>NW_026783294.1:0-301000 GCF_949774975.1 Lagenorhynchus albirostris | reverse complement strand
TCTGCGATATTGAACTTGTACCGTAACCAGGTTATTGTAAACAGAGCTGCCCAACCTTTGGGGTGGCTGTGTCTTTTTTATTTTAATTTCCCTAAGCTATAGGACCATAAGTGGAAGTGCCCTAGGCTCTGTTGCTTTGTTTTTTAGATGTTTCAGGAAACACCATACACTTCTCCCGAGTGGCTGTTGGCAATTGACATCCCGCCCATCAGCATAACAAGGCTCCCAGTTCTCCATGGCCTGTCCTGCCTTTCTGGATTTTACACTTTTTTCAGATGGCCCTTTGACCGGGGGGAAGTGAGACTTCATTGTAGTGCAGATTTCCTTTGCAAGCTTGCTTGGTTGGCCAAAAAGGGCGTATGCGTTTTTTCCTGAATATATTCAGGGAAAACCGCATACGCCCTTTTTGGCCAAGTGCATCATTGTGGACGTTCTGCCTCTTTTCCTATGCTTTCAATGCAATTCCAGTCTACCTCCTGAATCGGTTTCCTGCAATTCTGCCCCGCTTTCAAGTCCTCTTGGCAGCCTTACTTCAGTATATTTTTGGACGATAGCTGTCATTTATAACTCTGCAGGTTTGTGAATTACAGTGCCCCTGAGCTCCTTTCTTCAACTCGCTTTCTCGTGAGCTGGCCGCAACACCGCAGGATGGCTTCAGGCCCTAATCTGGTTCCGGCACGGCACGCTGAGCCTTTGGTTAATTCCTCTTCCTGGTGGGAAATGAGAGTTAAATTTGCCCGTCCAGACACCTCCAGCTAGTCTGTCATTGGTTCTCCCTATTCCTGTTCATCTTCCGCAGAAATTGCAAACTGGGCCAAACAGGAGGTTAAAGGCACTGACTCTCCAAGTCGGGAGAGTGTTAGTAAAGCGTCTGGAATGTTGCACCCGAGTACCAGGGGACGAAAACTGACACATATTGGAACACGTCTCCCGATCACACGGTTGATCATACTCTGGGTTCCACATGCATGTTTTAGCTGAAGGAAGAATACCTTAAACCTGGAGAGTTGAGACCCGTGGAATGGGTACCATGCAATATGACTTCAAAGGGTCTTCATTTGCTCACCGAACCTCTCCAATCCTATCACTGCTGCGTTTATGCCCCTGTACACACACTTGATTCTCTTTCAGAGACATAGCAATCCATAGGTTTTAAGATACTTCCTAGTCAGGTACACTCTTAGGCATTTAATATGGGGTGTTGAGTCCATTTCGTTGAGCAAGGAGTAGCTCTTGTCTATTCCATATTTGGCTTAAGGAACTTTATCTGTGCTCATTTCAATCTCTGGTTTTATGCAGCACCCCAACTCACCTTTCCCCTTAAGCAAGCATAAGTTGGGTTTCTAAATCTGAGACCCTGTTCTGTTTTGTAATTCAGTTCCTGTGTAGCCAAGGTTACATTCCGTGTATTAGTGATATCTTATGATGTTTCTTTTTCTGTGTGACTTATTTCAGTTAGAATCATCGTACCTGAATCCACTCATTATGCTGCTACGGGCCTGATGACATAGATTTCATTGCTGAGTGATACTGCATTGTACGTAAGTACCACAACTTCTTTATCCATTTTTCACTTTCTGCGATATTGAACTTGTACCGTAAACCAGGTTCTTGTAAACAGAGCCGTCCCAAACTTTGGGGTGGCTGTGTCTTTTTGATTTTAATTTCCCTAAGCTATAGGACCATAAGTGGAAGTGCCCTAGGCTCTGTTGCTTTGTTTTTTAGATATTTCAGGAAACACCATACACTTCTCCCGAGTGGCTGTTGGCAATTTACATCCCGCCCATCAGCATAACAAGGCTCCCAGTTCTCCATGGCCTGTCCTGCCTTTCTGGATTTTACACTTTTTTCAGATGGCCCTTTTGACCGGGGGGAAGTGAGACTTCATTGTAGTGCAGATTTCCTTTGCAAGCTTGCTTGGCTGGCCAAAAAGTGCGTATGCGTTTTTTCCTGAATATATTCAGGATAAAACGCATACGCCCTTTTTGGCCAAGTGCATCATTGTGGACGTTCTACCTCTTTTCCTATGCTTTCAATGCAATTCCAGTCTACCTCCTGAAATCGGTTTCCTGCAATTCTGCCCCGCTTTCAAGTCCTCTTGGCAGCCTTACTTCAGTATATTTTTGGACGATAGCTGTCATTTATAACTCTGCAGGTTTGTGAATTACAGTGCCCCTGAGCTCCTTTCTTCAACTCGCTTTCTCGTGAGCTGGCCGCAACACCGCAGGATGGCTTCAGGCCCTAATCTGGTTCCGGCACGGCACGCTGAGCCTTTGGTTAATTCCTCTTCCTGGTGGGAAATGAGAGTTAAATTTGCCCGTCCAGACACCTCCAGCTAGTCTGTCATTGGTTCTCCCTATTCCTGTTCATCTTCCGCAGAAATTGCAAACTGGGCCAAACAGGAGGTTAAAGGCACTGACTCTCCAAGTCGGGAGAGTGTTAGTAAAGCGTCTGGAATGTTGCACCCGAGTACCAGGGGACGAAAACTGACACATATTGGAACACGTCTCCCGATCACACGGTTGATCATACTCTGGGTTCCACATGCATGTTTTAGCTGAAGGAAGAATACCTTAAACCTGGAGAGTTGAGACCCGTGGAATGGGTACCATGCAATATGACTTCAAAGGGTCTTCATTTGCTCACCGAACCTCTCCAATCCTATCACTGCTGCGTTTATGCCCCTGTACACACACTTGATTCTCTTTCAGAGACATAGCAATCCATAGGTTTTAAGATACTTCCTAGTCAGGTACACTCTTAGGCATTTAATATGGGGTGTTGAGTCCATTTCGTTGAGCAAGGAGTAGCTCTTGTCTATTCCATATTTGGCTTAAGGAACTTTATCTGTGCTCATTTCAATCTCTGGTTTTATGCAGCACCCCAACTCACCTTTCCCCTTAAGCAAGCATAAGTTGGGTTTCTAAATCTGAGACCCTGTTCTGTTTTGTAATTCAGTTCCTGTGTAGCCAAGGTTACATTCCGTGTATTAGTGATATCTTATGATGTTTCTTTTTCTGTGTGACTTATTTCAGTTAGAATCATCGTACCTGAATCCACTCATTATGCTGCTACGGGCCTGATGACATAGATTTCATTGCTGAGTGATACTGCATTGTACGTAAGTACCACAACTTCTTTATCCATTTTTCACTTTCTGCGATATTGAACTTGTACCGTAAACCAGGTTCTTGTAAACAGAACCGTCCCAAACTTTGGGGTGGCTGTGTCTTTTTGATTTTAATTTCCCTAAGCTATAGGACCATAAGTGGAAGTGCCCTAGGCTCTGTTGCTTTGTTTTTTAGATATTTCAGGAAACACCATACACTTCTCCCGAGTGGCTGTTGGCAATTTACATCCCGCCCATCAGCATAACAAGGCTCCCAGTTCTCCATGGCCTGTCCTGCCTTTCTGGATTTTACACTTTTTTCAGATGGCCCTTTTGACCGGGGGGAAGTGAGACTTCATTGTAGTGCAGATTTCCTTTGCAAGCTTGCTTGGCTGGCCAAAAAGGGCGTATGCGTTTTTTCCTGAATATATTCAGGATAAAACGCATACGCCCTTTTTGGCCAAGTGCATCATTGTGGACGTTCTGCCTCTTTTCCTATGCTTTCAATGCAATTCCAGTCTACCTCCTGAAATCGGTTTCCTGCAATTCTGCCCCGCTTTCAAGTCCTCTTGGCAGCCTTACTTCAGTATATTTTTGGACGATAGCTGTCATTTATAACTCTGCAGGTTTGTGAATTACAGTGCCCCTGAGCTCCTTTCTTCAACTCGCTTTCTCGTGAGCTGGCCGCAACACCGCAGGATGGCTTCAGGCCCTAATCTGGTTCCGGCACGGCACGCTGAGCCTTTGGTTAATTCCTCTTCCTGGTGGGAAATGAGAGTTAAATTTGCCCGTCCAGACACCTCCAGCTAGTCTGTCATTGGTTCTCCCTATTCCTGTTCATCTTCCGCAGAAATTGCAAACTGGGCCAAACAGGAGGTTAAAGGCACTGACTCTCCAAGTCGGGAGAGTGTTAGTAAAGCGTCTGGAATGTTGCACCCGAGTACCAGGGGACGAAAACTGACACATATTGGAACACGTCTCCCGATCACACGGTTGATCATACTCTGGGTTCCACATGCATGTTTTAGCTGAAGGAAGAATACCTTAAACCTGGAGAGTTGAGACCCGTGGAATGGGTACCATGCAATATGACTTCAAAGGGTCTTCATTTGCTCACCGAACCTCTCCAATCCTATCACTGCTGCGTTTATGCCCCTGTACACACACTTGATTCTCTTTCAGAGACATAGCAATCCATAGGTTTTAAGATACTTCCTAGTCAGGTACACTCTTAGGCATTTAATATGGGGTGTTGAGTCCATTTCGTTGAGCAAGGAGTAGCTCTTGTCTATTCCATATTTGGCTTAAGGAACTTTATCTGTGCTCATTTCAATCTCTGGTTTTATGCAGCACCCCAACTCACCTTTCCCCTTAAGCAAGCATAAGTTGGGTTTCTAAATCTGAGACCCTGTTCTGTTTTGTAATTCAGTTCCTGTGTAGCCAAGGTTACATTCCGTGTATTAGTGATATCTTATGATGTTTCTTTTTCTGTGTGACTTATTTCAGTTAGAATCATCGTACCTGAATCCACTCATTATGCTGCTACGGGCCTGATGACATAGATTTCATTGCTGAGTGATACTGCATTGTACGTAAGTACCACAACTTCTTTATCCATTTTTCACTTTCTGCGATATTGAACTTGTACCGTAAACCAGGTTCTTGTAAACAGAGCCGTCCCAAACTTTGGGGTGGCTGTGTCTTTTTGATTTTAATTTCCCTAAGCTATAGGACCATAAGTGGAAGTGCCCTAGGCTCTGTTGCTTTGTTTTTTAGATATTTCAGGAAACACCATACACTTCTCCCGAGTGGCTGTTGGCAATTTACATCCCACCCATCAGCATAACAAGGCTCCCAGTTCTCCATGGCCTGTCCTGCCTTTCTGGATTTTACACTTTTTTCAGATGGCCCTTTTGACCGGGGGGAAGTGAGACTTCATTGTAGTGCAGATTTCCTTTGCAAGCTTGCTTGGTTGGCCAAAAAGGGCGTATGCGTTTTTTCCTGAATATATTCAGGGAAAACCGCATACGCCCTTTTTGGCCAAGTGCATCATTGTGGACGTTCTGCCTCTTTTCCTATGCTTTCAATGCAATTCCAGTCTACCTCCTGAAATCGGTTTCCTGCAATTCTGCCCCGCTTTCAAGTCCTCTTGGCAGCCTTACTTCAGTATATTTTTGGACGATAGCTGTCATTTATAACTCTGCAGGTTTGTGAATTACAGTGCCCCTGAGCTCCTTTCTTCAACTCGCTTTCTCGTGAGCTGGCCGCAACACCGCAGGATGGCTTCAGGCCCTAATCTGGTTCCGGCACGGCACGCTGAGCCTTTGGTTAATTCCTCTTCCTGGTGGGAAATGAGAGTTAAATTTGCCCGTCCAGACACCTCCAGCTAGTCTGTCATTGGTTCTCCCTATTCCTGTTCATCTTCCGCAGAAATTGCAAACTGGGCCAAACAGGAGGTTAAAGGCACTGACTCTCCAAGTCGGGAGAGTGTTAGTAAAGCGTCTGGAATGTTGCACCCGAGTACCAGGGGACGAAAACTGACACATATTGGAACACGTCTCCCGATCACACGGTTGATCATACTCTGGGTTCCACATGCATGTTTTAGCTGAAGGAAGAATACCTTAAACCTGGAGAGTTGAGACCCGTGGAATGGGTACCATGCAATATGACTTCAAAGGGTCTTCATTTGCTCACCGAACCTCTCCAATCCTATCACTGCTGCGTTTATGCCCCTGTACACACACTTGATTCTCTTTCAGAGACATAGCAATCCATAGGTTTTAAGATACTTCCTAGTCAGGTACACTCTTAGGCATTTAATATGGGGTGTTGAGTCCATTTCGTTGAGCAAGGAGTAGCTCTTGTCTATTCCATATTTGGCTTAAGGAACTTTATCTGTGCTCATTTCAATCTCTGGTTTTATGCAGCACCCCAACTCACCTTTCCCCTTAAGCAAGCATAAGTTGGGTTTCTAAATCTGAGACCCTGTTCTGTTTTGTAATTCAGTTCCTGTGTAGCCAAGGTTACATTCCGTGTATTAGTGATATCTTATGATGTTTCTTTTCCTGTGTGACTTATTTCAGTTAGAATCATCGTACCTGAATCCACTCATTATGCTGCTACGGGCCTGATGACATAGATTTCATTGCTGAGTGATACTGCATTGTACGTAAGTACCACAACTTCTTTATCCATTTTTCACTTTCTGCGATATTGAACTTGTACCGTAAACCAGGTTCTTGTAAACAGAGCCGTCCCAAACTTTGGGGTGGCTGTGTCTTTTTGATTTTAATTTCCCTAAGCTATAGGACCATAAGTGGAAGTGCCCTAGGCTCTGTTGCTTTGTTTTTTAGATATTTCAGGAAACACCATACACTTCTCCCGAGTGGCTGTTGGCAATTTACATCCCGCCCATCAGCATAACAAGGCTCCCAGTTCTCCATGGCCTGTCCTGCCTTTCTGGATTTTACACTTTTTTCAGATGGCCCTTTTGACCGGGGGGAAGTGAGACTTCATTGTAGTGCAGATTTCCTTTGCAAGCTTGCTTGGCTGGCCAAAAAGTGCGTATGCGTTTTTTCCTGAATATATTCAGGATAAAACGCATACG
The DNA here is from genome assembly GCF_949774975.1 of Lagenorhynchus albirostris. Taxonomy (NCBI): domain Eukaryota; kingdom Metazoa; phylum Chordata; class Mammalia; order Artiodactyla; family Delphinidae; genus Lagenorhynchus; species Lagenorhynchus albirostris. The sequence goes on along the minus strand of NW_026783294.1, from coordinate 294,281 downwards.
CCCTTTTTGGCCAAGTGCATCATTGTGGACGTTCTACCTCTTTTCCTATGCTTTCAATGCAATTCCAGTCTACCTCCTGAAATCGGTTTCCTGCAATTCTGCCCCGCTTTCAAGTCCTCTTGGCAGCCTTACTTCAGTATATTTTTGGACGATAGCTGTCATTTATAACTCTGCAGGTTTGTGAATTACAGTGCCCCTGAGCTCCTTTCTTCAACTCGCTTTCTCGTGAGCTGGCCGCAACACCGCAGGATGGCTTCAGGCCCTAATCTGGTTCCGGCACGGCACGCTGAGCCTTTGGTTAATTCCTCTTCCTGGTGGGAAATGAGAGTTAAATTTGCCCGTCCAGACACCTCCAGCTAGTCTGTCATTGGTTCTCCCTATTCCTGTTCATCTTCCGCAGAAATTGCAAACTGGGCCAAACAGGAGGTTAAAGGCACTGACTCTCCAAGTCGGGAGAGTGTTAGTAAAGCGTCTGGAATGTTGCACCCGAGTACCAGGGGACGAAAACTGACACATATTGGAACACGTCTCCCGATCACACGGTTGATCATACTCTGGGTTCCACATGCATGTTTTAGCTGAAGGAAGAATACCTTAAACCTGGAGAGTTGAGACCCGTGGAATGGGTACCATGCAATATGACTTCAAAGGGTCTTCATTTGCTCACCGAACCTCTCCAATCCTATCACTGCTGCGTTTATGCCCCTGTACACACACTTGATTCTCTTTCAGAGACATAGCAATCCATAGGTTTTAAGATACTTCCTAGTCAGGTACACTCTTAGGCATTTAATATGGGGTGTTGAGTCCATTTCGTTGAGCAAGGAGTAGCTCTTGTCTATTCCATATTTGGCTTAAGGAACTTTATCTGTGCTCATTTCAATCTCTGGTTTTATGCAGCACCCCAACTCACCTTTCCCCTTAAGCAAGCATAAGTTGGGTTTCTAAATCTGAGACCCTGTTCTGTTTTGTAATTCAGTTCCTGTGTAGCCAAGGTTACATTCCGTGTATTAGTGATATCTTATGATGTTTCTTTTTCTGTGTGACTTATTTCAGTTAGAATCATCGTACCTGAATCCACTCATTATGCTGCTACGGGCCTGATGACATAGATTTCATTGCTGAGTGATACTGCATTGTACGTAAGTACCACAACTTCTTTATCCATTTTTCACTTTCTGCGATATTGAACTTGTACCGTAAACCAGGTTCTTGTAAACAGAGCCGTCCCAACCTTTGGGGTGGCTGTGTCTTTTTGATTTTAATTTCCCTAAGCTATAGGACCATAAGTGGAAGTGCCCTAGGCTCTGTTGCTTTGTTTTTTAGATGTTTCAGGAAACACCATACACTTCTCCCGAGTGGCTGTTGGCAATTTACATCCCGCCCATCAGCATAACAAGGCTCCCAGTTCTCCATGGCCTGTCCTGCCTTTCTGGATTTTACACTTTTTTCAGATGGCCCTTTTGACCGGGGGGAAGTGAGACTTCATTGTAGTGCAGATTTCCTTTGCAAGCTTGCTTGGTTGGCCAAAAAGGGCGTATGCGTTTTTTCCTGAATATATTCAGGAAAAAACGCATACGCCCTTTTTGGCCAAGTGCATCATTGTGGACGTTCTGCCTCTTTTCCTATGCTTTCAATGCAATTCCAGTCTACCTCCTGAAATCGGTTTCCTGCAATTCTGCCCCGCTTTCAAGTCCTCTTGGCAGCCTTACTTCAGTATATTTTTGGACGATAGCTGTCATTTATAACTCTTCAGGTTTGTGAATTACAGTGCCCCTGAGCTCCTTTCTTCAACTCGCTTTCTCGTGAGCTGGCCGCAACACCGCAGGATGGCTTCAGGCCCTAATCTGGTTCCAGCACGGCACGCTGAGCCTTTGGTTAATTCCTCTTCCTGGTGGGAAATGAGAGTTAAATTTGCCCGTCCAGACACCTCCAGCTAGTCTGTCATTGGTTCTCCCTATTCCTGTTCATCTTCCGCAGAAATTGCAAACTGGGCCAAACAGGAGGTTAAAGGCACTGACTCTCCAAGTCGGGAGAGTGTTAGTAAAGCGTCTGGAATGTTGCACCCGAGTACCAGGGGACGAAAACTGACACATATTGGAACACGTCTCCCGATCACACGGTTGATCATACTCTGGGTTCCACATGCATGTTTTAGCTGAAGGAAGAATACCTTAAACCTGGAGAGTTGAGACCCGTGGAATGGGTACCATGCAATATGACTTCAAAGGGTCTTCATTTGCTCACCGAACCTCTCCAATCCTATCACTGCTGCGTTTATGCCCCTGTACACACACTTGATTCTCTTTCAGAGACATAGCAATCCATAGGTTTTAAGATACTTCCTAGTCAGGTACACTCTTAGGCATTTAATATGGGGTGTTGAGTCCATTTCGTTGAGCAAGGAGTAGCTCTTGTCTATTCCATATTTGGCTTAAGGAACTTTATCTGTGCTCATTTCAATCTCTGGTTTTATGCAGCACCCCAACTCACCTTTCCCCTTAAGCAAGCATAAGTTGGTTTTCTAAATTTGAGACCCTGTTCTGTTTTGGAATTCAGTTCCTGTGTAGCCAAGGTTACATTCCGTGTATTAGTGATATCTTATGATGTTTCTTTTCCTGTGTGACTTATTTCAGTTAGAATCATCGTACCTGAGTCCACTCATTATGCTGCTACGGGTGTGATGACATAGATTTCATTGCTGAGTGATACTGCATTGTACGTAAGTACCACAACTTCTTTATCCATTTTTCACTTTCTGCGATATTGAACTTGTACCGTAAACGTGGTTCTTGTAAACAGAGCCGTCCCAACCTTTGGTGTGGCTGTGTCTTTTGATTTTAATTTCCCTAAGCTATAGGACCATAAGTGGAAGTGCCCGAGGCTCTGTTGCTTTGTTTTTTAGATGTTTCAGGAAACACCATACACTTCTCCCGAGTGGCTGTTGGCAATTGACATCCCGCCCATCAGCATAACAAGGCTCCCAGTTCTCCATGGCCTGTCCTGCCTTTCTGGATTTTACACTTTTTTCAGATGGCCCTTTTGACCGGGGGGAAGTGAGACTTCATTGTAGTGCAGATTTCCTTTGCAAGCTTGCTTGGTTGGCCAAAAAGGGCGTATGCGTTTTTTCCTGAATATATTCAGGAAAAAACGCATACGCCCTTTTTGGCCAAGTGCATCATTGTGGACGTTCTGCCTCTTTTCCTATCCTTTCAATGCAATTCCAGTCTACCTCCTGAAATCGGTTTCCTGCAATTCTGCCCCGCTTTCAAGTCCTCTTGGCAGCCTTACTTCAGTATATTTTTGGACGATAGCTGTCATTTATAACTCTGCAGGTTTGTGAATTACAGTGCCCCTGAGCTCCTTTCTTCAACTCGCTTTCTCGTGAGCTGGCCGCAACACCGCAGGATGGCTTCAGGCCCTAATCTGGTTCCGGCACGGCACGCTGAGCCTTTGGTTAATTCCTCTTCCTGGTGGGAAATGAGAGTTAAATTTGCCCGTCCAGACACCTCCAGCTAGTCTGTCATTGGTTCTCCCTATTCCTGTTCATCTTCCGCAGAAATTGCAAACTGGGCCAAACAGGAGGTTAAAGGCACTGACTCTCCAAGTCGGGAGAGTGTTAGTAAAGCGTCTGGAATGTTGCACCCGAGTACCAGTGGATGAAAACTGAAACATATTGGAACACGTCTCCCGATCACATGGTTGATCATACTCTGGGTTCCACATGCATGTTTTAGCTGAAGGAAGAATACCTTAAACCTGGAGAGTTGAGACCTGTGGAATGGGTACCATGCAATATGACTTCAAAGGGTCTTCATTTGCTCACCGAACCTCTCCAATCTTATCACTGCTGCGTTTATGCCCCTGTACACACGCTTGATTCTCTTTCAGAGACATAGCAATCCATAGGTTTTAAGATACTTCCTAGTCAGGTACACTCTTAGGCATTTAATATGGGGTGTTGAGTCCATTTCGTTGAGCAAGGAGTAGCTCTTGTCTATTCCATATTTGGCTTAAGGAACTTTATCTGTGCTCATTTCAATCTCTGGTTTTATGCAGCACCCCAACTCACCTTTCCCCTTAAGCAAGCATAAGTTGGGTTTCTAAATCTGAGACCCTGTTCTGTTTTGTAATTCAGTTCCTGTGTAGCCAAGGTTACATTCCGTGTATTAGTGATATCTTATGATGTTTCTTTTCCTGTGTGACTTATTTCAGTTAGAATCATCGTACCTGAATCCACTCATTATGCTGCTACGGGCCTGATGACATAGATTTCATTGCTGAGTGATACTGCATTGTACGTAAGTACCACAACTTCTTTGTCCATTTTTCACTTTCTGCGATGTTGAACTTGTACCGTAAACGTGGTTCTTGTAAACAGAGCCGTCCCAACCTTTGGGGTGGCTGTGTCTTTTGATTTTAATTTCCCTAAGCTATAGGACCATAAGTGGAAGTGCCCGAGGCTCTGTTGCTTTGTTTTTTAGATGTTTCAGGAAACACCATACACTTCTCCCGAGTGGCTGTTGGCAATTGACATCCCGCCCATCAGCATAACAAGGCTCCCAGTTCTCCATGGCCTGTCCTGCCTTTCTGGATTTTACACTTTTTTCAGATGGCCCTTTTGACCGGGGGGAAGTGAGACTTCATTGTAGTGCAGATTTCCTTTGCAAGCTTGCTTGGTTGGCCAAAAAGGGCGTATGCGTTTTTTCCTGAATATATTCAGGAAAAAACGCATACGCCCTTTTTGGCCAAGTGCATCATTGTGGACGTTCTGCCTCTTTTCCTATGCTTTCAATGCAATTCCAGTCTACCTCCTGAAATCGGTTTCCTGCAATTCTGCCCCGCTTTCAAGTCCTCTTGGCAGCCTTACTTCAGTATATTTTTGGACGATAGCTGTCATTTATAACTCTGCAGGTTTGTGACTTACAGTTCTCCTGAGCTCCTTTCTTCAAGTCGCTTTCTCGTGAGCTGGCAACAACACCGCAGGATGGCTTCAGGCCCTAATCTGGTTCCGGCACGGCACGCTGAGCCTTTGGTTAATTCCTCTTCCTGGTGGGAAATGAGAGTTCAATTTGCCCGTCCAGACACCTCCAGCTAGTCTGTCATTGGTTCTCCCTATTCCTGTTCATCTTCCGCAGAAATTGCAAACTGGGCCAAACAGGAGGTTAAAGGCACTGACTCTCCAAGTCGGGAGAGTGTTAGTAAAGCGTCTGGAATGTTGCACCCGAGTACCAGGGGACGAAAACTGACACATATTGGAACACGTCTCCCGATCACACGGTTGATCATACTCTGGGTTCCACATGCATGTTTTAGCTGAAGGAAGAATACCTTAAACCTGGAGAGTTGAGACCCGTGGAATGGGTACCATGCAATATGACTTCAAAGGGTCTTCATTTGCTCACCGAACCTCTCCAATCCTATCACTGCTGCGTTTATGCCCCTGTACACACACTTGATTCTCTTTCAGAGACATAGCAATCCATAGGTTTTAAGATACTTCCTAGTCAGGTACACTCTTAGGCATTTAATATGGGGTGTTGAGTCCATTTCGTTGAGCAAGGAGTAGCTCTTGTCTATTCCATATTTGGCTTAAGGAACTTTATCTGTGCTCATTTCAATCTCTGGTTTTATGCAGCACCCCAACTCACCTTTCCCCTTAAGCAAGCATAAGTTGGGTTTCTAAATTTGAGACCCTGTTCTGTTTTGGAATTCAGTTCCTGTGTAGCCAAGGTTACATTCCGTGTATTAGTGATATCTTATGATGTTTCTTTTCCTGTGTGACTTATTTCAGTTAGAATCATCGTACCTGAATCCACTCATTATGCTGCTACGGGCCTGATGACATAGATTTCATTGCTGAGTGATACTGCATTGTACGTAAGTACCACAACTTCTTTATCCATTTTTCACTTTCTGCGATATTGAACTTGTACCGTAAACCAGGTTATTGTAAACAGAGCTGCCCAACCTTTGGGGTGGCTGTGTCTTTTTTATTTTAATTTCCCTAAGCTATAGGACCATAAGTGGAAGTGCCCTAGGCTCTGTTGCTTTGTTTTTTAGATGTTTCAGGAAACACCATACACTTCTCCCGAGTGGCTGTTGGCAATTTACATCCCGCCCATCAGCATAACAAGGCTCCCAGTTCTCCATGGCCTGTCCTGCCTTTCTGGATTTTACACTTTTTTCAGATGGCCCTTTTGACCGGGGGGAAGTGAGACTTCATTGTAGTGCAGATTTCCTTTGCAAGCTTGCTTGGTTGGCCAAAAAGGGCGTATGCGTTTTTTCCTGAATATATTCAGGGAAAACCGCATACGCCCTTTTTGGCCAAGTGCATCATTGTGGACGTTCTGCCTCTTTTCCTATGCTTTCAATGCAATTCCAGTCTACCTCCTGAAATCGGTTTCCTGCAATTCTGCCCCGCTTTCAAGTCCTCTTGGCAGCCTTACTTCAGTATATTTTTGGACGATAGCTGTCATTTATAACTCTGCAGGTTTGTGAATTACAGTGCCCCTGAGCTCCTTTCTTCAACTCGCTTTCTCGTGAGCTGGCCGCAACACCGCAGGATGGCTTCAGGCCCTAATCTGGTTCCGGCACGGCACGCTGAGCCTTTGGTTAATTCCTCTTCCTGGTGGGAAATGAGAGTTAAATTTGCCCGTCCAGACACCTCCAGCTAGTCTGTCATTGGTTCTCCCTATTCCTGTTCATCTTCCGCAGAAATTGCAAACTGGGCCAAACAGGAGGTTAAAGGCACTGACTCTCCAAGTCGGGAGAGTGTTAGTAAAGCGTCTGGAATGTTGCACCCGAGTACCAGGGGACGAAAACTGACACATATTGGAACACGTCTCCCGATCACACGGTTGATCATACTCTGGGTTCCACATGCATGTTTTAGCTGAAGGAAGAATACCTTAAACCTGGAGAGTTGAGACCCGTGGAATGGGTACCATGCAATATGACTTCAAAGGGTCTTCATTTGCTCACCGAACCTCTCCAATCCTATCACTGCTGCGTTTATGCCCCTGTACACACACTTGATTCTCTTTCAGAGACATAGCAATCCATAGGTTTTAAGATACTTCCTAGTCAGGTACACTCTTAGGCATTTAATATGGGGTGTTGAGTCCATTTCGTTGAGCAAGGAGTAGCTCTTGTCTATTCCATATTTGGCTTAAGGAACTTTATCTGTGCTCATTTCAATCTCTGGTTTTATGCAGCACCCCAACTCACCTTTCCCCTTAAGCAAGCATAAGTTGGGTTTCTAAATCTGAGACCCTGTTCTGTTTTGTAATTCAGTTCCTGTGTAGCCAAGGTTACATTCCGTGTATTAGTGATATCTTATGATGTTTCTTTTTCTGTGTGACTTATTTCAGTTAGAATCATCGTACCTGAATCCACTCATTATGCTGCTACGGGCCTGATGACATAGATTTCATTGCTGAGTGATACTGCATTGTACGTAAGTACCACAACTTCTTTATCCATTTTTCACTTTCTGCGATATTGAACTTGTACCGTAAACCAGGTTCTTGTAAACAGAGCCGTCCCAAACTTTGGGGTGGCTGTGTCTTTTTGATTTTAATTTCCCTAAGCTATAGGACCATAAGTGGAAGTGCCCTAGGCTCTGTTGCTTTGTTTTTTAGATATTTCAGGAAACACCATACACTTCTCCCGAGTGGCTGTTGGCAATTTACATCCCGCCCATCAGCATAACAAGGCTCCCAGTTCTCCATGGCCTGTCCTGCCTTTCTGGATTTTACACTTTTTTCAGATGGCCCTTTTGACCGGGGGGAAGTGAGACTTCATTGTAGTGCAGATTTCCTTTGCAAGCTTGCTTGGCTGGCCAAAAAGTGCGTATGCGTTTTTTCCTGAATATATTCAGGATAAAACGCATACGCCCTTTTTGGCCAAGTGCATCATTGTGGACGTTCTACCTCTTTTCCTATGCTTTCAATGCAATTCCAGTCTACCTCCTGAAATCGGTTTCCTGCAATTCTGCCCCGCTTTCAAGTCCTCTTGGCAGCCTTACTTCAGTATATTTTTGGACGATAGCTGTCATTTATAACTCTGCAGGTTTGTGAATTACAGTGCCCCTGAGCTCCTTTCTTCAACTCGCTTTCTCGTGAGCTGGCCGCAACACCGCAGGATGGCTTCAGGCCCTAATCTGGTTCCGGCACGGCACGCTGAGCCTTTGGTTAATTCCTCTTCCTGGTGGGAAATGAGAGTTAAATTTGCCCGTCCAGACACCTCCAGCTAGTCTGTCATTGGTTCTCCCTATTCCTGTTCATCTTCCGCAGAAATTGCAAACTGGGCCAAACAGGAGGTTAAAGGCACTGACTCTCCAAGTCGGGAGAGTGTTAGTAAAGCGTCTGGAATGTTGCACCCGAGTACCAGGGGACGAAAACTGACACATATTGGAACACGTCTCCCGATCACACGGTTGATCATACTCTGGGTTCCACATGCATGTTTTAGCTGAAGGAAGAATACCTTAAACCTGGAGAGTTGAGACCCGTGGAATGGGTACCATGCAATATGACTTCAAAGGGTCTTCATTTGCTCACCGAACCTCTCCAATCCTATCACTGCTGCGTTTATGCCCCTGTACACACACTTGATTCTCTTTCAGAGACATAGCAATCCATAGGTTTTAAGATACTTCCTAGTCAGGTACACTCTTAGGCATTTAATATGGGGTGTTGAGTCCATTTCGTTGAGCAAGGAGTAGCTCTTGTCTATTCCATATTTGGCTTAAGGAACTTTATCTGTGCTCATTTCAATCTCTGGTTTTATGCAGCACCCCAACTCACCTTTCCCCTTAAGCAAGCATAAGTTGGGTTTCTAAATCTGAGACCCTGTTCTGTTTTGTAATTCAGTTCCTGTGTAGCCAAGGTTACATTCCGTGTATTAGTGATATCTTATGATGTTTCTTTTTCTGTGTGACTTATTTCAGTTAGAATCATCGTACCTGAATCCACTCATTATGCTGCTACGGGCCTGATGACATAGATTTCATTGCTGAGTGATACTGCATTGTACGTAAGTACCACAACTTCTTTATCCATTTTTCACTTTCTGCGATATTGAACTTGTACCGTAAACCAGGTTCTTGTAAGCAGAGCCGTCCCAAACTTTGGGGTGGCTGTGTCTTTTTGATTTTAATTTCCCTAAGCTATAGGACCATAAGTGGAAGTGCCCTAGGCTCTGTTGCTTTGTTTTTTAGATATTTCAGGAAACACCATACACTTCTCCCGAGTGGCTGTTGGCAATTTACATCCCACCCATCAGCATAACAAGGCTCCCATTTCTCCATGGCCTGTCCTGCCTTTCTGGATTTTACACTTTTTTCAGATGGCCCTTTTGACCGGGGGGAAGTGAGACTTCATTGTAGTGCAGATTTCCTTTGCAAGCTTGCTTGGTTGGCCAAAAAGGGCGTATGCGTTTTTTCCTGAATATATTCAGGATAAAACGCATACGCCCTTTTTGGCCAAGTGCATCATTGTGGACGTTCTGCCTCTTTTCCTATGCTTTCAATGCAATTCCAGTCTACCTCCTGAAATCGGTTTCCTGCAATTCTGCCCCGCTTTCAAGTCCTCTTGGCAGCCTTACTTCAGTATATTTTTGGACGATAGCTGTCATTTATAACTCTGCAAGTTTGTGAATTACAGTGCCCCTGAGCTCCTTTCTTCAACTCGCTTTCTCGTGAGCTGGCCGCAACACCGCAGGATGGCTTCAGGCCCTAATCTGGTTCCGGCACGGCACGCTGAGCCTTTGGTTAATTCCTCTTCCTGGTGGGAAATGAGAGTTAAATTTGCCCGTCCAGACACCTCCAGCTAGTCTGTCATTGGTTCTCCCTATTCCTGTTCATCTTCCGCAGAAATTGCAAACTGGGCCAAACAGGAGGTTAAAGGCACTGACTCTCCAAGTCGGGAGAGTGTTAGTAAAGCGTCTGGAATGTTGCACCCGAGTACCAGGGGACGAAAACTGACACATATTGGAACACGTCTCCCGATCACACGGTTGATCATACTCTGGGTTCCACATGCATGTTTTAGCTGAAGGAAGAATACCTTAAACCTGGAGAGTTGAGACCCGTGGAATGGGTACCATGCAATATGACTTCAAAGGGTCTTCATTTGCTCACCGAACCTCTCCAATCCTATCACTGCTGCGTTTATGCCCCTGTACACACACCTTGATTCTCTTTCAGAGACATAGCAATCCATAGGTTTTAAGATACTTCCTAGTCAGGTACACTCTTAGGTATTTAATATGGGGTGTTGAGTCCATTTCGTTGAGCAAGGAGTAGCTCTTGTCTATTCCATATTTGGCTTAAGGAACTTTATCTGTGCTCATTTCAATCTCTGGTTTTATGCAGCACCCCAACTCACCTTTCCCCTTAAGCAAGCATAAGTTGGGTTTCTAAATCTGAGACCCTGTTCTGTTTTGTAATTCAGTTCCTGTGTAGCCAAGGTTACATTCCGTGTATTAGTGATATCTTATGATGTTTCTTTTTCTGTGTGACTTATTTCAGTTAGAATCATCGTACCTGAATCCACTCATTATGCTGCTACGGGCCTGATGACATAGATTTCATTGCTGAGTGATACTGCATTGTACGTAAGTACCACAACTTCTTTATCCATTTTTCACTTTCTGCGATATTGAACTTGTACCGTAAACCAGGTTCTTGTAAACAGAGCCGTCCCAAACTTTGGGGTGGCTGTGTCTTTTTGATTTTAATTTCCCTAAGCTATAGGACCATAAGTGGAAGTGCCCTAGGCTCTGTTGCTTTGTTTTTTAGATATTTCAGGAAACACCATACACTTCTCCCGAGTGGCTGTTGGCAATTTACATCCCGCCCATCAGCATAACAAGGCTCCCAGTTCTCCATGGCCTGTCCTGCCTTTCTGGATTTTACACTTTTTTCAGATGGCCCTTTTGACCGGGGGGAAGTGAGACTTCATTGTAGTGCAGATTTCCTTTGCAAGCTTGCTTGGCTGGCCAAAAAGTGCGTATGCGTTTTTTCCTGAATATATTCAGGATAAAACGCATACGCCCTTTTTGGCCAAGTGCATCATTGTGGACGTTCTACCTCTTTTCCTATGCTTTCAATGCAATTCCAGTCTACCTCCTGAAATCGGTTTCCTGCAATTCTGCCCCGCTTTCAAGTCCTCTTGGCAGCCTTACTTCAGTATATTTTTGGACGATAGCTGTCATTTATAACTCTGCAGGTTTGTGAATTACAGTGCCCCTGAGCTCCTTTCTTCAACTCGCTTTCTCGTGAGCTGGCCGCAACACCGCAGGATGGCTTCAGGCCCTAATCTGGTTCCGGCACGGCACGCTGAGCCTTTGGTTAATTCCTCTTCCTGGTGGGAAATGAGAGTTAAATTTGCCCGTCCAGACACCTCCAGCTAGTCTGTCATTGGTTCTCCCTATTCCTGTTCATCTTCCGCAGAAATTGCAAACTGGGCCAAACAGGAGGTTAAAGGCACTGACTCTCCAAGTCGGGAGAGTGTTAGTAAAGCGTCTGGAATGTTGCACCCGAGTACCAGGGGACGAAAACTGACACATATTGGAACACGTCTCCCGATCACACGGTTGATCATACTCTGGGTTCCACATGCATGTTTTAGCTGAAGGAAGAATACCTTAAACCTGGAGAGTTGAGACCCGTGGAATGGGTACCATGCAATATGACTTCAAAGGGTCTTCATTTGCTCACCGAACCTCTCCAATCCTATCACTGCTGCGTTTATGCCCCTGTACACACACTTGATTCTCTTTCAGAGACATAGCAATCCATAGGTTTTAAGATACTTCCTAGTCAGGTACACTCTTAGGCATTTAATATGGGGTGTTGAGTCCATTTCGTTGAGCAAGGAGTAGCTCTTGTCTATTCCATATTTGGCTTAAGGAACTTTATCTGTGCTCATTTCAATCTCTGGTTTTATGCAGCACCCCAACTCACCTTTCCCCTTAAGCAAGCATAAGTTGGGTTTCTAAATCTGAGACCCTGTTCTGTTTTGTAATTCAGTTCCTGTGTAGCCAAGGTTACATTCCGTGTATTAGTGATATCTTATGATGTTTCTTTTTCTGTGTGACTTATTTCAGTTAGAATCATCGTACCTGAATCCACTCATTATGCTGCTACGGGCCTGATGACATAGATTTCATTGCTGAGTGATACTGCATTGTACGTAAGTACCACAACTTCTTTATCCATTTTTCACTTTCTGCGATATTGAACTTGTACCGTAAACCAGGTTCTTGTAAACAGAGCCGTCCCAAACTTTGGGGTGGCTGTGTCTTTTTGATTTTAATTTCCCTAAGCTATAGGACCATAAGTGGAAGTGCCCTAGGCTCTGTTGCTTTGTTTTTTAGATATTTCAGGAAACACCATACACTTCTCCCGAGTGGCTGTTGGCAATTTACATCCCACCCATCAGCATAACAAGGCTCCCATTTCTCCATGGCCTGTCCTGCCTTTCTGGATTTTACACTTTTTTCAGATGGCCCTTTTGACCGGGGGGAAGTGAGACTTCATTGTAGTGCAGATTTCCTTTGCAAGCTTGCTTGGTTGGCCAAAAAGGGCGTATGCGTTTTTTCCTGAATATATTCAGGGAAAACCGCATACGCCCTTTTTGGCCAAGTGCATCATTGTGGACGTTCTGCCTCTTTTCCTATGCTTTCAATGCAATTCCAGTCTACCTCCTGAAATCGGTTTCCTGCAATTCTGCCCCGCTTTCAAGTCCTCTTGGCAGCCTTACTTCAGTATATTTTTGGACGATAGCTGTCATTTATAACTCTGCAGGTTTGTGAATTACAGTGCCCCTGAGCTCCTTTCTTCAACTCGCTTTCTCGTGAGCTGGCCGCAACACCGCAGGATGGCTTCAGGCCCTAATCTGGTTCCGGCACGGCACGCTGAGCCTTTGGTTAATTCCTCTTCCTGGTGGGAAATGAGAGTTAAATTTGCCCGTCCAGACACCTCCAGCTAGTCTGTCATTGGTTCTCCCTATTCCTGTTCATCTTCCGCAGAAATTGCAAACTGGGCCAAACAGGAGGTTAAAGGCACTGACTCTCCAAGTCGGGAGAGTGTTAGTAAAGCGTCTGGAATGTTGCACCCGAGTACCAGGGGACGAAAACTGACACATATTGGAACACGTCTCCCGATCACACGGTTGATCATACTCTGGGTTCCACATGCATGTTTTAGCTGAAGGAAGAATACCTTAAACCTGGAGAGTTGAGACCCGTGGAATGGGTACCATGCAATATGACTTCAAAGGGTCTTCATTTGCTCACCGAACCTCTCCAATCCTATCACTGCTGCGTTTATGCCCCTGTACACACACCTTGATTCTCTTTCAGAGACATAGCAATCCATAGGTTTTAAGATACTTCCTAGTCAGGTACACTCTTAGGTATTTAATATGGGGTGTTGAGTCCATTTCGTTGAGCAAGGAGTAGCTCTTGTCTATTCCATATTTGGCTTAAGGAACTTTATCTGTGCTCATTTCAATCTCTGGTTTTATGCAGCACCCCAACTCACCTTTCCCCTTAAGCAAGCATAAGTTGGGTTTCTAAATCTGAGACCCTGTTCTGTTTTGTAATTCAGTTCCTGTGTAGCCAAGGTTACATTCCGTGTATTAGTGATATCTTATGATGTTTCTTTTCCTGTGTGACTTATTTCAGTTAGAATCATCGTACCTGAATCCACTCATTATGCTGCTACGGGCCTGATGACATAGATTTCATTGCTGAGTGATACTGCATTGTACGTAAGTACCACAACTTCTTTATCCATTTTTCACTTTCTGCGATATTGAACTTGTACCGTAAACCAGGTTCTTGTAAACAGAGCCGTCCCAAACTTTGGGGTGGCTGTGTCTTTTTGATTTTAATTTCCCTAAGCTATAGGACCATAAGTGGAAGTGCCCTAGGCTCTGTTGCTTTGTTTTTTAGATATTTCAGGAAACACCATACACTTCTCCCGAGTGGCTGTTGGCAATTTACATCCCGCCCATCAGCATAACAAGGCTCCCAGTTCTCCATGGCCTGTCCTGCCTTTCTGGATTTTACACTTTTTTCAGATGGCCCTTTTGACCGGGGGGAAGTGAGACTTCATTGTAGTGCAGATTTCCTTTGCAAGCTTGCTTGGCTGGCCAAAAAGTGCGTATGCGTTTTTTCCTGAATATATTCAGGATAAAACGCATACGCCCTTTTTGGCCAAGTGCATCATTGTGGACGTTCTACCTCTTTTCCTATGCTTTCAATGCAATTCCAGTCTACCTCCTGAAATCGGTTTCCTGCAATTCTGCCCCGCTTTCAAGTCCTCTTGGCAGCCTTACTTCAGTATATTTTTGGACGATAGCTGTCATTTATAACTCTGCAGGTTTGTGAATTACAGTGCCCCTGAGCTCCTTTCTTCAACTCGCTTTCTCGTGAGCTGGCCGCAACACCGCAGGATGGCTTCAGGCCCTAATCTGGTTCCGGCACGGCACGCTGAGCCTTTGGTTAATTCCTCTTCCTGCTGGGAAATGAGAGTTAAATTTGCCCGTCCAGACACCTCCAGCTAGTCTGTCATTGGTTCTCCCTATTCCTGTTCATCTTCCGCAGAAATTGCAAACTGGGCCAAACAGGAGGTTAAAGGCACTGACTCTCCAAGTCGGGAGAGTGTTAGTAAAGCGTCTGGAATGTTGCACCCGAGTACCAGGGGACGAAAACTGACACATATTGGAACACGTCTCCCGATCACACGGTTGATCATACTCTGGGTTCCACATGCATGTTTTAGCTGAAGGAAGAATACCTTAAACCTGGAGAGTTGAGACCCGTGGAATGGGTACCATGCAATATGACTTCAAAGGGTCTTCATTTGCTCACCGAACCTCTCCAATCCTATCACTGCTGCGTTTATGCCCCTGTACACACACTTGATTCTCTTTCAGAGACATAGCAATCCATAGGTTTTAAGATACTTCCTAGTCAGGTACACTCTTAGGCATTTAATATGGGGTGTTGAGTCCATTTCGTTGAGCAAGGAGTAGCTCTTGTCTATTCCATATTTGGCTTAAGGAACTTTATCTGTGCTCATTTCAATCTCTGGTTTTATGCAGCACCCCAACTCACCTTTCCCCTTAAGCAAGCATAAGTTGGGTTTCTAAATCTGAGACCCTGTTCTGTTTTGTAATTCAGTTCCTGTGTAGCCAAGGTTACATTCCGTGTATTAGTGATATCTTATGATGTTTCTTTTTCTGTGTGACTTATTTCAGTTAGAATCATCGTACCTGAATCCACTCATTATGCTGCTACGGGCCTGATGACATAGATTTCATTGCTGAGTGATACTGCATTGTACGTAAGTACCACAACTTCTTTATCCATTTTTCACTTTCTGCGATATTGAACTTGTACCGTAAACCAGGTTCTTGTAAACAGAGCCGTCCCAAACTTTGGGGTGGCTGTGTCTTTTTGATTTTAATTTCCCTAAGCTATAGGACCATAAGTGGAAGTGCCCTAGGCTCTGTTGCTTTGTTTTTTAGATATTTCAGGAAACACCATACACTTCTCCCGAGTGGCTGTTGGCAATTTACATCCCACCCATCAGCATAACAAGGCTCCCATTTCTCCATGGCCTGTCCTGCCTTTCTGGATTTTACACTTTTTTCAGATGGCCCTTTTGACCGGGGGGAAGTGAGACTTCATTGTAGTGCAGATTTCCTTTGCAAGCTTGCTTGGTTGGCCAAAAAGGGCGTATGCGTTTTTTCCTGAATATATTCAGGATAAAACGCATACGCCCTTTTTGGCCAAGTGCATCATTGTGGACGTTCTGCCTCTTTTCCTATGCTTTCAATGCAATTCCAGTCTACCTCCTGAAATCGGTTTCCTGCAATTCTGCCCCGCTTTCAAGTCCTCTTGGCAGCCTTACTTCAGTATATTTTTGGATGATAGCTGTCATTTATAACTCTGCAGGTTTGTGAATTACAGTGCCCCTGAGCTCCTTTCTTCAACTCGCTTTCTCGTGAGCTGGCCGCAACACCGCAGGATGGCTTCAGGCCCTAATCTGGTTCCGGCACGGCACGCTGAGCCTTTGGTTAATTCCTCTTCCTGGTGGGAAATGAGAGTTAAATTTGCCCGTCCAGACACCTCCAGCTAGTCTGTCATTGGTTCTCCCTATTCCTGTTCATCTTCCGCAGAAATTGCAAACTGGGCCAAACAGGAGGTTAAAGGCACTGACTCTCCAAGTCGGGAGAGTGTTAGTAAAGCGTCTGGAATGTTGCACCCGAGTACCAGGGGACGAAAACTGACACATATTGGAACACGTCTCCCGATCACACGGTTGATCATACTCTGGGTTCCACATGCATGTTTTAGCTGAAGGAAGAATACCTTAAACCTGGAGAGTTGAGACCCGTGGAATGGGTACCATGCAATATGACTTCAAAGGGTCTTCATTTGCTCACCGAACCTCTCCAATCCTATCACTGCTGCGTTTATGCCCCTGTACACACACTTGATTCTCTTTCAGAGACATAGCAATCCATAGGTTTTAAGATACTTCCTAGTCAGGTACACTCTTAGGCATTTAATATGGGGTGTTGAGTCCATTTCGTTGAGCAAGGAGTAGCTCTTGTCTATTCCATATTTGGCTTAAGGAACTTTATCTGTGCTCATTTCAATCTCTGGTTTTATGCAGCACCCCAACTCACCTTTCCCCTTAAGCAAGCATAAGTTGGGTTTCTAAATCTGAGACCCTGTTCTGTTTTGTAATTCAGTTCCTGTGTAGCCAAGGTTACATTCCGTGTATTAGTGATATCTTATGATGTTTCTTTTCCTGTGTGACTTATTTCAGTTAGAATCATCGTACCTGAATCCACTCATTATGCTGCTACGGGCCTGATGACATAGATTTCATTGCTGAGTGATACTGCATTGTACGTAAGTACCACAACTTCTTTATCCATTTTTCACTTTCTGCGATATTGAACTTGTACCGTAAACCAGGTTCTTGTAAACAGAGCCGTCCCAAACTTTGGGTTGGCTGTGTCTTTTTGATTTTAATTTCCCTAAGCTATAGGACCATAAGTGGAAGTGCCCTAGGCTCTGTTGCTTTGTTTTTTAGATGTTTCAGGAAACACCATACACTTCTCCCGAGTGGCTGTTGGCAATTGACATCCCGCCCATCAGCATAACAAGGCTCCCAGTTCTCCATGGCCTGTCCTGCCTTTCTGGATTTTACACTTTTTTCAGATGGCCCTTTTGACCGGGGGGAAGTGAGACTTCATTGTAGTGCAGATTTCCTTTGCAAGCTTGCTTGGCTGGCCAAAAAGGGCGTATGCGTTTTTTCCTGAATATATTCAGGATAAAACGCATACGCCCTTTTTGGCCAAGTGCATCATTGTGGACGTTCTACCTCTTTTCCTATGCTTTCAATGCAATTCCAGTCTACCTCCTGAAATCGGTTTCCTGCAATTCTGCCCCGCTTTCAAGTCCTCTTGGCAGCCTTACTTCAGTATATTTTTGGACGATAGCTGTCATTTATAACTCTGCAGGTTTGTGAATTACAGTGCCCCTGAGCTCCTTTCTTCAACTCGCTTTCTCGTGAGCTGGCCGCAACACCGCAGGATGGCTTCAGGCCCTAATCTGGTTCCGGCACGGCACGCTGAGCCTTTGGTTAATTCCTCTTCCTGCTGGGAAATGAGAGTTAAATTTGCCCGTCCAGACACCTCCAGCTAGTCTGTCATTGGTTCTCCCTATTCCTGTTCATCTTCCGCAGAAATTGCAAACTGGGCCAAACAGGAGGTTAAAGGCACTGACTCTCCAAGTCGGGAGAGTGTTAGTAAAGCGTCTGGAATGTTGCACCCGAGTACCAGGGGACGAAAACTGACACATATTGGAACACGTCTCCCGATCACACGGTTGATCATACTCTGGGTTCCACATGCATGTTTTAGCTGAAGGAAGAATACCTTAAACCTGGAGAGTTGAGACCCGTGGAATGGGTACCATGCAATATGACTTCAAAGGGTCTTCATTTGCTCACCGAACCTCTCCAATCCTATCACTGCTGCGTTTATGCCCCTGTACACACACTTGATTCTCTTTCAGAGACATAGCAATCCATAGGTTTTAAGATACTTCCTAGTCAGGTACACTCTTAGGCATTTAATATGGGGTGTTGAGTCCATTTCGTTGAGCAAGGAGTAGCTCTTGTCTATTCCATATTTGGCTTAAGGAACTTTATCTGTGCTCATTTCAATCTCTGGTTTTATGCAGCACCCCAACTCACCTTTCCCCTTAAGCAAGCATAAGTTGGTTTTCTAAATCTGAGACCCTGTTCTGTTTTATAATTCAGTTCCTGTGTAGCCAAGGTTACATTCCGTGTATTAGTGATATCTTATGATGTTTCTTTTCCTGTGTGACTTATTTCAGTTAGAATCATCGTACCTGAATCCACTCATTATGCTGCTACGGGCCTGATGACATAGATTTCATTGCTGAGTGATACTGCATTGTACGTAAGTACCACAACTTCTTTATCCATTTTTCACTTTCTGCGATATTGAACTTGTACTGTAAACCAGGTTCTTGTATACAGAGCCGTCCCAAACTTTGGGGTGGCTGTGTCTTTTTGATTTTAATTTCCCTAAGCTATAGGACCATAAGTGGAAGTGCCCTAGGCTCTGTTGCTTTGTTTTTTAGATATTTCAGGAAACACCATACACTTCTCCCGAGTGGCTGTTGGCAATTTACATCCCACCCATCAGCATAACAAGGCTCCCAGTTCTCCATGGCCTGTCCTGCCTTTCTGGATTTTACACTTTTTTCAGATGGCCCTTTTGACCGGGGGGAAGTGAGACTTCATTGTAGTGCAGATTTCCTTTGCAAGCTTGCTTGGTTGGCCAAAAAGGGCGTATGCGTTTTTTCCTGAATATATTCAGGAAAAAACGCATACGCCCTTTTTGGCCAAGTGCATCATTGTGGACGTTCTGCCTCTTTTCCTATGCTTTCAATGCAATTCCAGTCTACCTCCTGAAATCGGTTTCCTGCAATTCTGCCCCGCTTTCAAGTCCTCTTGGCAGCCTTACTTCAGTATATTTTTGGACGATAGCTGTCATTTATAACTCTGCAGGTTTGTGAATTACAGTGCCCCTGAGCTCCTTTCTTCAACTCGCTTTCTCGTGAGCTGGCCGCAACACCGCAGGATGGCTTCAGGCCCTAATCTGGTTCCGGCACGGCACGCTGAGCCTTTGGTTAATTCCTCTTCCTGGTGGGAAATGAGAGTTAAATTTGCCCGTCCAGACACCTCCAGCTAGTCTGTCATTGGTTCTCCCTATTCCTGTTCATCTTCCGCAGAAATTGCAAACTGGGCCAAACAGGAGGTTAAAGGCACTGACTCTCCAAGTCGGGAGAGTGTTAGTAAAGCGTCTGGAATGTTGCACCCGAGTACCAGGGGACGAAAACTGACACATATTGGAACACGTCTCCCGATCACACGGTTGATCATACTCTGGGTTCCACATGCATGTTTTAGCTGAAGGAAGAATACCTTAAACCTGGAGAGTTGAGACCCGTGGAATGGGTACCATGCAATATGACTTCAAAGGGTCTTCATTTGCTCACCGAACCTCTCCAATCCTATCACTGCTGCGTTTATGCCCCTGTACACACACTTGATTCTCTTTCAGAGACATAGCAATCCATAGGTTTTAAGATACTTCCTAGTCAGGTACACTCTTAGGCATTTAATATGGGGTGTTGAGTCCATTTCGTTGAGCAAGGAGTAGCTCTTGTCTATTCCATATTTGGCTTAAGGAACTTTATCTGTGCTCATTTCAATCTCTGGTTTTATGCAGCACCCCAACTCACCTTTCCCCTTAAGCAAGCATAAGTTGGGTTTCTAAATCTGAGACCCTGTTCTGTTTTGTAATTCAGTTCCTGTGTAGCCAAGGTTACATTCCGTGTATTAGTGATATCTTATGATGTTTCTTTTCCTGTGTGACTTATTTCAGTTAGAATCATCGTACCTGAATCCACTCATTATGCTGCTACGGGCCTGATGACATAGATTTCATTGCTGAGTGATACTGCATTGTACGTAAGTACCACAACTTCTTTATCCATGTTTCACTTTCTGCGATATTGAACTTGTACCGTAAACCAGGTTCTTGTAAACAGAGCCGTCCCAACCTTTGAGGTGGCTGTGTCTTTTTGATTTTAATTTCCCTAAGCTATAGGACCATAAGTGGAAGTGCCCGAGGCTCTGTTGCTTTGTTTTTTAGATGTTTCAGGAAACACCATACACTTCTCCCGAGTGGCTGTTGGCAATTGACATCCCGCCCATCAGCATAACAAGGCTCCCAGTTCTCCATGGCCTGTCCTGCCTTTCTGGATTTTACACTTTTTTCAGATGGCCCTTTTGACCGGGGGGAAGTGAGACTTCATTGTAGTGCAGATTTCCTTTGCAAGCTTGCTTGGTTGGCCAAAAAGGGCGTATGCGTTTTTTCCTGAATATATTCAGGAAAAAACGCATACGCCCTTTTTGGCCAAGTGCATCATTGTGGACGTTCTGCCTCTTTTCCTATGCTTTCAATGCAATTCCAGTCTACCTCCTGAAATCGGTTTCCTGCAATTCTGCCCCGCTTTCAAGTCCTCTTGGCAGCCTTACTTCAGTATATTTTTGGACGATAGCTGTCATTTATAACTCTGCAGGTTTGTGAATTACAGTGCCCCTGAGCTCCTTTCTTCAACTCGCTTTCTCGTGAGCTGGCCGCAACACCGCAGGATGGCTTCAGGCCCTAATCTGGTTCCGGCACGGCACGCTGAGACTTTGGTTAATTCCTCTTCCTGGTGGGAAATGAGAGTTAAATTTGCCCGTCCAGACACCTCCAGCTAGTCTGTCATTGGTTCTCCCTATTCCTGTTCATCTTCCGCAGAAATTGCAAACTGGGCCAAACAGGAGGTTAAAGGCACTGACTCTCCAAGTCGGGAGAGTGTTAGTAAAGCGTCTGGAATGTTGCACCCGAGTACCAGGGGACGAAAACTGACACATATTGGAACACGTCTCCCGATCACACGGTTGATCATACTCTGGGTTCCACATGCATGTTTTAGCTGAAGGAAGAATACCTTAAACCTGGAGAGTTGAGACCCGTGGAATGGGTACCATGCAATATGACTTCAAAGGGTCTTCATTTGCTCACCGAACCTCTCCAATCCTATCACTGCTGCGTTTATGCCCCTGTACACACACTTGATTCTCTTTCAGAGACATAGCAATCCATAGGTTTTAAGATACTTCCTAGTCAGGTACACTCTTAGGCATTTAATATGGGGTGTTGAGTCCATTTCGTTGAGCAAGGAGTAGCTCTTGTCTATTCCATATTTGGCTTAAGGAACTTTATCTGTGCTCATTTCAATCTCTGGTTTTATGCAGCACCCCAACTCACCTTTCCCCTTAAGCAAGCATAAGTTGGGTTTCTAAATCTGAGACCCTGTTCTGTTTTGTAATTCAGTTCCTGTGTAGCCAAGGTTACATTCCGTGTATTAGTGATATCTTATGATGTTTCTTTTCCTGTGTGACTTATTTCAGTTAGAATCATCGTACCTGAATCCACTCATTATGCTGCTACGGGCCTGATGGCATAGATTTCATTGCTGAGTGATACTGCATTGTACGTAAGTACCACAACTTCTTTATCCATTTTTCACTTTCTGCGATATTGAACTTGTACCATAAACCAGGTTCTTGTAAACAGAGCCGTCCCAACCTTTGAGGTGGCTGTGTCTTTTTGATTTTAATTTCCCTAAGCTATAGGACCATAAGTGGAAGTGCCCTAGGCTCTGTTGCTTTGTTTTTTAGATGTTTCAGGAAACACCATACACTTCTCCCGAGTGGCTGTTGGCAATTTACATCCCACCCATCAGCATAACAAGGCTCCCAGTTCTCCATGGCCTGTCCTGCCTTTCTGGATTTTACACTTTTTTCAGATGGCCCTTTTGACCGGGGGGAAGTGAGACTTCATTGTAGTGCAGATTTCCTTTGCAAGCTTGCTTGGTTGGCCAAAAAGGGCGTATGCGTTTTTTCCTGAATATATTCAGGAAAAAACGCATACGCCCTTTTTGGCCAAGTGCATCATTGTGGACGTTCTGCCTCTTTTCCTATGCTTTCAATGCAATTCCAGTCTACCTCCTGAAATCGGTTTCCTGCAATTCTGCCCCGCTTTCAAGTCCTCTTGGCAGCCTTACTTCAGTATATTTTTGGACGATAGCTGTCATTTATAACTCTGCAGGTTTGTGAATTACAGTGCCCCTGAGCTCCTTTCTTCAACTCGCTTTCTCGTGAGCTGGCCGCAACACCGCAGGATGGCTTCAGGCCCTAATCTGGTTCCGGCACGGCACGCTGAGCCTTTGGTTAATTCCTCTTCCTGGTGGGAAATGAGAGTTAAATTTGCCCGTCCAGACACCTCCAGCTAGTCTGTCATTGGTTCTCCCTATTCCTGTTCATCTTCCGCAGAAATTGCAAACTGGGCCAAACAGGAGGTTAAAGGCACTGACTCTCCAAGTCGGGAGAGTGTTAGTAAAGCGTCTGGAATGTTGCACCCGAGTACCAGGGGACGAAAACTGACACATATTGGAACACGTCTCCCGATCACACGGTTGATCATACTCTGGGTTCCACATGCATGTTTTAGCTGAAGGAAGAATACCTTAAACCTGGAGAGTTGAGACCCGTGGAATGGGTACCATGCAATATGACTTCAAAGGGTCTTCATTTGCTCACCGAACCTCTCCAATCCTATCACTGCTGCGTTTATGCCCCTGTACACACACTTGATTCTCTTTCAGAGACATAGCAATCCATAGGTTTTAAGATACTTCCTAGTCAGGTACACTCTTAGGCATTTAATATGGGGTGTTGAGTCCATTTCGTTGAGCAAGGAGTAGCTCTTGTCTATTCCATATTTGGCTTAAGGAACTTTATCTGTGCTCATTTCAATCTCTGGTTTTATGCAGCACCCCAACTCACCTTTCCCCTTAAGCAAGCATAAGTTGGGTTTCTAAATCTGAGACCCTGTTCTGTTTTGTAATTCAGTTCCTGTGTAGCCAAGGTTACATTCCGTGTATTAGTGATATCTTATGATGTTTCTTTTCCTGTGTGACTTATTTCAGTTAGAATCATCGTACCTGAATCCACTCATTATGCTGCTACGGGCCTGATGACATAGATTTCATTGCTGAGTGATACTGCATTGTACGTAAGTACCACAACTTCTTTATCCATGTTTCACTTTCTGCGATATTGAACTTGTACCGTAAACCAGGTTCTTGTAAACAGAGCCGTCCCAACCTTTGAGGTGGCTGTGTCTTTTTGATTTTAATTTCCCTAAGCTATAGGACCATAAGTGGAAGTGCCCGAGGCTCTGTTGCTTTGTTTTTTAGATGTTTCAGGAAACACCATACACTTCTCCCGAGTGGCTGTTGGCAATTTACATCCCGCCCATCAGCATAACAAGGCTCCCAGTTCTCCATGGCCTGTCCTGCCTTTCTGGATTTTACACTTTTTTCAGATGGCCCTTTTGACCGGGGGGAAGTGAGACTTCATTGTAGTGCAGATTTCCTTTGCAAGCTTGCTTGGTTGGCCAAAAAGGGCGTATGCGTTTTTTCCTGAATATATTCAGGAAAAAACGCATACGCCCTTTTTGGCCAAGTGCATCATTGTGGACGTTCTGCCTCTTTTCCTATGCTTTCAATGCAATTCCAGTCTACCTCCTGAAATCGGTTTCCTGCAATTCTGCCCCGCTTTCAAGTCCTCTTGGCAGCCTTACTTCAGTATATTTTTGGACGATAGCTGTCATTTATAACTCTGCAGGTTTGTGAATTACAGTGCCCCTGAGCTCCTTTCTTCAACTCGCTTTCTCGTGAGCTGGCCGCAACACCGCAGGATGGCTTCAGGCCCTAATCTGGTTCCGGCACGGCACGCTGAGCCTTTGGTTAATTCCTCTTCCTGGTGGGAAATGAGAGTTAAATTTGCCCGTCCAGACACCTCCAGCTAGTCTGTCATTGGTTCTCCCTATTCCTGTTCATCTTCCGCAGAAATTGCAAACTGGGCCAAACAGGAGGTTAAAGGCACTGACTCTCCAAGTCGGGAGAGTGTTAGTAAAGCGTCTGGAATGTTGCACCCGAGTACCAGGGGACGAAAACTGACACATATTGGAACACGTCTCCCGATCACACGGTTGATCATACTCTGGGTTCCACATGCATGTTTTAGCTGAAGGAAGAATACCTTAAACCTGGAGAGTTGAGACCCGTGGAATGGGTACCATGCAATATGACTTCAAAGGGTCTTCATTTGCTCACCGAACCTCTCCAATCCTATCACTGCTGCGTTTATGCCCCTGTACACACACTTGATTCTCTTTCAGAGACATAGCAATCCATAGGTTTTAAGATACTTCCTAGTCAGGTACACTCTTAGGCATTTAATATGGGGTGTTGAGTCCATTTCGTTGAGCAAGGAGTAGCTCTTGTGTATTCCATATTTGGCTTAAGGAACTTTATCTGTGCTCATTTCAATCTCTGGTTTTATGCAGCACCCCAACTCACCTTTCCCCTTAAGCAAGCATAAGTTGGGTTTCTAAATCTGAGACCCTGTTCTGTTTTGTAATTCAGTTCCTGTGTAGCCAAGGTTACATTCCGTGTATTAGTGATATCTTATGATGTTTCTTTTCCTGTGTGACTTATTTCAGTTAGAATCATCGTACCTGAATCCACTCATTATGCTGCTACGGGCCTGATGACATAGATTTCATTGCTGAGTGATACTGCATTGTACGTAAGTACCACAACTTCTTTATCCATTTTTCACTTTCTGCGATATTGAACTTGTACCGTAAACCAGGTTCTTGTAAACAGAGCCGTCCCAACCTTTGAGGTGGCTGTGTCTTTTTGATTTTAATTTCCCTAAGCTATAGGACCATAAGTGGAAGTGCCCTAGGCTCTGTTGCTTTGTTTTTTAGATGTTTCAGGAAACACCATACACTTCTCCCGAGTGGCTGTTGGCAATTTACATCCCGCCCATCAGCATAACAAGGCTCCCAGTTCTCCATGGCCTGTCCTGCCTTTCTGGATTTTACACTTTTTTCAGATGGCCCTTTTGACCGGGGGGAAGTGAGACTTCATTGTAGTGCAGATTTCCTTTGCAAGCTTGCTTGGTTGGCCAAAAAGGGCGTATGCGTTTTTTCCTGAATATATTCAGGAAAAAACGCATACGCCCTTTTTGGCCAAGTGCATCATTGTGGACGTTCTGCCTCTTTTCCTATGCTTTCAATGCAATTCCAGTCTACCTCCTGAAATCGGTTTCCTGCAATTCTGCCCCGCTTTCAAGTCCTCTTGGCAGCCTTACTTCAGTATATTTTTGGACGATAGCTGTCATTTATAACTCTGCAGGTTTGTGAATTACAGTGCCCCTGAGCTCCTTTCTTCAACTCGCTTTCTCGTGAGCTGGCCGCAACACCGCAGGATGGCTTCAGGCCCTAATCTGGTTCCGGCACGGCACGCTGAGCCTTTGGTTAATTCCTCTTCCTGGTGGGAAATGAGAGTTCAATTTGCCCGTCCAGACACCTCCAGCTAGTCTGTCATTGGTTCTCCCTATTCCTGTTCATCTTCCGCAGAAATTGCAAACTGGGCCAAACAGGAGGTTAAAGGCACTGACTCTCCAAGTCGGGAGAGTGTTAGTAAAGCGTCTGGAATGTTGCACCCGAGTACCAGGGGACGAAAACTGACACATATTGGAACACGTCTCCCGATCACACGGTTGATCATACTCTGGGTTCCACATGCATGTTTTAGCTGAAGGAAGAATACCTTAAACCTGGAGAGTTGAGACCCGTGGAATGGGTACCATGCAATATGACTTCAAAGGGTCTTCATTTGCTCACCGAACCTCTCCAATCCTATCACTGCTGCGTTTATGCCCCTGTACACACACTTGATTCTCTTTCAGAGACATAGCAATCCATAGGTTTTAAGATACTTCCTAGTCAGGTACACTCTTAGGCATTTAATATGGGGTGTTGAGTCCATTTCGTTGAGCAAGGAGTAGCTCTTGTCTATTCCATATTTGGCTTAAGGAACTTTATCTGTGCTCATTTCAATCTCTGGTTTTATGCAGCACCCCAACTCACCTTTCCCCTTAAGCAAGCATAAGTTGGGTTTCTAAATCTGAGACCCTGTTCTGTTTTGTAATTCAGTTCCTGTGTAGCCAAGGTTACATTCCGTGTATTAGTGATATCTTATGATGTTTCTTTTCCTGTGTGACTTATTTCAGTTAGAATCATCGTACCTGAATCCACTCATTATGCTGCTACGGGCCTGATGACATAGATTTCATTGCTGAGTGATACTGCATTGTACGTAAGTACCACAACTTCTTTATCCATTTTTCACTTTCTGCGATATTGAACTTGTACCGTAAACCAGGTTCTTGTAAACAGAGCCGTCCCAACCTTTGAGGTGGCTGTGTCTTTTTGATTTTAATTTCCCTAAGCTATAGGACCATAAGTGGAAGTGCCCTAGGCTCTGTTGCTTTGTTTTTTAGATGTTTCAGGAAACACCATACACTTCTCCCGAGTGGCTGTTGGCAATTTACATCCCGCCCATCAGCATAACAAGGCTCCCAGTTCTCCATGGCCTGTCCTGCCTTTCTGGATTTTACACTTTTTTCAGATGGCCCTTTTGACCGGGGGGAAGTGAGACTTCATTGTAGTGCAGATTTCCTTTGCAAGCTTGCTTGGTTGGCCAAAAAGGGCGTATGCGTTTTTTCCTGAATATATTCAGGAAAAAACGCATACGCCCTTTTTGGCCAAGTGCATCATTGTGGACGTTCTGCCTCTTTTCCTATGCTTTCAATGCAATTCCAGTCTACCTCCTGAAATCGGTTTCCTGCAATTCTGCCCCGCTTTCAAGTCCTCTTGGCAGCCTTACTTCAGTATATTTTTGGACGATAGCTGTCATTTATAACTCTGCAGGTTTGTGAATTACAGTGCCCCTGAGCTCCTTTCTTCAACTCGCTTTCTCGTGAGCTGGCCGCAACACCGCAGGATGGCTTCAGGCCCTAATCTGGTTCCGGCACGGCACGCTGAGCCTTTGGATAATTCCTCTTCCTGGTGGGAAATGAGAGTTAAATTTGCCCGTCCAGACACCTCCAGCTAGTCTGTCATTGGTTCTCCCTATTCCTGTTCATCTTCCGCAGAAATTGCAAACTGGGCCAAACAGGAGGTTAAAGGCACTGACTCTCCAAGTCGGGAGAGTGTTAGTAAAGCGTCTGGAATGTTGCACCCGAGTACCAGGGGACGAAAACTGACACATATTGGAACACGTCTCCCGATCACATGGTTGATCATACTCTGGGTTCCACATGCATGTTTTAGCTGAAGGAAGAATACCTTAAACCTGGAGAGTTGAGACCCGTGGAATGGGTACCATGCAATATGACTTCAAAGGGTCTTCATTTGCTCACCGAACCTCTCCAATCCTATCACTGCTGCGTTTATGCCCCTGTACACACACTTGATTCTCTTTCAGAGACATAGCAATCCATAGGTTTTAAGATACTTCCTAGTCAGGTACACTCTTAGGCATTTAATATGGGGTGTTGAGTCCATTTCGTTGAGCAAGGAGTAGCTCTTGTCTATTCCATATTTGGCTTAAGGAACTTTATCTGTGCTCATTTCAATCTCTGGTTTTATGCAGCACCCCAACTCACCTTTCCCCTTAAGCAAGCATAAGTTGGTTTTCTAAATTTGAGACCCTGTTCTGTTTTGGAATTCAGTTCCTGTGTAGCCAAGGTTACATTCCGTGTATTAGTGATATCTTATGATGTTTCTTTTCCTGTGTGACTTATTTCAGTTAGAATCATCGTACCTGAATCCACTCATTATGCTGCTACGGGCATGATGACATAGATTTCCTTGCTGAGTGATATTGCATTGTACGTAAGTACCACAACTTCTTTATCCATTTTTCACTTTCTGCGATATTGAACTTGTACCGTAAACCAGGTTCTTGTAAACAGAGCCGTCCCAACCTTTGGGGTGGCTGTGTCTTTTGATTTTAATTTCCCTAAGCTATAGGACCATAAGTGGAAGTGCCCGAGGCTCTGTTGCTTTGTTTTTTAGATGTTTCAGGAAACACCATACACTTCTCCCGAGTGGCTGTTGGCAATTGACATCCCGCCCATCAGCATAACAAGGCTCCCAGTTCTCCATGGCCTGTCCTGCCTTTCTGGATTTTACACTTTTTTCAGATGGCCCTTTTGACCGGGGGGAAGTGAGACTTCATTGTAGTGCAGATTTCCTTTGCAAGCTTGCTTGGTTGGCCAAAAAGGGCGTATGCGTTTTTTCCTGAATATATTCAGGAAAAAACGCATACGCCCTTTTTGGCCAAGTGCATCATTGTGGACGTTCTGCCTCTTTTCCTATGCTTTCAATGCAATTCCAGTCTACCTCCTGAAATCGGTTTCCTGCAATTCTGCCCCGCTTTCAAGTCCTCTTGGCAGCCTTACTTCAGTATATTTTTGGACGATAGCTGTCATTTATAACTCTGCAGGTTTGTGAATTACAGTGCCCCTGAGCTCCTTTCTTCAACTCGCTTTCTCGTGAGCTGGCCGCAACACCGCAGGATGGCTTCAGGCCCTAATCTGGTTCCGGCACGGCACGCTGAGCCTTTGGTTAATTCCTCTTCCTGCTGGGAAATGAGAGTTCAATTTGCCCGTCCAGACACCTCCAGCTAGTCTGTCATTGGTTCTCCCTATTCCTGTTCATCTTCCGCAGAAATTGCAAACTGGGCCAAACAGGAGGTTAAAGGCACTGACTCTCCAAGTCGGGAGAGTGTTAGTAAAGCGTCTGGAATGTTGCACCCGAGTACCAGGGGACGAAAACTGAGACATATTAGAACACGTCTCCCGATCACACGGTTGATCATACTCTGGGTTCCACATGCATGTTTTAGCTGAAGGAAGAATACCTTAAACCTGGAGAGTTGAGACCCGTGGAATGGGTACCATGCAATATGACTTCAAAGGGTCTTCATTTGCTCACCGAACCTCTCCAATCCTATCACTGCTGCGTTTATGCCCCTGTACACACACTTGATTCTCTTTCAGAGACATAGCAATCCATAGGTTTTAAGATACTTCCTAGTCAGGTACACTCTTAGGCATTTAATATGGGGTGTTGAGTCCATTTCGTTGAGCAAGGAGTAGCTCTTGTGTATTCCATATTTGGCTTAAGGAACTTTATCTGTGCTCATTTCAATCTCTGGTTTTATGCAGCACCCCAACTCACCTTTCCCCTTAAGCAAGCATAAGTTGGGTTTCTAAATCTGAGACCCTGTTCTGTTTTGTAATTCAGTTCCTGTGTAGCCAAGGTTACATTCCGTGTATTAGTGATATCTTATGATGTTTCTTTTCCTGTGTGACTTATTTCAGTTAGAATCATCGTACCTGAATCCACTCATTATGCTGCTACGGGCCTGATGACATAGATTTCATTGCTGAGTGATACTGCATTGTACGTAAGTACCACAACTTCTTTATCCATTTTTCACTTTCTGCGATATTGAACTTGTACCGTAAACCAGGTTCTTGTAAACAGAGCCGTCCCAACCTTTGAGGTGGCTGTGTCTTTTTGATTTTAATTTCCCTAAGCTATAGGACCATAAGTGGAAGTGCCCTAGGCTCTGTTGCTTTGTTTTTTAGATGTTTCAGGAAACACCATACACTTCTCCCGAGTGGCTGTTGGCAATTTACATCCCGCCCATCAGCATAACAAGGCTCCCAGTTCTCCATGGCCTGTCCTGCCTTTCTGGATTTTACACTTTTTTCAGATGGCCCTTTTGACCGGGGGGAAGTGAGACTTCATTGTAGTGCAGATTTCCTTTGCAAGCTTGCTTGGTTGGCCAAAAAGGGCGTATGCGTTTTTTCCTGAATATATTCAGGAAAAAACGCATACGCCCTTTTTGGCCAAGTGCATCATTGTGGACGTTCTGCCTCTTTTCCTATGCTTTCAATGCAATTCCAGTCTACCTCCTGAAATCGGTTTCCTGCAATTCTGCCCCGCTTTCAAGTCCTCTTGGCAGCCTTACTTCAGTATATTTTTGGACGATAGCTGTCATTTATAACTCTGCAGGTTTGTGAATTACAGTGCCCCTGAGCTCCTTTCTTCAACTCGCTTTCTCGTGAGCTGGCCGCAACACCGCAGGATGGCTTCAGGCCCTAATCTGGTTCCGGCACGGCACGCTGAGCCTTTGGATAATTCCTCTTCCTGGTGGGAAATGAGAGTTAAATTTGCCCGTCCAGACACCTCCAGCTAGTCTGTCATTGGTTCTCCCTATTCCTGTTCATCTTCCGCAGAAATTGCAAACTGGGCCAAACAGGAGGTTAAAGGCACTGACTCTCCAAGTCGGGAGAGTGTTAGTAAAGCGTCTGGAATGTTGCACCCGAGTACCAGGGGACGAAAACTGACACATATTGGAACACGTCTCCCGATCACATGGTTGATCATACTCTGGGTTCCACATGCATGTTTTAGCTGAAGGAAGAATACCTTAAACCTGGAGAGTTGAGACCCGTGGAATGGGTACCATGCAATATGACTTCAAAGGGTCTTCATTTGCTCACCGAACCTCTCCAATCCTATCACTGCTGCGTTTATGCCCCTGTACACACACTTGATTCTCTTTCAGAGACATAGCAATCCATAGGTTTTAAGATACTTCCTAGTCAGGTACACTCTTAGGCATTTAATATGGGGTGTTGAGTCCATTTCGTTGAGCAAGGAGTAGCTCTTGTCTATTCCATATTTGGCTTAAGGAACTTTATCTGTGCTCATTTCAATCTCTGGTTTTATGCAGCACCCCAACTCACCTTTCCCCTTAAGCAAGCATAAGTTGGTTTTCTAAATTTGAGACCCTGTTCTGTTTTGGAATTCAGTTCCTGTGTAGCCAAGGTTACATTCCGTGTATTAGTGATATCTTATGATGTTTCTTTTCCTGTGTGACTTATTTCAGTTAGAATCATCGTACCTGAATCCACTCATTATGCTGCTACGGGCATGATGACATAGATTTCCTTGCTGAGTGATATTGCATTGTACGTAAGTACCACAACTTCTTTATCCATTTTTCACTTTCTGCGATATTGAACTTGTACCGTAAACCAGGTTCTTGTAAACAGAGCCGTCCCAACCTTTGGGGTGGCTGTGTCTTTTGATTTTAATTTCCCTAAGCTATAGGACCATAAGTGGAAGTGCCCGAGGCTCTGTTGCTTTGTTTTTTAGATGTTTCAGGAAACACCATACACTTCTCCCGAGTGGCTGTTGGCAATTGACATCCCGCCCATCAGCATAACAAGGCTCCCAGTTCTCCATGGCCTGTCCTGCCTTTCTGGATTTTACACTTTTTTCAGATGGCCCTTTTGACCGGGGGGAAGTGAGACTTCATTGTAGTGCAGATTTCCTTTGCAAGCTTGCTTGGTTGGCCAAAAAGGGCGTATGCGTTTTTTCCTGAATATATTCAGGAAAAAACGCATACGCCCTTTTTGGCCAAGTGCATCATTGTGGACGTTCTGCCTCTTTTCCTATGCTTTCAATGCAATTCCAGTCTACCTCCTGAAATCGGTTTCCTGCAATTCTGCCCCGCTTTCAAGTCCTCTTGGCAGCCTTACTTCAGTATATTTTTGGACGATAGCTGTCATTTATAACTCTGCAGGTTTGTGAATTACAGTGCCCCTGAGCTCCTTTCTTCAACTCGCTTTCTCGTGAGCTGGCCGCAACACCACAGGATGGCTTCAGGCCCTAATCTGGTTCCGGCACGGCACGCTGAGCCTTTGGTTAATTCCTCTTCCTGCTGGGAAATGAGAGTTCAATTTGCCCGTCCAGACACCTCCAGCTAGTCTGTCATTGGTTCTCCCTATTCCTGTTCATCTTCCGCAGAAATTGCAAACTGGGCCAAACAGGAGGTTAAAGGCACTGACTCTCCAAGTCGGGAGAGTGTTAGTAAAGCGTCTGGAATGTTGCACCCGAGTACCAGGGGACGAAAACTGAGACATATTAGAACACGTCTCCCGATCACACGGTTGATCATACTCTGGGTTCCACATGCATGTTTTAGCTGAAGGAAGAATACCTTAAACCTGGAGAGTTGAGACCCGTGGAATGGGTACCATGCAATATGACTTCAAAGGGTCTTCATTTGCTCACCGAACCTCTCCAATCCTATCACTGCTGCGTTTATGCCCCTGTACACACACTTGATTCTCTTTCAGAGACATAGCAATCCATAGGTTTTAAGATACTTCCTAGTCAGGTACACTCTTAGGCATTTAATATGGGGTGTTGAGTCCATTTCGTTGAGCAAGGAGTAGCTCTTGTGTATTCCATATTTGGCTTAAGGAACTTTATCTGTGCTCATTTCAATCTCTGGTTTTATGCAGCACCCCAACTCACCTTTCCCCTTAAGCAAGCATAAGTTGGGTTTCTAAATCTGAGACCCTGTTCTGTTTTGTAATTCAGTTCCTGTGTAGCCAAGGTTACATTCCGTGTATTAGTGATATCTTATGATGTTTCTTTTCCTGTGTGACTTATTTCAGTTAGAATCATCGTACCTGAATCCACTCATTATGCTGCTACGGGCCTGATGACATAGATTTCATTGCTGAGTGATACTGCATTGTACGTAAGTACCACAACTTCTTTATCCATTTTTCACTTTCTGCGATATTGAACTTGTACCGTAAACCAGGTTCTTGTAAACAGAGCCGTCCCAACCTTTGAGGTGGCTGTGTCTTTTTGATTTTAATTTCCCTAAGCTATAGGACCATAAGTGGAAGTGCCCTAGGCTCTGTTGCTTTGTTTTTTAGATGTTTCAGGAAACACCATACACTTCTCCCGAGTGGCTGTTGGCAATTTACATCCCGCCCATCAGCATAACAAGGCTCCCAGTTCTCCATGGCCTGTCCTGCCTTTCTGGATTTTACACTTTTTTCAGATGGCCCTTTTGACCGGGGGGAAGTGAGACTTCATTGTAGTGCAGATTTCCTTTGCAAGCTTGCTTGGTTGGCCAAAAAGGGCGTATGCGTTTTTTCCTGAATATATTCAGGAAAAAACGCATACGCCCTTTTTGGCCAAGTGCATCATTGTGGACGTTCTGCCTCTTTTCCTATGCTTTCAATGCAATTCCAGTCTACCTCCTGAAATCGGTTTCCTGCAATTCTGCCCCGCTTTCAAGTCCTCTTGGCAGCCTTACTTCAGTATATTTTTGGACGATAGCTGTCATTTATAACTCTGCAGGTTTGTGAATTACAGTGCCCCTGAGCTCCTTTCTTCAACTCGCTTTCTCGTGAGCTGGCCGCAACACCGCAGGATGGCTTCAGGCCCTAATCTGGTTCCGGCATGGCACGCTGAGCCTTTGGATAATTCCTCTTCCTGGTGGGAAATGAGAGTTAAATTTGCCCGTCCAGACACCTCCAGCTAGTCTGTCATTGGTTCTCCCTATTCCTGTTCATCTTCCGCAGAAATTGCAAACTGGGCCAAACAGGAGGTTAAAGGCACTGACTCTCCAAGTCGGGAGAGTGTTAGTAAAGCGTCTGGAATGTTGCACCCGAGTACCAGGGGACGAAAACTGACACATATTGGAACACGTCTCCCGATCACACGGTTGATCATACTCTGGGTTCCACATGCATGTTTTAGCTGAAGGAAGAATACCTTAAACCTGGAGAGTTGAGACCCGTGGAATGGGTACCATGCAATATGACTTCAAAGGGTCTTCATTTGCTCACCGAACCTCTCCAATCCTATCACTGCTGCGTTTATGCCCCTGTACACACACTTGATTCTCTTTCAGAGACATAGCAATCCATAGGTTTTAAGATACTTCCTAGTCAGGTACACTCTTAGGCATTTAATATGGGGTGTTGAGTCCATTTCGTTGAGCAAGGAGTAGCTCTTGTCTATTCCATATTTGGCTTAAGGAACTTTATCTGTGCTCATTTCAATCTCTGGTTTTATGCAGCACCCCAACTCACCTTTCCCCTTAAGCAAGCATAAGTTGGTTTTCTAAATTTGAGACCCTGTTCTGTTTTGGAATTCAGTTCCTGTGTAGCCAAGGTTACATTCCGTGTATTAGTGATATCTTATGATGTTTCTTTTCCTGTGTGACTTATTTCAGTTAGAATCATCGTACCTGAATCCACTCATTATGCTGCTACGGGCCTGATGACATAGATTTCATTGCTGAGTGATACTGCATTGTACGTAAGTACCACAACTTCTTTATCCATTTTTCACTTTCTGCGATATTGAACTTGTACCGTAAACGTGGTTCTTGTAAACACAGCCGTGCCAAACTTTGGGGTGGCTGTGTCTTTTTGAGTTTAATTTCTCTAAGCTATAGGACCATAAGTGGAAGTGCCCGAGGCTCTGTTGCTTTGTTTTTTAGATGTTTCAGGAAACACCATACACTTCTCCCGAGTGGCTGTTCGCAGTTGACATCCCGCCCATCAGCATAACAAGGCTCCCAGTTCTCCATGGCCTGTCCTGCCTTTCTGGATTTTACACTTTTTTCAGATGGCCCTTTTGACCGGGGGGAAGTGAGACTTCACTGTAGTGCAGATTTCCTTTGCAAGCTTGCTTGGTTGGCCAAAAAGGGCCTATGCGTTTTTTCCTGAATATATTCAGGAAAAAACGCATACGCCCTTTTTGGCCAAGTGCATCATTGTGGACGTTCTGCCTCTTTTCCTATGCTTTCAATGCAATTCCAGTCTACCTCCTGAAATCGGTTTCCTGCAATTCTGCCCCGCTTTCAAGTCCTCTTGGCAGCCTTACTTCAGTATATTTTTGGACGATAGCTGTCATTTATAACTCTTCAGGTTTGTGAATTACAGTGCCCCTGAGCTCCTTTCTTCAACTCGCTTTCTCGTGAGCTGGCCGCAACACCGCAGGATGGCTTCAGGCCCTAATCTGGTTCCGGCACGGCACGCTGAGCCTTTGGTTAATTCCTCTTCCTGGTGGGAAATGAGAATTAAATTTGCCCGTCCAGACACCTCCAGCTAGTCTGTCATTGGTTCTCCCTATTCCTGTTCATCTTCCGCAGAAATTGCAAACTGGGCCAAACAGGAGGTTAAAGGCACTGACTCTCCAAGTCGGGAGAGTGTTAGTAAAGCGTCTGGAATGTTGCACCCGAGTACCAGGGGACGAAAACTGAGACATATTGGAACACGTCTCCTGATCACACGGTTGATCATACTCTGGGTTCCACATGCATGTTTTAGCTGAAGGAAGAATAGCTTAAACCTGGAGAGTTGAGACCCGTGGAATGGGTACCATGCAATATGACTTCAAAGGGTGTTCATTTGCTCACCGAACCTCTCCAATCCTATCACTGCTGCGTTTATGCCCCTGTACACACACTTGATTCTCTTTCAGAGACATAGCAATCCATAGGTTTTAAGATACTTCCTAGTCAGGTACACTTAGGCATTTAATATGGGGTGTTGAGTCCATTTCGTTGAGCAAGGAGTAGCTCTTGTCTATTCCATATTTGGCTTAAGGAACTTTATCTGTGCTCATTTCAATCTCTGGTTTTATGCAGCACCCCAACTCACCTTTCCCCTTAAGCAAGCATAAGTTGGTTTTCAAATTTGAGACCCTGTTCTGTTTTGTAATTCAGTTCCTGTGTAGCCAAGATTACATTCGGTGTATTAGTGATATCTTATGATGTTTCTTTTTCTGTGAGACTTATTTCAGTTAGAATCATCGTACCTGAATCCACTCATTATGCTGCTACGGGCCTGATGACATAGATTTCCTTGCTGAGTGATACTGCATTGTACGTAAGTACCACAACTTCTTTATCCATTTTTCACTTTCTGCGATATTGAACTTGTACCGTAAACGTGGTTCTTGTAAACACAGCCGTGCCAAACTTTGGGGTGGCTGTTTCTTTTTGAGTTTAATTTCCCTAAGCTATAGGACCATAAGTGGAAGTGCCCGAGGCTCTGTTGCTTTGTTTTTTAGATGTTTCAGGAAACACCATACACTTCTCCCGAGTGGCTGTTGGCAGTTGACATCCCGCCCATCAGCATAACAAGGCTCCCAGTTCTCCATGGCCTGTCCTGCCTTTCTGGATTTTACACTTTTTTCAGATGGCCCTTTTGACCGGGGGGAAGTGAGACTTCACTGTAGTGCAGATTTCCTTTGCAAGCTTGCTTGGTTGGCCAAAAAGGGCGTATGCGTTTTTTCCTGAATATATTCAGGAAAAAACGCATACGCCCTTTTTGGCCAAGTGCATCATTGTGGACGTTCTGCCTCTTTTCCTATGCTTTCAATGCAATTCCAGTCTACCTCCTGAAATCGGTTTCCTGCAATTCTGCCCCGCTTTCAAGTCCTCTTGGCAGCCTTACTTCAGTATATTTTTGGACGATAGCTGTCATTTATAACTCTGCAGGTTTGTGAATTACAGTGCCCCTGAGCTCCTGTCTTCAACTCGCTTTCTCGTGAGCTGGCCGCAACACCGCAGGATTGCTTCAGGCCCTAATCTGGTTCCGGCACGGCACGCTGAGCCTTTGGTTAATTCCTCTTCCTGGTGGGAAATGAGAGTTAAATTGCCCGTCCAGACACCTCCAGCTAGTCTGTCATTGGTTCTCCCTATTCCTGTTCATCTTCCGCAGAAATTGCAAACTGGGCCAAACAGGAGGTTAAAGGCACTGACTCTCCAAGTCGGGAGAGTGTTAGTAAAGCGTCTGGAATGTTGCACCCGAGTACCAGGGGACGAAAACTGACACATATTGGAACACGTCTCCCGATCACACGGTTGATCATACTCTGGGTTCCACATGCATGTTTTAGCTGAAGGAAGAATACCTTAAACCTGGAGAGTTGAGACCCGTGGAATGGGTACCATGCAATATGACTTCAAAGGGTCTTCATTTGCTCACCGAACCTCTCCAATCCTATCACTGCTGCGTTTATGCCCCTGTACACACACTTGATTCTCTTTCAGAGACATAGCAATCCATAGGTTTTAAGATACTTCCTAGTCAGGTACACTCTTAGGCATTTAATATGGGGTGTTGAGTCCATTTCGTTGAGCAAGGAGTAGCTCTTGTCTATTCCATATTTGGCTTAAGGAACTTTATCTGTGCTCATTTCAATCTCTGGTTTTATGCAGCACCCCAACTCACCTTTCCCCTTAAGCAAGCATAAGTTGGTTTTCTAAATTTGAGACCCTGTTCTGTTTTGTAATTCAGTTCCTGTGTAGCCAAGGTTACATTCCGTGTATTAGTGATATCTTATGATGTTTCTTTTCCTGTGTGACTTATTTCAGTTAGAATCATCGTACCTGAATCCACTCATTATGCTGCTACGGGCATGATGACATAGATTTCCTTGCTGAGTGATATTGCATTGTACGTAAGTACCACAACTTCTTTATCCATTTTTCACTTTCTGCGATATTGAACTTGTACCGTAAACGTGGTTCTTGTAAACACAGCCGTGCCAAACTTTGGGGTGGCTGTGTCTTTTTGAGTTTAATTTCCCTAAGCTATAGGACCATTAGTGGAAGTGCCCGAGGCTCTGTTGCTTTGTTTTTTAGATGTTTCAGGAAACACCATACACTTCTCCCGAGTGGCTGTTGGCAATTGACATCCCGCCCATCAGCATAACAAGGCTCCCAGTTCTCCATGGCCTGTCCTGCCTTTCTGGATTTTACACTTTTTTCAGATGGCCCTTTTGACCGGGGGGAAGTGAGACTTCATTGTAGTGCAGATTTCCTTTGCAAGCTTGCTTGGTTGGCCAAAAAGGGCGTATGCGTTTTTTCCTGAATATATTCAGGAAA
Source organism: Lagenorhynchus albirostris (assembly GCF_949774975.1). NCBI lineage: Eukaryota > Metazoa > Chordata > Mammalia > Artiodactyla > Delphinidae > Lagenorhynchus > Lagenorhynchus albirostris. The sequence goes on along the minus strand of NW_026783294.1, from coordinate 256,379 downwards.
AAACGCATACGCCCTTTTTGGCCAAGTGCATCATTGTGGACGTTCTGCCTCTTTTCCTATGCTTTCAATGCAATTCCAGTCTACCTCCTGAAATCGGTTTCCTGCAATTCTGCCCCGCTTTCAAGTCCTCTTGGCAGCCTTACTTCAGTATATTTTTGGACGATAGCTGTCATTTATAACTCTGCAGGTTTGTGAATTACAGTGCCCCTGAGCTCCTTTCTTCAACTCGCTTTCTCGTGAGCTGGCCGCAACACCGCAGGATGGCTTCAGGCCCTAATCTGGTTCCGGCACGGCACGCTGAGCCTTTGGTTAATTCCTCTTCCTGGTGGGAAATGAGAGTTAAATTTGCCCGTCCAGACACCTCCAGCTAGTCTGTCATTGGTTCTCCCTATTCCTGTTCATCTTCCGCAGAAATTGCAAACTGGGCCAAACAGGAGGTTAAAGGCACTGACTCTCCAAGTCGGGAGAGTGTTAGTAAAGCGTCTGGAATGTTGCACCCGAGTACCAGGGGACGAAAACTGACACATATTGGAACACGTCTCCCGATCACACGGTTGATCATACTCTGGGTTCCACATGCATGTTTTAGCTGAAGGAAGAATACCTTAAACCTGGAGAGTTGAGACCCGTGGAATGGGTACCATGCAATATGACTTCAAAGGGTCTTCATTTGCTCACCGAACCTCTCCAATCCTATCACTGCTGCGTTTATGCCCCTGTACACACACTTGATTCTCTTTCAGAGACATAGCAATCCATAGGTTTTAAGATACTTCCTAGTCAGGTACACTCTTAGGCATTTAATATGGGGTGTTGAGTCCATTTCGTTGAGCAAGGAGTAGCTCTTGTCTATTCCATATTTGGCTTAAGGAACTTTATCTGTGCTCATTTCAATCTCTGGTTTTATGCAGCACCCCAGCTCACCTTTCCCCTTAAGCAAGCATAAGTTGGGTTTCTAAATTTGAGACCCTGTTCTGTTTTGTAATTCAGTTCCTGTGTAGCCAAGATTACATTCCGTGTATTAGTGATATCTTATGATGTTTCTTTTCCTGTGTGACTTATTTCAGTTAGAATCATCATACCTGAATCCACTCATTATGCTGCTACGGGCCTGATGACATAGATTTCATTGCTGAGTGATACTGCATTGTACGTTAGTACCACAACATCTTTATCCATTTTTCACTTTCTGCGATATTGAACTTGTACCGTAAACCAGGTTCTTGTAAACAGAGCCGTCCCAACCTTTGGGGTGGCTGTGTCTTTTTGATTTTAATTTCCCTAAGCTATAGGACCATAAGTGGAAGTGCCCGAGGCTCTGTTGCTTTGTTTTTTAGATGTTTCAGGAAACACCATACACTTCTCCGGAGTGGCTGTTGGCAATTGACATCCCGCCCATCAGCATAACAAGGCTCCCAGTTCTCCATGGCCTGTCCTGCCTTTCTGGATTTTACACTTTTTTCAGATGGCCCTTTAGACCGGGGGGAAGTGAGACTTCATTGTAGTGAAGATTTCCTTTGCAAGCTTGCTTGGTTGGCCAAAAAGGGCGTATGCGTTTTTTCCTGAATATATTCAGGAAAAAACGCATACGCCCTTTTTGGCCAAGTGCATCATTGTGGACGTTCTGCCTCTTTTCCTATGCTTTAAATGCAATTCCAGTCTACCTCCTGAAATCGGTTTCCTGCAATTCTGCCCCGCTTTCAAGTCCTCTTGGCAGCCTTACTTCAGTATATTTTTGGACGATAGCTGTCATTTATAACTCTGCAGGTTTGTGAATTACAGTGCCCCTGAGCTCCTTTCTTCAAATCGCTTTCTCGTGAGCTGGCCGCAACACCGCAGGATGGCTTCAGGCCCTAATCTGGTTCCGGCACGGCACGCTGAGCCTTTGGTTAATTCCTCTTCCTGGTGGGAAATGAGAGTTCAATTTGCCCGTCCAGACACCTCCAGCTAGTCTGTCATTGGTTCTCCCTATTCCTGTTCATCTTCCGCAGAAATTGCAAACTGGGCCAAACAGGAGGTTAAAGGCACTGACTCTCCAAGTCGGGAGAGTGTTAGTAAAGCGTCTGGAATGTTGCACCCGAGTACCAGGGGACGAAAACTGACACATATTGGAACACGTCTCCCGATCACACGGTTGATCATACTCTGGGTTCCACATGCATGTTTTAGCTGAAGGAAGAATACCTTAAACCTGGAGAGTTGAGACCCGTGGAATGGGTACCATGCAATATGACTTCAAAGGGTCTTCATTTGCTCACCGAACCTCTCCAATCCTATCACTGCTGCGTTTATGCCCCTGTACACACACTTGATTCTCTTTCAGAGACATAGCAATCCATAGGTTTTAAGATACTTCCTAGTCAGGTACACTTAGGCATTTAATATGGGGTGTTGAGTCCATTTCGTTGAGCAAGGAGTAGCTCTTGTCTATTCCATATTTGGCTTAAGGAACTTTATCTGTGCTCATTTCAATCTCTGGTTTTATGCAGCACCCCAACTCACCTTTCCCCTTAAGCAAGCATAAGTTGGTTTTCTAAATTTGAGACCCTGTTCTGTTTTGTAATTCAGTTCCTGTGTAGCCAAGATTACATTCGGTGTATTAGTGATATCTTATGATGTTTCTTTTTCTGTGAGACTTATTTCAGTTAGAATCATCGTACCTGAATCCACTCATTATGCTGCTACGGGCCTGATGACATAGATTTCCTTGCTGAGTGATACTGCATTGTACGTAAGTACCACAACTTCTTTATCCATTTTTCACTTTCTGCGATATTGAACTTGTACCGTAAACGTGGTTCTTGTAAACACAGCCGTGCCAAACTTTGGGGTGGCTGTGTCTTTTTGAGTTTAATTTCCCTAAGCTATAGGACCATAAGTGGAAGTGCCCGAGGCTCTGTTGCTTTGTTTTTTAGATGTTTCAGGAAACACCATACACTTCTCCCGAGTGGCTGTTGGCAGTTGACATCCCGCCCATCAGCATAACAAGGCTCCCAGTTCTCCATGGCCTGTCCTGCCTTTCTGGATTTTACACTTTTTTCAGATGGCCCTTTTGACCGGGGGGAAGTGAGACTTCACTGTAGTGCAGATTTCCTTTGCAAGCTTGCTTGGTTGGCCAAAAAGTGCGTATGCGTTTTTTCCTGAATATATTCAGGAAAAAACGCATACGCCCTTTTTGGCCAAGTGCATCACTGTGGACGTTCTGCCTCTTTTCCTATGCTTTCAATGCAATTCCAGTCTACCTCCTGAAATCGGTTTCCTGCAATTCTGCCCCGCTTTCAAGTCCTCTTGGCAGCCTTACTTCAGTATATTTTTGGACGATAGCTGTCATTTATAACTCTTCAGGTTTGTGAATTACAGTGCCCCTGAGCTCCTTTCTTCAACTCGCTTTCTCGTGAGCTGGCCGCAACACCGCAGGATGGCTTCAGGCCCTAATCTGGTTCCGGCACGGCACGCTGAGCCTTTGGTTAATTCCTCTTCCTGGTGGGAAATGAGAATTAAATTTGCCCGTCCAGACACCTCCAGCTAGTCTGTCATTGGTTCTCCCTATTCCTGTTCATCTTCCGCAGAAATTGCAAACTGGGCCAAACAGGAGGTTAAAGGCACTGACTCTCCAAGTCGGGAGAGTGTTAGTAAAGCGTCTGGAATGTTGCACCCGAGTACCAGGGGACGAAAACTGAGACATATTGGAACACGTCTCCCGATCACACGGTTGATCATACTCTGGGTTCCACATGCATGTTTTAGCTGAAGGAAGAATACCTTAAACCTGGAGAGTTGAGACCCGTGGAATGGGTACCATGCAATATGACTTCAAAGGGTCTTCATTTGCTCACCGAACCTCTCCAATCCTATCACTGCTGCGTTTATGCCCCTGTACACACACTTGATTCTCTTTCAGAGACATAGCAATCCATAGGTTTTAAGATACTTCCTAGTCAGGTACACTCTTAGGCATTTAATATGGGGTGTTGAGTCCATTTCGTTGAGCAAGGAGTAGCTCTTGTCTATTCCATATTTGGCTTAAGGAACTTTATCTGTGCTCATTTCAATCTCTGGTTTTATGCAGCACCCCAACTCACCTTTCCCCTTAAGCAAGCATAAGTTGGTTTTCTAAATTTGAGACCCTGTTCTGTTTTGTAATTCAGTTCCTGTGTAGCCAAGGTTACATTCCGTGTATTAGTGATATCTTATGATGTTTCTTTTCCTGTGTGACTTATTTCAGTTAGAATCATCGTACCTGAATCCACTCATTATGCTGCTACGGGCATGATGACATAGATTTCCTTGCTGAGTGATATTGCATTGTACGTAAGTACCACAACTTCTTTATCCATTTTTCACTTTCTGCGATATTGAACTTGTACCGTAAACGTGGTTCTTGTAAACAGAGCCGTGCCAAACTTTGGGGTGGCTGTGTCTTTTGATTTTAATTTCCCTAAGCTATAGGACCATAAGTGGAAGTGCCCTAGGCTCTGTTGCTTTGTTTTTTAGATGTTTCAGGAAACACCATACACTTCTCCCGAGTGGCTGTTGGCAGTTGACATCCCGCCCATCAGCATAACAAGGCTCCCAGTTCTCCATGGCCTGTCCTGCCTTTCTGGATTTTACACTTTTTTCAGATGGCCCTTTTGACCGGGGGGAACTGAGACTTCATTGTAGTGCGGATTTCCTTTGCAAGCTTGCTTGGTTGGCCAAAAAGGGCGTATGCGTTTTTTCCTGAATATATTCAGGAAAAAACGCATACGCCCTTTTTGGCCAAGTGCATCATTGTGGACGTTCTGCCTCTTTTCCTATGCTTTCAATGCAATTCCAGTCTACCTCCTGAAATCGGTTTCCTGCAATTCTGCCCCGCTTTCAAGTCCTCTTGGCAGCCTTACTTCAGTATATTTTTGGACGATAGCTGTCATTTATAACTCTGCAGGTTTGTGAATTACAGTGCCCCTGAGCTCCTTTCTTCAACTCGCTTTCTCGTGAGCTGGCCGCAACACCGCAGGATGGCTTCAGGCCCTAATCTGGTTCCGGCACGGCACGCTGAGCCTTTGGTTAATTCCTCTTCCTGGTGGGAAATGAGAGTTAAATTTGCCCGTCCAGACACCTCCAGCTAGTCTGTCATTGGTTCTCCCTATTCCTGTTCATCTTCCGCAGAAATTGCAAACTGGGCCAAACAGGAGGTTAAAGGCACTGACTCTCCAAGTCGGGAGAGTGTTAGTAAAGCGTCTGGAATGTTGCACCCGAGTACCAGGGGACGAAAACTGACACATATTGGAACACGTCTCCCGATCACACGGTTGATCATACTCTGGGTTCCACATGCATGTTTTAGCTGAAGGAAGAATACCTTAAACCTGGAGAGTTGAGACCCGTGGAATGGGTACCATGCAATATGACTTCAAAGGGTCTTCATTTGCTCACCGAACCTCTCCAATCCTATCACTGCTGCGTTTATGCCCCTGTACACACACTTGATTCTCTTTCAGAGACATAGCAATCCATAGGTTTTAAGATACTTCCTAGTCAGGTACACTCTTAGGCATTTAATATGGGGTGTTGAGTCCATTTCGTTGAGCAAGGAGTAGCTCTTGTCTATTCCATATTTGGCTTAAGGAACTTTATCTGTGCTCATTTCAATCTCTGGTTTTATGCAGCACCCCAACTCACCTTTCCCCTTAAGCAAGCATAAGTTGGTTTTCTAAATTTGAGACCCTGTTCTGTTTTGTAATTCAGTTCCTGTGTAGCCAAGGTTACATTCCGTGTATTAGTGATATCTTATGATGTTTCTTTTCCTGTGTGACTTATTTCAGTTAGAATCATCGTACCTGAATCCACTCATTATGCTGCTACGGGCATGATGACATAGATTTCCTTGCTGAGTGATATTGCATTGTACGTAAGTACCACAACTTCTTTATCCATTTTTCACTTTCTGCGATATTGAACTTGTACCGTAAACGTGGTTCTTGTAAACACAGCCGTGCCAAACTTTGGGGTGGCTGTGTCTTTTTGAGTTTAATTTCCCTAAGCTATAGGACCATTAGTGGAAGTGCCCGAGGCTCTGTTGCTTTGTTTTTTAGATGTTTCAGGAAACACCATACACTTCTCCCGAGTGGCTGTTGGCAATTGACATCCCGCCCATCAGCATAACAAGGCTCCCAGTTCTCCATGGCCTGTCCTGCCTTTCTGGATTTTACACTTTTTTCAGATGGCCCTTTTGACCGGGGGGAACTGAGACTTCATTGTAGTGCGGATTTCCTTTGCAAGCTTGCTTGGTTGGCCAAAAAGGGCGTATGCGTTTTTTCCTGAATATATTCAGGAAAAAACGCATACGCCCTTTTTGGCCAAGTGCATCATTGTGGACGTTCTGCCTCTTTTCCTATGCTTTCAATGCAATTCCAGTCTACCTCCTGAAATCGGTTTCCTGCAATTCTGCCCCGCTTTCAAGTCCTCTTGGCAGCCTTACTTCAGTATATTTTTGGACGATAGCTGTCATTTATAACTCTGCAGGTTTGTGAATTACAGTGCCCCTGAGCTCCTTTCTTCAACTCGCTTTCTCATGAGCTGGCCGCAACACCGCAGGATGGCTTCAGGCCCTAATCTGGTTCCGGCACGGCACGCTGAGCGTTTGGTTAATTCCTCTTCCTGGTGGGAAATGAGAGTTCAATTTGCCCGTCCAGACACCTCCAGCTAGTCTGTCATTGGTTCTCCCTATTCCTGTTCATCTTCCGCAGAAATTGCAAACTGGGCCAAACAGGAGGTTAAAGGCACTGACTCTCCAAGTCGGGAGAGTGTTAGTAAAGCGTCTGGAATGTTGCACCCGAGTACCAGGGGACGAAAACTGAGACATATTGGAACACGTCTCCCGATCACACGGTTGATCATACTCTGGGTTCCACATGCATGTTTTAGCTGAAGGAAGAATACCTTAAACCTGGAGAGTTGAGACCCGTGGAATGGGTACCATGCAATATGACTTCAAAGGGTCTTCATTTGCTCACCGAACCTCTCCAATCCTATCACTGCTGCGTTTATGCCCCTGTACACACACTTGATTCTCTTTCAGAGACATAGCAATCCATAGGTTTTAAGATACTTCCTAGTCAGGTACACTCTTAGGAATTTAATATGGGGTGTTGAGTCCATTTCGTTGAGCAAGGAGTAGCTCTTGTCTATTCCATATTTGGCTTAAGGAACTTTATCTGTGCTCATTTCAATCTCTGGTTTTATGCAGCACCCCAGCTCACCTTTCCCCTTAAGCAAGCATAAGTTGGGTTTCTAAATTTGAGACCCTGTTCTGTTTTGTAATTCAGTTCCTGTGTAGCCAAGGTTACATTCCGTGTATTAGTGATATCTTATGATGTTTCTTTTCCTGTGTGACTTATTTCAGTTAGAATCATCGTACCTGAATCCACTCATTATGCTGCTATGGGCCTGATGACATAGATTTCCTTGCTGAGTGATATTGCATTGTACGTAAGTACCACAACTTCTTTATCCATTTTTCACTTTCTGCGATATTGAACTTGTACCGTAAACCAGGTTCTTGTAAACAGAGCCGTCCCAACCTTTGGGGTGGCTGTGTCTTTTGATTTTAAATTCCCTAAGCTATAGGACCATAAGTGGAAGTGCCCGAGGCTCTGTTGCTTTGTTTTTTAGATGTTTCAGGAAACACCATACACTTCTCCCGAGTGGCTGTTGGCAATTGACATCCCGCCCATCAGCATAACAAGGCTCCCAGTTCTCCATGGCCTGTCCTGCCTTTCTGGATTTTACACTTTTTTCAGATGGCCCTTTTGACCGGGGGGAAGTGAGACTTCATTGTAGTGCAGATTTCCTTTGCAAGCTTGCTTGGTTGGCCAAAAAGGGCGTATGCGTTTTTTCCTGAATATATTCAGGAAAAAACGCATACGCCCTTTTTGGCCAAGTGCATCATTGTGGACGTTCTGCCTCTTTTCCTATGCTTTCAATGCAATTCCAGTCTACCTCCTGAAATCGGTTTCCTGCAATTCTGCCCCGCTTTCAAGTCCTCTTGGCAGCCTTACTTCAGTATATTTTTGGACGATAGCTGTCATTTATAACTCTGCAGGTTTGTGAATTACAGTGCCCCTGAGCTCCTTTCTTCAACTCGCTTTCTCGTGAGCTGGCCGCAACACCGCAGGATGGCTTCAGGCCCTAATCTGGTTCCGGCACGGCACGCTGAGCCTTTGGTTAATTCCTCTTCCTGGTGGGAAATGAGAGTTAAATTTGCCCGTCCAGACACCTCCAGCTAGTCTGTCATTGGTTCTCCCTATTCCTGTTCATCTTCCGCAGAAATTGCAAACTGGGCCAAACAGGAGGTTAAAGGCACTGACTCTCCAAGTCGGGAGAGTGTTAGTAAAGCGTCTGGAATGTTGCACCCGAGTACCAGGGGACGAAAACTGACACATATTGGAACACGTCTCCCGATCACACGGTTGATCATACTCTGGGTTCCACATGCATGTTTTAGCTGAAGGAAGAATACCTTAAACCTGGAGAGTTGAGACCCGTGGAATGGGTACCATGCAATATGACTTCAAAGGGTCTTCATTTGCTCACCGAACCTCTCCAGTCCTATCACTGCTGCGTTTATGCCCCTGTACACACACTTGATTCTCTTTCAGAGACATAGCAATCCATAGGTTTTAAGATACTTCCTAGTCAGGTACACTCTTAGGCATTTAATATGGGGTGTTGAGTCCATTTCGTTGAGCAAGGAGTAGCTCTTGTCTATTCCATATTTGGCTTAAGGAACTTTATCTGTGCTCATTTCAATCTCTGGTTTTATGCAGCACCCCAACTCACCTTTCCCCTTAAGCAAGCATAAGTTGGTTTTCTAAATTTGAGACCCTGTTCTGTTTTGTAATTCAGTTCCTGTGTAGCCAAGGTTACATTCCGTGTATTAGTGATATCTTATGATGTTTCTTTTCCTGTGTGACTTATTTCAGTTAGAATCATCGTACCTGAATCCACTCATTATGCTGCTACGGGCCTGATGACATAGATTTCCTTGCTGAGTGATACTGCATTGTACGTAAGTACCACAACTTCTTTATCCATTTTTCACTTTCTGCGATATTGAACTTGTACCGTAAACCAGGTTCTTGTAAACAGAGCCGTCCCAACCTTTGGGGTGGCTGTGTCTTTTGATTTTAATTTCCCTAAGCTATAGGACCATAAGTGGAAGTGCCCGAGGCTCTGTTGCTTTGTTTTTTAGATGTTTCAGGAAACACCATACACTTCTCCCGAGTGGCTGTTGGCAATTGACATCCCGCCCATCAGCATAACAAGGCTCCCAGTTCTCCATGGCCTGTCCTGCCTTTCTGGATTTTACACTTTTTTCAGATGGCCCTTTTGACCGGGGGGAAGTGAGACTTCATTGTAGTGCAGATTTCCTTTGCAAGCTTGCTTGGTTGGCCAAAAAGGGCGTATGCGTTTTTTCCTGAATATATTCAGGAAAAAACGCATACGCCCTTTTTGGCCAAGTGCATCATTGTGGACGTTCTGCCTCTTTTCCTATGCTTTCAATGCAATTCCAGTCTACCTCCTGAAATCGGTTTCCTGCAATTCTGCCCCGCTTTCAAGTCCTCTTGGCAGCCTTACTTCAGTATATTTTTGGACGATAGCTGTCATTTATAACTCTGCAGGTTTGTGAATTACAGTGCCCCTGAGCTCCTTTCTTCAACTCGCTTTCTCGTGAGCTGGCCGCAACACCGCAGGATGGCTTCAGGCCCTAATCTGGTTCCGGCACGGCACGCTGAGCCTTTGGTTAATTCCTCTTCCTGGTGGGAAATGAGAGTTAAATTTGCCCGTCCAGACACCTCCAGCTAGTCTGTCATTGGTTCTCCCTATTCCTGTTCATCTTCCGCAGAAATTGCAAACTGGGCCAAACAGGAGGTTAAAGGCACTGACTCTCCAAGTCGGGAGAGTGTTAGTAAAGCGTCTGGAATGTTGCACCCGAGTACCAGGGGACGAAAACTGACACATATTGGAACACGTCTCCCGATCACACGGTTGATCATACTCTGGGTTCCACATGCATGTTTTAGCTGAAGGAAGAATACCTTAAACCTGGAGAGTTGAGACCCGTGGAATGGGTACCATGCAATATGACTTCAAAGGGTCTTCATTTGCTCACCGAACCTCTCCAATCCTATCACTGCTGCGTTTATGCCCCTGTACACACACTTGATTCTCTTTCAGAGACATAGCAATCCATAGGTTTTAAGATACTTCCTAGTCAGGTACACTCTTAGGCATTTAATATGGGGTGTTGAGTCCATTTCGTTGAGCAAGGAGTAGCTCTTGTCTATTCCATATTTGGCTTAAGGAACTTTATCTGTGCTCATTTCAATCTCTGGTTTTATGCAGCACCCCAACTCACCTTTCCCCTTAAGCAAGCATAAGTTGGGTTTCTAAATTTGAGACCCTGTTCTGTTTTGTAATTCAGTTCCTGTGTAGCCAAGGTTACATTCCGTGTATTAGTGATATCTTATGATGTTTCTTTTCCTGTGTGACTTATTTCAGTTAGAATCATCGTACCTGAATCCACTCATTATGCTGCTACGGGCCTGATGACATAGATTTCCTTGCTGAGTGATACTGAATTGTACGTAAGTACCACAACTTCTTTATCCATTTTTCACTTTCTGCGATATTGAACTTGTACCGTAAACCAGGTTCTTGTAAACAGAGCCGTCCCAACCTTTGGGGTGGCTGTGTCTTTTGATTTTAATTTCCCTAAGCTATAGGACCATAAGTGGAAGTGCCCGAGGCTCTGTTGCTTTGTTTTTTAGATGTTTCAGGAAACACCATACACTTCTCCCGAGTGGCTGTTGGCAATTGACATCCCGCCCATCAGCATAACAAGGCTCCCAGTTCTCCATGGCCTGTCCTGCCTTTCTGGATTTTACACTTTTTTCAGATGGCCCTTTTGACCGGGGGGAAGTGAGACTTCATTGTAGTGCAGATTTCCTTTGCAAGCTTGCTTGGTTGGCCAAAAAGGGCGTATGCGTTTTTTCCTGAATATATTCAGGAAAAAACGCATACGCCCTTTTTGGCCAAGTGCATCATTGTGGACGTTCTGCCTCTTTTCCTATGCTTTCAATGCAATTCCAGTCTACCTCCTGAAATCGGTTTCCTGCAATTCTGCCCCGCTTTCAAGTCCTCTTGGCAGCCTTACTTCAGTATATTTTTGGACGATAGCTGTCATTTATAACTCTGCAGGTTTGTGAATTACAGTGCCCCTGAGCTCCTTTCTTCAACTCGCTTTCTCGTGAGCTGGCCGCAACACCGCAGGATGGCTTCAGGCCCTAATCTGGTTCCGGCACGGCACGCTGAGCCTTTGGTTAATTCCTCTTCCTGGTGGGAAATGAGAGTTAAATTTGCCCGTCCAGACACCTCCAGCTAGTCTGTCATTGGTTCTCCCTATTCCTGTTCATCTTCCGCAGAAATTGCAAACTGGGCCAAACAGGAGGTTAAAGGCACTGACTCTCCAAGTCGGGAGAGTGTTAGTAAAGCGTCTGGAATGTTGCACCCGAGTACCAGGGGACGAAAACTGACACATATTGGAACACGTCTCCCGATCACACGGTTGATCATACTCTGGGTTCCACATGCATGTTTTAGCTGAAGGAAGAATACCTTAAACCTGGAGAGTTGAGACCCGTGGAATGGGTACCATGCAATATGACTTCAAAGGGTCTTCATTTGCTCACCGAACCTCTCCAATCCTATCACTGCTGCGTTTATGCCCCTGTACACACACTTGATTCTCTTTCAGAGACATAGCAATCCATAGGTTTTAAGATACTTCCTAGTCAGGTACACTCTTAGGCATTTAATATGGGGTGTTGAGTCCATTTCGTTGAGCAAGGAGTAGCTCTTGTCTATTCCATATTTGGCTTAAGGAACTTTATCTGTGCTCATTTCAATCTCTGGTTTTATGCAGCACCCCAACTCACCTTTCCCCTTAAGCAAGCATAAGTTGGGTTTCTAAATTTGAGACCCTGTTCTGTTTTGTAATTCAGTTCCTGTGTAGCCAAGGTTACATTCCGTGTATTAGTGATATCTTATGATGTTTCTTTTCCTGTGTGACTTATTTCAGTTAGAATCATCGTACCTGAATCCACTCATTATGCTGCTACGGGCCTGATGACATAGATTTCCTTGCTGAGTGATACTGAATTGTACGTAAGTACCACAACTTCTTTATCCATTTTTCACTTTCTGCGATATTGAACTTGTACCGTAAACCAGGTTCTTGTAAACAGAGCCGTCCCAACCTTTGGGGTGGCTGTGTCTTTTGATTTTAATTTCCCTAAGCTATAGGACCATAAGTGGAAGTGCCCGAGGCTCTGTTGCTTTGTTTTTTAGATGTTTCAGGAAACACCATACACTTCTCCCGAGTGGCTGTTGGCAATTGACATCCCGCCCATCAGCATAACAAGGCTCCCAGTTCTCCATGGCCTGTCCTGCCTTTCTGGATTTTACACTTTTTTCAGATGGCCCTTTTGACCGGGGGGAAGTGAGACTTCATTGTAGTGCAGATTTCCTTTGCAAGCTTGCTTGGTTGGCCAAAAAGGGCGTATGCGTTTTTTCCTGAATATATTCAGGAAAAAACGCATACGCCCTTTTTGGCCAAGTGCATCATTGTGGACGTTCTGCCTCTTTTCCTATGCTTTCAATGCAATTCCAGTCTACCTCCTGAAATCGGTTTCCTGCAATTCTGCCCCGCTTTCAAGTCCTCTTGGCAGCCTTACTTCAGTATATTTTTGGACGATAGCTGTCATTTATAACTCTGCAGGTTTGTGAATTACAGTGCCCCTGAGCTCCTTTCTTCAACTCGCTTTCTCGTGAGCTGGCCGCAACACCGCAGGATGGCTTCAGGCCCTAATCTGGTTCCGGCACGGCACGCTGAGCCTTTGGTTAATTCCTCTTCCTGGTGGGAAATGAGAGTTAAATTTGCCCGTCCAGACACCTCCAGCTAGTCTGTCATTGGTTCTCCCTATTCCTGTTCATCTTCCGCAGAAATTGCAAACTGGGCCAAACAGGAGGTTAAAGGCACTGACTCTCCAAGTCGGGAGAGTGTTAGTAAAGCGTCTGGAATGTTGCACCCGACTACCAGGGGACGAAAACTGAGACATATTGGAACACGTCTCCCGATCACACGGTTGATCATACTCTGGGTTCCAAATGCATGTTTTAGCTGAAGGAAGAATACCTTAAACCTGGAGAGTTGAGACCCGTGGAATGGGTACCATGCAATATGACTTCAAAGGGTCTTCATTTGCTCACCGAACCTCTCCAATCCTATCACTGCTGCGTTTATGCCCCTGTACACACACTTGATTCTCTTTCAGAGACATAGCAATCCATAGGTTTTAAGATACTTCCTAGTCAGGTACACTCTTAGGCATTTAATATGGGGTGTTGAGTCCATTTCGTTGAGCAAGGAGTAGCTCTTGTCTATTCCATATTTGGCTTAAGGAACTTTATCTGTGCTCATTTCAATCTCTGGTTTTATGCAGCACCCCAACTCACCTTTCCCCTTAAGCAAGCATAAGTTGGGTTTCTAAATTTGAGACCCTGTTCTGTTTTGTAATTCAGTTCCTGTGTAGCCAAGGTTACATTCCGTGTATTAGTGATATCTTATGATGTTTCTTTTCCTGTGTGACTTATTTCAGTTAGAATCATCATACCTGAATCCACTCATTATGCTGCTACGGGCCTGATGACATAGATTTCATTGCTGAGTGATACTGCATTGTACGTAAGTACCACAACATCTTTATCCATTTTTCACTTTCTGCGATATTGAACTTGTACCGTAAACGTGGTTCTTGTAAACACAGCCGTGCCAAACTTTGGGGTGGCTGTGTCTTTTTGAGTTTAATTTCCCTAAGCTATAGGACCATAAGTGGAAGTGCCCGAGGCTCTGTTGCTTTGTTTTTTAGATGTTTCAGGAAACACCATACACTTCTCCCGAGTGGCTGTTGGCAATTGACATCCCGCCCATCAGCATAACAAGGCTCCCAGTTCTCCATGGCCTGTCCTGCCTTTCTGGATTTTACACTTTTTTCAGATGGCCCTTTTGACCGGGGGGAAGTGAGACTTCATTGTAGTGCAGATTTCCTTTGCAAGCTTGCTTGGTTGGCCAAAAAGGGCGTATGCGTTTTTTCCTGAATATATTCAGGAAAAAACGCATACGCCCTTTTTGGCCAAGTGCATCATTGTGGACGTTCTGCCTCTTTTCCTATGCTTTAAATGCAATTCCAGTCTACCTCCTGAAATCGGTTTCCTGCAATTCTGCCCCGCTTTCAAGTCCTCTTGGCAGCCCTACTTCAGTATATTTTTGGACGATAGCTGTCATTTATAACTCTGCAGGTTTGTGAATTACAGTGCCCCTGAGCTCCTTTCTTCAACTCGCTTTCTCGTGAGCTGGCCGCAACACCGCAGGATGGCTTCAGGCCCTAATCTGGTTCCGGCACGGCACGCTGAGCCTTTGGTTAATTCCTCTTCCTGGTGGGAAATGAGAGTTAATTTGCCCGTCCAGACACCTCCAGCTAGTCTGTCATTGGTTCTCCCTATTCCTGTTCATCTTCCGCAGAAATTGCAAACTGGGCCAAACAGGAGGTTAAAGGCACTGACTCTCCAAGTCGGGAGAGTGTTAGTAAAGCGTCTGGAATGTTGCACCCGAGTACCAGGGGACGAAAACTGACACATATTGGAACACGTCTCCCGATCACACGGTTGATCATACTCTGGGTTCCACATGCATGTTTTAGCTGAAGGAAGAATACCTTAAACCTGGAGAGTTGAGACCCGTGGAATGGGTACCATGCAATATGACTTCAAAGGGTCTTCATTTGCTCACCGAACCTCTCCAATCCTATCACTGCTGCGTTTATGCCCCTGTACACACACTTGATTCTCTTTCAGAGACATAGCAATCCATAGGTTTTAAGATACTTCCTAGTCAGGTACACTCTTAGGCATTTAATATGGGGTGTTGAGTCCATTTCGTTGAGCAAGGAGTAGCTCTTGTCTATTCCATATTTGGCTTAAGGAACTTTATCTGTGCTCATTTCAATCTCTGGTTTTATGCAGCACCCCAACTCACCTTTCCCCTTAAGCAAGCATAAGTTGGTTTTCTAAATTTGAGACCCTGTTCTGTTTTGGAATTCAGTTCCTGTGTAGCCAAGGTTACATTCCGTGTATTAGTGATATCTTATGATGTTTCTTTTTCTGTGTGACTTATTTCAGTTAGAATCATCGTACCTGAATCCACTCATTATGCTGCTACGGGCCTGATGACATAGATTTCATTGCTGAGTGATATTGCATTGTACGTAAGTACCACAACTTCTTTATCCATTTTTCACTTTCTGCGATATTGAACTTGTACCGTAAACCAGGTTCTTGTAAACAGAGCCGTCCCAACCTTTGGGGTGGCTGTGTCTTTTGATTTTAATTTCCCTAAGCTATAGGACCATAAGTGGAAGTGCCCGAGGCTCTGTTGCTTTGTTTTTTAGATGTTTCAGGAAACACCATACACTTCTCCCGAGTGGCTGTTGGCAATTGACATCCCGCCCATCAGCATAACAAGGCTCCCAGTTCTCCATGGCCTGTCCTGCCTTTCTGGATTTTACACTTTTTTCAGATGGCCCTTTGGACCGGGGGGAAGTGAGACTTCATTGTAGTGCAGATTTCCTTTGCAAGCTTGCTTGGTTGGCCAAAAAGGGCGTATGCGTTTTTTCCTGAATATATTCAGGAAAAAACGCATACGCCCTTTTTGTCCAAGTGCATCATTGTGGACGTTCTGCCTCTTTTCCTATGCTTTCAATGCAATTCCAGTCTACCTCCTGAAATCGGTTTCCTGCAATTCTGCCCCGCTTTCAAGTCCTCTTGGCAGCCCTACTTCAGTATATTTTTGGACGATAGCTGTCATTTATAACTCTGCAGGTTTGTGAATTACAGTGCCCCTGAGCTCCTTTCTTCAACTCGCTTTCTCGTGAGCTGGCCGCAACACCGCAGGATTGCTTCAGGCCCTAATCTGGTTCCGGCACGGCACGCTGAGCCTTTGGTTAATTCCTCTTCCTGGTGGGAAATGAGAGTTAATTTGCCCGTCCAGACACCTCCAGCTAGTCTGTCATTGGTTCTCCCTATTCCTGTTCATCTTCCGCAGAAATTGCAAACTGGGCCAAACAGGAGGTTAAAGGCACTGACTCTCCAAGTCGGGAGAGTGTTAGTAAAGCGTCTGGAATGTTGCACCCGAGTACCAGGGGACGAAAACTGACACATATTGGAACACGTCTCCCGATCACACGGTTGATCATACTCTGGGTTCCACATGCATGTTTTAGCTGAAGGAAGAATACCTTAAACCTGGAGAGTTGAGACCCGTGGAATGGGTACCATGCAATATGACTTCAAAGGGTCTTCATTTGCTCACCGAACCTCTCCAATCCTATCACTGCTGCGTTTATGCCCCTGTACACACACTTGATTCTCTTTCAGAGACATAGCAATCCATAGGTTTTAAGATACTTCCTAGTCAGGTACACTCTTAGGCATTTAATATGGGGTGTTGAGTCCATTTCGTTGAGCAAGGAGTAGCTCTTGTCTATTCCATATTTGGCTTAAGGAACTTTATCTGTGCTCATTTCAATCTCTGGTTTTATGCAGCACCCCAACTCACCTTTCCCCTTAAGCAAGCATAAGTTGGGTTTCTAAATTTGAGACCCTGTTCTGTTTTGTAATTCAGTTCCTGTGTAGCCAAGGTTACATTCCGTGTATTAGTGATATCTTATGATGTTTCTTTTTCTGTGTGACTTATTTCAGTTAGAATCATCGTACCTGAATCCACTCATTATGCTGCTACGGGCCTGATGACATAGATTTCCTTGCTGAGTGATATTGCATTGTACGTAAGTACCACAACTTCTTTATCCATTTTTCACTTTCTGCGATATTGAACTTGTACCGTAAACCAGGTTCTTGTAAACAGAGCCGTCCCAACCTTTGGGGTGGCTGTGTCTTTTGATTTTAATTTCCCTAAGCTATAGGACCATAAGTGGAAGTGCCCGAGGCTCTGTTGCTTTGTTTTTTAGATGTTTCAGGAAACACCATACACTTCTCCCGAGTGGCTGTTGGCAATTGACATCCCGCCCATCAGCATAACAAGGCTCCCAGTTCTCCATGGCCTGTCCTGCCTTTCTGGATTTTACACTTTTTTCAGATGGCCCTTTTGACCGGGGGGAAGTGAGACTTCATTGTAGTGCAGATTTCCTTTGCAAGCTTGCTTGGTTGGCCAAAAAGGGCGTATGCGTTTTTTCCTGAATATATTCAGGAAAAAACGCATACGCCCTTTTTGGCCAAGTGCATCATTGTGGACGTTCTGCCTCTTTTCCTATGCTTTCAATGCAATTCCAGTCTACCTCCTGAAATCGGTTTCCTGCAATTCTGCCCCGCTTTCAAGTCCTCTTGGCAGCCTTACTTCAGTATATTTTTGGACGATAGCTGTCATTTATAACTCTGCAGGTTTGTGAATTACAGTGCCCCTGAGCTCCTTTCTTCAACTCGCTTTCTCGTGAGCTGGCCGCAACACCGCAGGATGGCTTCAGGCCCTAATCTGGTTCCGGCACGGCACGCTGAGCCTTTGGTTAATTCCTCTTCCTGGTGGGAAATGAGAGTTAAATTTGCCCGTCCAGACACCTCCAGCTAGTCTGTCATTGGTTCTCCCTATTCCTGTTCATCTTCCGCAGAAATTGCAAACTGGGCCAAACAGGAGGTTAAAGGCACTGACTCTCCAAGTCGGGAGAGTGTTAGTAAAGCGTCTGGAATGTTGCACCCGAGTACCAGGGGACGAAAACTGAGACATATTGGAACACGTCTCCCGATCACACGGTTGATCATACTCTGGGTTCCACATGCATGTTTTAGCTGAAGGAAGAATACCTTAAACCTGGAGAGTTGAGACCTGTGGAATGGGTACCATGCAATATGACTTCAAAGGGTCTTCATTTGCTCACCGAACCTCTCCAATCCTATCACTGCTGCGTTTATGCCCCTGTACACACACTTGATTCTCTTTCAGAGACATAGCAATCCATAGGTTTTAAGATACTTCCTAGTCAGGTACACTCTTAGGCATTTAATATGGGGTGTTGAGTCCATTTCGTTGAGCAAGGAGTAGCTCTTGTCTATTCCATATTTGGCTTAAGGAACTTTATCTGTGCTCATTTCAATCTCTGGTTTTATGCAGCACCCCAACTCACCTTTCCCCTTAAGCAAGCATAAGTTGGTTTTCTAAATTTGAGACCCTGTTCTGTTTTGGAATTCAGTTCCTGTGTAGCCAAGGTTACATTCCGTGTATTAGTGATATCTTATGATGTTTCTTTTTCTGTGTGACTTATTTCAGTTAGAATCATCGTACCTGAATCCACTCATTATGCTGCTACGGGCCTGATGACATAGATTTCATTGCTGAGTGATATTGCATTGTACGTAAGTACCACAACTTCTTTATCCATTTTTCACTTTCTGCGATATTGAACTTGTACCGTAAACCAGGTTCTTGTAAACAGAGCCGTCCCAACCTTTGGGGTGGCTGTGTCTTTTGATTTTAATTTCCCTAAGCTATAGGACCATAAGTGGAAGTGCCCGAGGCTCTGTTGCTTTGTTTTTTAGATGTTTCAGGAAACACCATACACTTCTCCCGAGTGGCTGTTGGCAATTGACATCCCGCCCATCAGCATAACAAGGCTCCCAGTTCTCCATGGCCTGTCCTGCCTTTCTGGATTTTACACTTTTTTCAGATGGCCCTTTTGACCGGGGGGAAGTGAGACTTCATTGTAGTGCAGATTTCCTTTGCAAGCTTGCTTGGTTGGCCAAAAAGGGCGTATGCGTTTTTTCCTGAATATATTCAGGAAAAAACGCATACGCCCTTTTTGTCCAAGTGCATCATTGTGGACGTTCTGCCTCTTTTCCTATGCTTTCAATGCAATTCCAGTCTACCTCCTGAAATCGGTTTCCTGCAATTCTGCCCCGCTTTCAAGTCCTCTTGGCAGCCCTACTTCAGTATATTTTTGGACGATAGCTGTCATTTATAACTCTGCAGGTTTGTGAATTACAGTGCCCCTGAGCTCCTTTCTTCAACTCGCTTTCTCGTGAGCTGGCCGCAACACCGCAGGATTGCTTCAGGCCCTAATCTGGTTCCGGCACGGCACGCTGAGCCTTTGGTTAATTCCTCTTCCTGGTGGGAAATGAGAGTTAATTTGCCCGTCCAGACACCTCCAGCTAGTCTGTCATTGGTTCTCCCTATTCCTGTTCATCTTCCGCAGAAATTGCAAACTGGGCCAAACAGGAGGTTAAAGGCACTGACTCTCCAAGTCGGGAGAGTGTTAGTAAAGCGTCTGGAATGTTGCACCCGAGTACCAGGGGACGAAAACTGACACATATTGGAACACGTCTCCCGATCACACGGTTGATCATACTCTGGGTTCCACATGCATGTTTTAGCTGAAGGAAGAATACCTTAAACCTGGAGAGTTGAGACCCGTGGAATGGGTACCATGCAATATGACTTCAAAGGGTCTTCATTTGCTCACCGAACCTCTCCAATCCTATCACTGCTGCGTTTATGCCCCTGTACACACACTTGATTCTCTTTCAGAGACATAGCAATCCATAGGTTTTAAGATACTTCCTAGTCAGGTACACTCTTAGGCATTTAATATGGGGTGTTGAGTCCATTTCGTTGAGCAAGGAGTAGCTCTTGTCTATTCCATATTTGGCTTAAGGAACTTTATCTGTGCTCATTTCAATCTCTGGTTTTATGCAGCACCCCAACTCACCTTTCCCCTTAAGCAAGCATAAGTTGGGTTTCTAAATTTGAGACCCTGTTCTGTTTTGTAATTCAGTTCCTGTGTAGCCAAGGTTACATTCCGTGTATTAGTGATATCTTATGATGTTTCTTTTTCTGTGTGACTTATTTCAGTTAGAATCATCGTACCTGAATCCACTCATTATGCTGCTACGGGCCTGATGACATAGATTTCCTTGCTGAGTGATATTGCATTGTACGTAAGTACCACAACTTCTTTATCCATTTTTCACTTTCTGCGATATTGAACTTGTACCGTAAACCAGGTTCTTGTAAACAGAGCCGTCCCAACCTTTGGGGTGGCTGTGTCTTTTGATTTTAATTTCCCTAAGCTATAGGACCATAAGTGGAAGTGCCCGAGGCTCTGTTGCTTTGTTTTTTAGATGTTTCAGGAAACACCATACACTTCTCCCGAGTGGCTGTTGGCAATTGACATCCCGCCCATCAGCATAACAAGGCTCCCAGTTCTCCATGGCCTGTCCTGCCTTTCTGGATTTTACACTTTTTTCAGATGGCCCTTTTGACCGGGGGGAAGTGAGACTTCATTGTAGTGCAGATTTCCTTTGCAAGCTTGCTTGGTTGGCCAAAAAGGGCGTATGCGTTTTTTCCTGAATATATTCAGGAAAAAACGCATACGCCCTTTTTGGCCAAGTGCATCATTGTGGACGTTCTGCCTCTTTTCCTATGCTTTCAATGCAATTCCAGTCTACCTCCTGAAATCGGTTTCCTGCAATTCTGCCCCGCTTTCAAGTCCTCTTGGCAGCCTTACTTCAGTATATTTTTGGACGATAGCTGTCATTTATAACTCTGCAGGTTTGTGAATTACAGTGCCCCTGAGCTCCTTTCTTCAACTCGCTTTCTCGTGAGCTGGCCGCAACACCGCAGGATGGCTTCAGGCCCTAATCTGGTTCCGGCACGGCACGCTGAGCCTTTGGTTAATTCCTCTTCCTGGTGGGAAATGAGAGTTAAATTTGCCCGTCCAGACACCTCCAGCTAGTCTGTCATTGGTTCTCCCTATTCCTGTTCATCTTCCGCAGAAATTGCAAACTGGGCCAAACAGGAGGTTAAAGGCACTGACTCTCCAAGTCGGGAGAGTGTTAGTAAAGCGTCTGGAATGTTGCACCCGAGTACCAGGGGACGAAAACTGAGACATATTGGAACACGTCTCCCGATCACACGGTTGATCATACTCTGGGTTCCACATGCATGTTTTAGCTGAAGGAAGAATACCTTAAACCTGGAGAGTTGAGACCTGTGGAATGGGTACCATGCAATATGACTTCAAAGGGTCTTCATTTGCTCACCGAACCTCTCCAATCCTATCACTGCTGCGTTTATGCCCCTGTACACACACTTGATTCTCTTTCAGAGACATAGCAATCCATAGGTTTTAAGATACTTCCTAGTCAGGTACACTCTTAGGCATTTAATATGGGGTGTTGAGTCCATTTCGTTGAGCAAGGAGTAGCTCTTGTCTATTCCATATTTGGCTTAAGGAACTTTATCTGTGCTCATTTCAATCTCTGGTTTTATGCAGCACCCCAACTCACCTTTCCCCTTAAGCAAGCATAAGTTGGTTTTCTAAATTTGAGACCCTGTTCTGTTTTGGAATTCAGTTCCTGTGTAGCCAAGGTTACATTCCGTGTATTAGTGATATCTTATGATGTTTCTTTTTCTGTGTGACTTATTTCAGTTAGAATCATCGTACCTGAATCCACTCATTATGCTGCTACGGGCCTGATGACATAGATTTCATTGCTGAGTGATATTGCATTGTACGTAAGTACCACAACTTCTTTATCCATTTTTCACTTTCTGCGATATTGAACTTGTACCGTAAACCAGGTTCTTGTAAACAGAGCCGTCCCAACCTTTGGGGTGGCTGTGTCTTTTGATTTTAATTTCCCTAAGCTATAGGACCATAAGTGGAAGTGCCCGAGGCTCTGTTGCTTTGTTTTTTAGATGTTTCAGGAAACACCATACACTTCTCCCGAGTGGCTGTTGGCAATTGACATCCCGCCCATCAGCATAACAAGGCTCCCAGTTCTCCATGGCCTGTCCTGCCTTTCTGGATTTTACACTTTTTCAGATGGCCCTTTTGACCGGGGGAAGTGAGACTTCATTGTAGTGCAGATTTCCTTTGCAAGCTTGCTTGGTTGGCCAAAAAGGGCGTATGCGTTTTTTCCTGAATATATTCAGGAAAAAACGCATACGCCCTTTTTGTCCAAGTGCATCATTGTGGACGTTCTGCCTCTTTTCCTATGCTTTCAATGCAATTCCAGTCTACCTCCTGAAATCGGTTTCCTGCAATTCTGCCCCGCTTTCAAGTCCTCTTGGCAGCCCTACTTCAGTATATTTTTGGACGATAGCTGTCATTTATAACTCTGCAGGTTTGTGAATTACAGTGCCCCTGAGCTCCTTTCTTCAACTCGCTTTCTCGTGAGCTGGCCGCAACACCGCAGGATTGCTTCAGGCCCTAATCTGGTTCCGGCACGGCACGCTGAGCCTTTGGTTAATTCCTCTTCCTGGTGGGAAATGAGAGTTAATTTGCCCGTCCAGACACCTCCAGCTAGTCTGTCATTGGTTCTCCCTATTCCTGTTCATCTTCCGCAGAAATTGCAAACTGGGCCAAACAGGAGGTTAAAGGCACTGACTCTCCAAGTCGGGAGAGTGTTAGTAAAGCGTCTGGAATGTTGCACCCGAGTACCAGGGGACGAAAACTGACACATATTGGAACACGTCTCCCGATCACACGGTTGATCATACTCTGGGTCCACATGCATGTTTTAGCTGAAGGAAGAATACCTTAAACCTGGAGAGTTGAGACCCGTGGAATGGGTACCATGCAATATGACTTCAAAGGGTCTTCATTTGCTCACCGAACCTCTCCAATCCTATCACTGCTGCGTTTATGCCCCTGTACACACACTTGATTCTCTTTCAGAGACATAGCAATCCATAGGTTTTAAGATACTTCCTAGTCAGGTACACTCTTAGGCATTTAATATGGGGTGTTGAGTCCATTTCGTTGAGCAAGGAGTAGCTCTTGTCTATTCCATATTTGGCTTAAGGAACTTTATCTGTGCTCATTTCAATCTCTGGTTTTATGCAGCACCCCAACTCACCTTTCCCCTTAAGCAAGCATAAGTTGGTTTTCTAAATTTGAGACCCTGTTCTGTTTTGTAATTCAGTTCCTGTGTAGCCAAGGTTACATTCCGTGTATTAGTGATATCTTATGATGTTTCTTTTTCTGTGTGACTTATTTCAGTTAGAATCATCGTACCTGAATCCACTCATTATGCTGCTACGGGCCTGATGACATAGATTTCATTGCTGAGTGATATTGCATTGTACGTAAGTACCACAACTTCTTTATCCATTTTCACTTTCTGCGATATTGAACTTGTACCGTAAACCAGGTTCTTGTAAACAGAGCCGTCCCAACCTTTGGGGTGGCTGTGTCTTTTGATTTTAATTTCCCTAAGCTATAGGACCATAAGTGGAAGTGCCCGAGGCTCTGTTGCTTTGTTTTTTAGATGTTTCAGGAAACACCATACACTTCTCCCGAGTGGCTGTTGGCAATTGACATCCCGCCCATCAGCATAACAAGGCTCCCAGTTCTCCATGGCCTGTCCTGCCTTTCTGGATTTTACACTTTTTCAGATGGCCCTTTTGACCGGGGGGAAGTGAGACTTCATTGTAGTGCAGATTTCCTTTGCAAGCTTGCTTGGTTGGCCAAAAAGGGCGTATGCGTTTTTTCCTGAATATATTCAGGAAAAAACGCATACGCCCTTTTTGGCCAAGTGCATCATTGTGGACGTTCTGCCTCTTTTCCTATGCTTTCAATGCAATTCCAGTCTACCTCCTGAAATCGGTTTCCTGCAATTCTGCCCCGCTTTCAAGTCCTCTTGGCAGCCTTACTTCAGTATATTTTTGGACGATAGCTGTCATTTATAACTCTGCAGGTTTGTGAATTACAGTGCCCCTGAGCTCCTTTCTTCAACTCGCTTTCTCGTGAGCTGGCCGCAACACCGCAGGATGGCTTCAGGCCCTAATCTGGTTCCGGCACGGCACGCTGAGCCTTTGGTTAATTCCTCTTCCTGGTGGGAAATGAGAGTTAAATTTGCCCGTCCAGACACCTCCAGCTAGTCTGTCATTGGTTCTCCCTATTCCTGTTCATCTTCCGCAGAAATTGCAAACTGGGCCAAACAGGAGGTTAAAGGCACTGACTCTCCAAGTCGGGAGAGTGTTAGTAAAGCGTCTGGAATGTTGCACCCGAGTACCAGGGGACGAAAACTGACACATATTGGAACACGTCTCCCGATCACACGGTTGATCATACTCTGGGTTCCACATGCATGTTTTAGCTGAAGGAAGAATACCTTAAACCTGGAGAGTTGAGACCCGTGGAATGGGTACCATGCAATATGACTTCAAAGGGTCTTCATTTGCTCACCGAACCTCTCCAATCCTATCACTGCTGCGTTTATGCCCCTGTACACACACTTGATTCTCTTTCAGAGACATAGCAATCCATAGGTTTTAAGATACTTCCTAGTCAGGTACACTCTTAGGCATTTAATATGGGGTGTTGAGTCCATTTCGTTGAGCAAGGAGTAGCTCTTGTCTATTCCATATTTGGCTTAAGGAACTTTATCTGTGCTCATTTCAATCTCTGGTTTTATGCAGCACCCCAACTCACCTTTCCCCTTAAGCAAGCATAAGTTGGTTTTCTAAATTTGAGACCCTGTTCTGTTTTGTAATTCAGTTCCTGTGTAGCCAAGATTACATTCCGTGTATTAGTGATATCTTATGATGTTTCTTTTTCTGTGTGACTTATTTCAGTTAGAATCATCGTACCTGAATCCACTCATTATGCTGCTATGGGCCTGATGACATAGATTTCCTTGCTGAGTGATATTGCATTGTACGTAAGTACCACAACTTCTTTATCCATTTTTCACTTTCTGCGATATTGAACTTGTACCGTAAACCAGGTTCTTGTAAACAGAGCCGTCCCAACCTTTGGGGTGGCTGTGTCTTTTGATTTTAATTTCCCTAAGCTATAGGACCATAAGTGGAAGTGCCCGAGGCTCTGTTGCTTTGTTTTTTAGATGTTTCAGGAAACACCATACACTTCTCCCGAGTGGCTGTTGGCAATTGACATCCCGCCCATCAGCATAACAAGGCTCCCAGTTCTCCATGGCCTGTCCTGCCTTTCTGGATTTTACACTTTTTTCAGATGGCCCTTTTGACCGGGGGGAAGTGAGACTTCATTGTAGTGCAGATTTCCTTTGCAAGCTTGCTTGGTTGGCCAAAAAGGGCGTATGCGTTTTTTCCTGAATATATTCAGGAAAAAACGCATACGCCCTTTTTGTCCAAGTGCATCATTGTGGACGTTCTGCCTCTTTTCCTATGCTTTCAATGCAATTCCAGTCTACCTCCTGAAATCGGTTTCCTGCAATTCTGCCCCGCTTTCAAGTCCTCTTGGCAGCCCTATTTCAGTATATTTTTGGACGATAGCTGTCATTTATAACTCTGCAGGTTTGTGAATTACAGTGCCCCTGAGCTCCTTTCTTCAACTCGCTTTCTCGTGAGCTGGCCGCAACACCGCAGGATTGCTTCAGGCCCTAATCTGGTTCCGGCACGGCACGCTGAGCCTTTGGTTAATTCCTCTTCCTGGTGGGAAATGAGAGTTAATTTGCCCGTCCAGACACCTCCAGCTAGTCTGTCATTGGTTCTCCCTATTCCTGTTCATCTTCCGCAGAAATTGCAAACTGGGCCAAACAGGAGGTTAAAGGCACTGACTCTCCAAGTCGGGAGAGTGTTAGTAAAGCGTCTGGAATGTTGCACCCGAGTACCAGGGGACGAAAACTGAGACATATTGGAACACGTCTCCCGATCACACGGTTGATCATACTCTGGGTTCCACATGCATGTTTTAGCTGAAGGAAGAATACCTTAAACCTGGAGAGTTGAGACCCGTGGAATGGGTACCATGCAATATGACTTCAAAGGGTCTTCATTTGCTCACCGAACCTCTCCAATCCTATCACTGCTGCGTTTATGCCCCTGTACACACACTTGATTCTCTTTCAGAGACATAGCAATCCATAGGTTTTAAGATACTTCCTAGTCAGGTACACTCTTAGGCATTTAATATGGGGTGTTGAGTCCATTTCGTTGAGCAAGGAGTAGCTCTTGTCTATTCCATATTTGGCTTAAGGAACTTTATCTGTGCTCATTTCAATCTCTGGTTTTATGCAGCACCCCAACTCACCTTTCCCCTTAAGCAAGCATAAGTTGGTTTTCTAAATTTGAGACCCTGTTCTGTTTTGTAATTCAGTTCCTGTGTAGCCAAGGTTACATTCCGTGTATTAGTGATATCTTATGATGTTTCTTTTCCTGTGTGACTTATTTCAGTTAGAATCATCGTACCTGAATCCACTCATTATGCTGCTACGGGCATGATGACATAGATTTCATTGCTGAGTGATATTGCATTGTACGTAAGTACCACAACTTCTTTATCCATTTTTCACTTTCTGCGATATTGAACTTGTACCGTAAACGTGGTTCTTGTAAACAGAGCCGTGCCAAACTTTGGGGTGGCTGTGTCTTTTGATTTTAATTTCCCTAAGCTATAGGACCATAAGTGGAAGTGCCCTAGGCTCTGTTGCTTTGTTTTTTAGATGTTTCAGGAAACACCATACACTTCTCCCGAGTGGCTGTTGGCAGTTGACATCCCGCCCATCAGCATAACAAGGCTCCCAGTTCTCCATGGCCTGTCCTGCCTTTCTGGATTTTACACTTTTTTCAGATGGCCCTTTTGACCGGGGGGAACTGAGACTTCATTGTAGTGCGGATTTCCTTTGCAAGCTTGCTTGGTTGGCCAAAAAGGGCGTATGCGTTTTTTCCTGAATATATTCAGGAAAAAACGCATACGCCCTTTTTGGCCAAGTGCATCATTGTGGACGTTCTGCCTCTTTTCCTATGCTTTCAATGCAATTCCAGTCTACCTCCTGAAATCGGTTTCCTGCAATTCTGCCCCGCTTTCAAGTCCTCTTGGCAGCCTTACTTCAGTATATTTTTGGACGATAGCTGTCATTTATAACTCTGCAGGTTTGTGAATTACAGTGCCCCTGAGCTCCTTTCTTCAACTCGCTTTCTCGTGAGCTGGCCGCAACACCGCAGGATGGCTTCAGGCCCTAATCTGGTTCCGGCACGGCACGCTGAGCCTTTGGTTAATTCCTCTTCCTGGTGGGAAATGAGAGTTAAATTTGCCCGTCCAGACACCTCCAGCTAGTCTGTCATTGGTTCTCCCTATTCCTGTTCATCTTCCGCAGAAATTGCAAACTGGGCCAAACAGGAGGTTAAAGGCACTGACTCTCCAAGTCGGGAGAGTGTTAGTAAAGCGTCTGGAATGTTGCACCCGAATACCAGGGGACGAAAACTGAGACATATTGGAACACGTCTCCCGATCACACGGTTGATCATACTCTGGGTTCCAAATGCATGTTTTAGCTGAAGGAAGAATACCTTAAACCTGGAGAGTTGAGACCCGTGGAATGGGTACCATGCAATATGACTTCAAAGGGTCTTCATTTGCTCACCGAACCTCTCCAATCCTATCACTGCTGCGTTTATGCCCCTGTACACACACTTGATTCTCTTTCAGAGACATAGCAATCCATAGGTTTTAAGATACTTCCTAGTCAGGTACACTCTTAGGCATTTAATATGGGGTGTTGAGTCCATTTCGTTGAGCAAGGAGTAGCTCTTGTCTATTCCATATTTGGCTTAAGGAACTTTATCTGTGCTCATTTCAATCTCTGGTTTTATGCAGCACCCCAACTCACCTTTCCCCTTAAGCAAGCATAAGTTGGGTTTCTAAATTTGAGACCCTGTTCTGTTTTGTAATTCAGTTCCTGTGTAGCCAAGGTTACATTCCGTGTATTAGTGATATCTTATGATGTTTCTTTTCCTGTGTGACTTATTTCAGTTAGAATCATCATACCTGAATCCACTCATTATGCTGCTACGGGCCTGATGACATAGATTTCATTGCTGAGTGATACTGCATTGTACGTAAGTACCACAACATCTTTATCCATTTTTCACTTTCTGCGATATTGAACTTGTACCGTAAACGTGGTTCTTGTAAACACAGCCGTGCCAAACTTTGGGGTGGCTGTGTCTTTTTGAGTTTAATTTCCCTAAGCTATAGGACCATAAGTGGAAGTGCCCGAGGCTCTGTTGCTTTGTTTTTTAGATGTTTCAGGAAACACCATACACTTCTCCCGAGTGGCTGTTGGCAATTGACATCCCGCCCATCAGCATAACAAGGCTCCCAGTTCTCCATGGCCTGTCCTGCCTTTCTGGATTTTACACTTTTTTCAGATGGCCCTTTTGACCGGGGGGAAGTGAGACTTCATTGTAGTGCAGATTTCCTTTGCAAGCTTGCTTGGTTGGCCAAAAAGGGCGTATGCGTTTTTTCCTGAATATATTCAGGAAAAAACGCATACGCCCTTTTTGGCCAAGTGCATCATTGTGGACGTTCTGCCTCTTTTCCTATGCTTTCAATGCAATTCCAGTCTACCTCCTGAAATCGGTTTCCTGCAATTCTGCCCCGCTTTCAAGTCCTCTTGGCAGCCCTACTTCAGTATATTTTTGGACGATAGCTGTCATTTATAACTCTGCAGGTTTGTGAATTACAGTGCCCCTGAGCTCCTTTCTTCAACTCGCTTTCTCGTGAGCTGGCCGCAACACCGCAGGATGGCTTCAGGCCCTAATCTGGTTCCGGCACGGCACGCTGAGCCTTTGGTTAATTCCTCTTCCTGGTGGGAAATGAGAGTTAATTTGCCCGTCCAGACACCTCCAGCTAGTCTGTCATTGGTTCTCCCTATTCCTGTTCATCTTCCGCAGAAATTGCAAACTGGGCCAAACAGGAGGTTAAAGGCACTGACTCTCCAAGTCGGGAGAGTGTTAGTAAAGCGTCTGGAATGTTGCACCCGAGTACCAGGGGACGAAAACTGACACATATTGGAACACGTCTCCCGATCACACGGTTGATCATACTCTGGGTTCCACATGCATGTTTTAGCTGAAGGAAGAATACCTTAAACCTGGAGAGTTGAGACCCGTGGAATGGGTACCATGCAATATGACTTCAAAGGGTCTTCATTTGCTCACCGAACCTCTCCAATCCTATCACTGCTGCGTTTATGCCCCTGTACACACACTTGATTCTCTTTCAGAGACATAGCAATCCATAGGTTTTAAGATACTTCCTAGTCAGGTACACTCTTAGGCATTTAATATGGGGTGTTGAGTCCATTTCGTTGAGCAAGGAGTAGCTCTTGTCTATTCCATATTTGGCTTAAGGAACTTTATCTGTGCTCATTTCAATCTCTGGTTTTATGCAGCACCCCAACTCACCTTTCCCCTTAAGCAAGCATAAGTTGGTTTTCTAAATTTGAGACCCTGTTCTGTTTTGGAATTCAGTTCCTGTGTAGCCAAGGTTACATTCCGTGTATTAGTGATATCTTATGATGTTTCTTTTTCTGTGTGACTTATTTCAGTTAGAATCATCGTACCTGAATCCACTCATTATGCTGCTACGGGCCTGATGACATAGATTTCCTTGCTGAGTGATATTGCATTGTACGTAAGTACCACAACTTCTTTATCCATTTTTCACTTTCTGCGATATTGAACTTGTACCGTAAACCAGGTTCTTGTAAACAGAGCCGTCCCAACCTTTGAGGTGGCTGTGTCTTTTGATTTTAATTTCCCTAAGCTATAGGACCATAAGTGGAAGTGCCCGAGGCTCTGTTGCTTTGTTTTTTAGATGTTTCAGGAAACACCATACACTTCTCCCGAGTGGCTGTTGGCAATTGACATCCCGCCCATCAGCATAACAAGGCTCCCAGTTCTCCATGGCCTGTCCTGCCTTTCTGGATTTTACACTTTTTTCAGATGGCCCTTTTGACCGGGGGGAAGTGAGACTTCATTGTAGTGCAGATTTCCTTTGCAAGCTTGCTTGGTTGGCCAAAAAGGGCGTATGCGTTTTTTCCTGAATATATTCAGGAGAAAACGCATACGCCCTTTTTGGCCAAGTGCATCATTGTGGACGTTCTGCCTCTTTTCCTATGCTTTCAATGCAATTCCAGTGTACCTCCTGAAATCGGTTTCCTGCAATTCTGCCCCGCTTTCAAGTCCTCTTGGCAGCCCTACTTCAGTATATTTTTGGACGATAGCTGTCATTTATAACTCTGCAGGTTTGTGAATTACAGTGCCCCTGAGCTCCTTTCTTCAACTCGCTTTCTCGTGAGCTGGCCGCAACACCGCAGGATTGCTTCAGGCCCTAATCTGGTTCCGGCACGGCACGCTGAGCCTTTGGTTAATTCCTCTTCCTGGTGGGAAATGAGAGTTAATTTGCCCGTCCAGACACCTCCAGCTAGTCTGTCATTGGTTCTCCCTATTCCTGTTCATCTTCCGCAGAAATTGCAAACTGGGCCAAACAGGAGGTTAAAGGCACTGACTCTCCAAGTCAGGAGAGTGTTAGTAAAGCGTCTGGAATGTTGCACCCGAGTACCAGGGGACGAAAACTGACACATATTGGAACACGTCTCCCGATCACACGGTTGATCATACTCTGGGTTCCACATGCATGTTTTAGCTGAAGGAAGAATACCTTAAACCTGGAGAGTTGAGACCCGTGGAATGGGTACCATGCAATATGACTTCAAAGGGTCTTCATTTGCTCACCGAACCTCTCCAATCCTATCACTGCTGCGTTTATGCCCCTGTACACACACTTGATTCTCTTTCAGAGACATAGCAATCCATAGGTTTTAAGATACTTCCTAGTCAGGTACACTCTTAGGCATTTAATATGGGGTGTTGAGTCCATTTCGTTGAGCAAGGAGTAGCTCTTGTCTATTCCATATTTGGCTTAAGGAACTTTATCTGTGCTCATTTCAATCTCTGGTTTTATGCAGCACCCCAACTCACCTTTCCCCTTAAGCAAGCATAAGTTGGTTTTCTAAATTTGAGACCCTGTTCTGTTTTGGAATTCAGTTCCTGTGTAGCCAAGGTTACATTCCGTGTATTAGTGATATCTTATGATGTTTCTTTTTCTGTGTGACTTATTTCAGTTAGAATCATCGTACCTGAATCCACTCATTATGCTGCTACGGGCCTGATGACATAGATTTCATTGCTGAGTGATATTGCATTGTACGTAAGTACCACAACTTCTTTATCCATTTTTCACTTTCTGCGATATTGAACTTGTACCGTAAACCAGGTTCTTGTAAACAGAGCCGTCCCAACCTTTGGGGTGGCTGTGTCTTTTGATTTTAATTTCCCTAAGCTATAGGACCATAAGTGGAAGTGCCCGAGGCTCTGTTGCTTTGTTTTTTAGATGTTTCAGGAAACACCATACACTTCTCCCGAGTGGCTGTTGGCAATTGACATCCCGCCCATCAGCATAACAAGGCTCCCAGTTCTCCATGGCCTGTCCTGCCTTTCTGGATTTTACACTTTTTTCAGATGGCCCTTTTGACCGGGGGGAAGTGAGACTTCATTGTAGTGCAGATTTCCTTTGCAAGCTTGCTTGGTTGGCCAAAAAGGGCGTATGCGTTTTTTCCTGAATATATTCAGGAAAAAACGCATACGCCCTTTTTGGCCAAGTGCATCATTGTGGACGTTCTGCCTCTTTTCCTATGCTTTCAATGCAATTCCAGTCTACCTCCTGAAATCGGTTTCCTGCAATTCTGCCCCGCTTTCAAGTCCTCTTGGCAGCCCTACTTCAGTATATTTTTGGACGATAGCTGTCATTTATAACTCTGCAGGTTTGTGAATTACAGTGCCCCTGAGCTCCTTTCTTCAACTCGCTTTCTCGTGAGCTGGCCGCAACACCGCAGGATGGCTTCAGGCCCTAATCTGGTTCCGGCACGGCACGCTGAGCCTTTGGTTAATTCCTCTTCCTGGTGGGAAATGAGAGTTAAATTTGCCCGTCCAGACACCTCCAGCTAGTCTGTCATTGGTTCTCCCTATTCCTGTTCATCTTCCGCAGAAATTGCAAACTGGGCCAAACAGGAGGTTAAAGGCACTGACTCTCCAAGTCGGGAGAGTGTTAGTAAAGCGTCTGGAATGTTGCACCCGAGTACCAGGGGACGAAAACTGAGACATATTGGAACACGTCTCCCGATCACACGGTTGATCATACTCTGGGTTCCACATGCATGTTTTAGCTGAAGGAAGAATACCTTAAACCTGGAGAGTTGAGACCCGTGGAATGGGTACCATGCAATATGACTTCAAAGGGTCTTCATTTGCTCACCGAACCTCTCCAGTCCTATCACTGCTGCGTTTATGCCCCTGTACACACACTTGATTCTCTTTCAGAGACATAGCAATCCATAGGTTTTAAGATACTTCCTAGTCAGGTACACTCTTAGGCATTTAATATGGGGTGTTGAGTCCATTTCGTTGAGCAAGGAGTAGCTCTTGTCTATTCCATATTTGGCTTAAGGAACTTTATCTGTGCTCATTTCAATCTCTGGTTTTATGCAGCACCCCAACTCACCTTTCCCTTAAGCAAGCATAAGTTGGTTTTCTAAATTTGAGACCCTGTTCTGTTTTGTAATTCAGTTCCTGTGTAGCCAAGGTTACATTCCTTTATTAGTGATATCTTATGATGTTTCTTTTCCTGTGTGACTTATTTCAGTTAAAATCATCGTACCTGAATCCACTCATTATGCTGCTACGGGCCTGATGACATAGATTTCCTTGCTGAGTGATACTGCATTGTACGTAAGTACCACAACTTCTTTATCCATTTTTCACTTTCTGCGATATTGAACTTGTACCGTAAACCAGGTTCTTGTAAACAGAGCCGTCCCAACCTTTGGGGTGGCTGTGTCTTTTGATTTTAATTTCCCTAAGCTATAGGACCATAAGTGGAAGTGCCCGAGGCTCTGTTGCTTTGTTTTTTAGATGTTTCAGGAAACACCATACACTTCTCCCGAGTGGCTGTTGGCAATTGACATCCCGCCCATCAGCATAACAAGGCTCCCAGTTCTCCATGGCCTGTCCTGCCTTTCTGGATTTTACACTTTTTTCAGATGGCCCTTTTGACCGGGGGGAAGTGAGACTTCATTGTAGTGCAGATTTCCTTTGCAAGCTTGCTTGGTTGGCCAAAAAGGGCGTATGCGTTTTTTCCTGAATATATTCAGGAAAAAACGCATACGCCCTTTTTGGCCAAGTGCATCATTGTGGACGTTCTGCCTCTTTTCCTATGCTTTCAATGCAATTCCAGTCTACCTCCTGAAATCGGTTTCCTGCAATTCTGCCCCGCTTTCAAGTCCTCTTGGCAGCCTTACTTCAGTATATTTTTGGACGATAGCTGTCATTTATAACTCTGCAGGTTTGTGAATTACAGTGCCCCTGAGCTCCTTTCTTCAACTCGCTTTCTCGTGAGCTGGCCGCAACACCGCAGGATGGCTTCAGGCCCTAATCTGGTTCCGGCACGGCACGCTGAGCCTTTGGTTAATTCCTCTTCCTGGTGGGAAATGAGAGTTAAATTTGCCCGTCCAGACACCTCCAGCTAGTCTGTCATTGGTTCTCCCTATTCCTGTTCATCTTCCGCAGAAATTGCAAACTGGGCCAAACAGGAGGTTAAAGGCACTGACTCTCCAAGTCGGGAGAGTGTTAGTAAAGCGTCTGGAATGTTGCACCCGAGTACCAGGGGACGAAAACTGACACATATTGGAACACGTCTCCCGATCACACGGTTGATCATACTCTGGGTTCCACATGCATGTTTTAGCTGAAGGAAGAATACCTTAAACCTGGAGAGTTGAGACCCGTGGAATGGGTACCATGCAATATGACTTCAAAGGGTCTTCATTTGCTCACCGAACCTCTCCAGTCCTATCACTGCTGCGTTTATGCCCCTGTACACACACTTGATTCTCTTTCAGAGACATAGCAATCCATAGGTTTTAAGATACTTCCTAGTCAGGTACACTCTTAGGCATTTAATATGGGGTGTTGAGTCCATTTCGTTGAGCAAGGAGTAGCTCTTGTCTATTCCATATTTGGCTTAAGGAACTTTATCTGTGCTCATTTCAATCTCTGGTTTTATGCAGCACCCCAACTCACCTTTCCCCTTAAGCAAGCATAAGTTGGTTTTCTAAATTTGAGACCCTGTTCTGTTTTGTAATTCAGTTCCTGTGTAGCCAAGGTTACATTCCGTGTATTAGTGATATCTTATGATGTTTCTTTTTCTGTGTGACTTATTTCAGTTAG
This sequence comes from Lagenorhynchus albirostris, assembly GCF_949774975.1. NCBI lineage: Eukaryota > Metazoa > Chordata > Mammalia > Artiodactyla > Delphinidae > Lagenorhynchus > Lagenorhynchus albirostris. Next base: position 222,160 of record NW_026783294.1, on the reverse strand, counting down.
AATCATCGTACCTGAATCCACTCATTATGCTGCTACGGGCCTGATGACATAGATTTCATTGCTGAGTGATATTGCATTGTACGTAAGTACCACAACTTCTTTATCCATGTTTCACTTTCTGCGATATTGAACTTGTACCGTAAACCAGGTTCTTGTAAACAGAGCCGTCCCAACCTTTGGGGTGGCTGTGTCTTTTGATTTTAATTTCCCTAAGCTATAGGACCATAAGTGGAAGTGCCCGAGGCTCTGTTGCTTTGTTTTTTAGATGTTTCAGGAAACACCATACACTTCTCCCGAGTGGCTGTTGGCAATTGACATCCCGCCCATCAGCATAACAAGGCTCCCAGTTCTCCATGGCCTGTCCTGCCTTTCTGGATTTTACACTTTTTTCAGATGGCCCTTTTGACCGGGGGGAAGTGAGACTTCATTGTAGTGCAGATTTCCTTTGCAAGCTTGCTTGGTTGGCCAAAAAGGGCGTATGCGTTTTTTCCTGAATATATTCAGGAAAAAACGCATACGCCCTTTTTGGCCAAGTGCATCATTGTGGACGTTCTGCCTCTTTTCCTATGCTTTCAATGCAATTCCAGTCTACCTCCTGAAATCGGTTTCCTGCAATTCTGCCCCGCTTTCAAGTCCTCTTGGCAGCCTTACTTCAGTATATTTTTGGACGATAGCTGTCATTTATAACTCTGCAGGTTTGTGAATTACAGTGCCCCTGAGCTCCTTTCTTCAACTCGCTTTCTCGTGAGCTGGCCGCAACACCGCAGGATGGCTTCAGGCCCTAATCTGGTTCCGGCACGGCACGCTGAGCCTTTGGTTAATTCCTCTTCCTGGTGGGAAATGAGAGTTAAATTTGCCCGTCCAGACACCTCCAGCTAGTCTGTCATTGGTTCTCCCTATTCCTGTTCATCTTCCGCAGAAATTGCAAACTGGGCCAAACAGGAGGTTAAAGGCACTGACTCTCCAAGTCGGGAGAGTGTTAGTAAAGCGTCTGGAATGTTGCACCCGAGTACCAGGGGACGAAAACTGAGACATATTGGAACACGTCTCCCGATCACACGGTTGATCATACTCTGGGTTCCACATGCATGTTTTAGCTGAAGGAAGAATACCTTAAACCTGGAGAGTTGAGACCCGTGGAATGGGTACCATGCAATATGACTTCAAAGGGTCTTCATTTGCTCACCGAACCTCTCCAGTCCTATCACTGCTGCGTTTATGCCCCTGTACACACACTTGATTCTCTTTCAGAGACATAGCAATCCATAGGTTTTAAGATACTTCCTAGTCAGGTACACTCTTAGGCATTTAATATGGGGTGTTGAGTCCATTTCGTTGAGCAAGGAGTAGCTCTTGTCTATTCCATATTTGGCTTAAGGAACTTTATCTGTGCTCATTTCAATCTCTGGTTTTATGCAGCACCCCAACTCACCTTTCCCCTTAAGCAAGCATAAGTTGGTATTCTAAATTTGAGACCCTGTTCTCTTTTTTAATTCAGTTCCTGTGTAGCCAAGGTTACATTCCGTGTATTAGTGATATCTTATGATGTTTCTTTTCCTGTGTGACTTATTTCAGTTAAAATCATCGTACCTGAATCCACTCATTATGCTGCTACGGGCCTGATGACATAGATTTCCTTGCTGAGTGATACTGCATTGTACGTAAGTACCACAACTTCTTTATCCATTTTTCACTTTCTGCGATATTGAACTTGTACCGTAAACCAGGTTCTTGTAAACAGAGCCGTCCCAACCTTTGGGGTGGCTGTGTCTTTTGATTTTAATTTCCCTAAGCTATAGGACCATAAGTGGAAGTGCCCGAGGCTCTGTTGCTTTGTTTTTTAGATGTTTCAGGAAACACCATACACTTCTCCCGAGTGGCTGTTGGCAATTGACATCCCGCCCATCAGCATAACAAGGCTCCCAGTTCTCCATGGCCTGTCCTGCCTTTCTGGATTTTACACTTTTTTCAGATGGCCCTTTTGACCGGGGGGAAGTGAGACTTCATTGTAGTGCAGATTTCCTTTGCAAGCTTGCTTGGTTGGCCAAAAAGGGCGTATGCGTTTTTTCCTGAATATATTCAGGAAAAAACGCATACGCCCTTTTTGGCCAAGTGCATCATTGTGGACGTTCTGCCTCTTTTCCTATGCTTTCAATGCAATTCCAGTCTACCTCCTGAAATCGGTTTCCTGCAATTCTGCCCCGCTTTCAAGTCCTCTTGGCAGCCTTACTTCAGTATATTTTTGGACGATAGCTGTCATTTATAACTCTGCAGGTTTGTGAATTACAGTGCCCCTGAGCTCCTTTCTTCAACTCGCTTTCTCGTGAGCTGGCCGCAACACCGCAGGATGGCTTCAGGCCCTAATCTGGTTCCGGCACGGCACGCTGAGCCTTTGGTTAATTCCTCTTCCTGGTGGGAAATGAGAGTTCAATTTGCCCGTCCAGACACCTCCAGCTAGTCTGTCATTGGTTCTCCCTATTCCTGTTCATCTTCCGCAGAAATTGCAAACTGGGCCAAACAGGAGGTTAAAGGCACTGACTCTCCAAGTCGGGAGAGTGTTAGTAAAGCGTCTGGAATGTTGCACCCGAGTACCAGGGGACGAAAACTGAGACATATTGGAACACGTCTCCCGATCACACGGTTGATCATACTCTGGGTTCCACATGCATGTTTTAGCTGAAGGAAGAATACCTTAAACCTGGAGAGTTGAGACCCGTGGAATGGGTACCATGCAATATGACTTCAAAGGGTCTTCATTTGCTCACCGAACCTCTCCAATCCTATCACTGCTGCGTTTATGCCCCTGTACACACACTTGATTCTCTTTCAGAGACATAGCAATCCATAGGTTTTAAGATACTTCCTAGTCAGGTACACTCTTAGGCATTTAATATGGGGTGTTGAGTCCATTTCGTTGAGCAAGGAGTAGCTCTTGTCTATTCCATATTTGGCTTAAGGAACTTTATCTGTGCTCATTTCAATCTCTGGTTTTATGCAGCACCCCAACTCACCTTTCCCCTTAAGCAAGCATAAGTTGGGTTTCTAAATTTGAGACCCTGTTCTGTTTTGTAATTCAGTTCCTGTGTAGCCAAGGTTACATTCCGTGTATTAGTGATATCTTATGATGTTTCTTTTTCTGTGTGACTTATTTCAGTTAGAATCATCATACCTGAATCCACTCATTATGCTGCTACGGGCCTGATGACATAGATTTCATTGCTGAGTGATACTGCATTGTACGTAAGTACCACAACTTCTTTATCCATTTTTCACTTTCTGTGATATTGAACTTGTACCGTAAACCAGGTTCTTGTAAACAGAGCCGTCCCAACCTTTGGGGTGGCTGTGTCTTTTGATTTTAATTTCCCTAAGCTATAGGACCATAAGTGGAAGTGCCCGAGGCTCTGTTGCTTTGTTTTTTAGATGTTTCAGGAAACACCATACACTTCTCCCGAGTGGCTGTTGGCAATTGACATCCCGCCCATCAGCATAACAAGGCTCCCAGTTCTCCATGGCCTGTCCTGCCTTTCTGGATTTTACACTTTTTTCAGATGGCCCTTTTGACCGGGGGGAAGTGAGACTTCATTGTAGTGCAGATTTCCTTTGCAAGCTTGCTTGGTTGGCCAAAAAGGGCGTCATTGTGGACGTTCTGCCTCTTTTCCTATGCTTTCAATGCAATTCCAGTCTACCTCCTGAAATCGGTTTCCTGCAATTCTGCCCCGCTTTCAAGTCCTCTTGGCAGCCTTACTTCAGTATATTTTTGGACGATAGCTGTCATTTATAACTCTGCAGGTTTGTGAATTACAGTGCCCCTGAGCTCCTTTCTTCAACTCGCTTTCTCGTGAGCTGGCCGCAACACCGCAGGATGGCTTCAGGCCCTAATCTGGTTCCGGCACGGCACGCTGAGCCTTTGGTTAATTCCTCTTCCTGGTGGGAAATGAGAGTTAAATTTGCCCGTCCAGACACCTCCAGCTAGTCTGTCATTGGTTCTCCCTATTCCTGTTCATCTTCCGCAGAAATTGCAAACTGGGCCAAACAGGAGGTTAAAGGCACTGACTCTCCAAGTCGGGAGAGTGTTAGTAAAGCGTCTGGAATGTTGCACCCGAGTACCAGGGGACGAAAACTGACACATATTGGAACACGTCTCCCGATCACACGGTTGATCATACTCTGGGTTCCACATGCATGTTTTAGCTGAAGGAAGAATACCTTAAACCTGGAGAGTTGAGACCCGTGGAATGGGTACCATGCAATATGACTTCAAAGGGTCTTCATTTGCTCACCGAACCTCTCCAGTCCTATCACTGCTGCGTTTATGCCCCTGTACACACACTTGATTCTCTTTCAGAGACATAGCAATCCATAGGTTTTAAGATACTTCCTAGTCAGGTACACTCTTAGGCATTTAATATGGGGTGTTGAGTCCATTTCGTTGAGCAAGGAGTAGCTCTTGTCTATTCCATATTTGGCTTAAGGAACTTTATCTGTGCTCATTTCAATCTCTGGTTTTATGCAGCACCCCAACTCACCTTTCCCCTTAAGCAAGCATAAGTTGGTTTTCTAAATTTGAGACCCTGTTCTGTTTTGTAATTCAGTTCCTGTGTAGCCAAGGTTACATTCCGTGTATTAGTGATATCTTATGATGTTTCTTTTTCTGTGTGACTTATTTCAGTTAGAATCATCGTACCTGAATCCACTCATTATGCTGCTACGGGCCTGATGACATAGATTTCATTGCTGAGTGATATTGCATTGTACGTAAGTACCACAACTTCTTTATCCATGTTTCACTTTCTGCGATATTGAACTTGTACCGTAAACCAGGTTCTTGTAAACAGAGCCGTCCCAACCTTTGGGGTGGCTGTGTCTTTTGATTTTAATTTCCCTAAGCTATAGGACCATAAGTGGAAGTGCCCGAGGCTCTGTTGCTTTGTTTTTTAGATGTTTCAGGAAACACCATACACTTCTCCCGAGTGGCTGTTGGCAATTGACATCCCGCCCATCAGCATAACAAGGCTCCCAGTTCTCCATGGCCTGTCCTGCCTTTCTGGATTTTACACTTTTTTCAGATGGCCCTTTTGACCGGGGGGAAGTGAGACTTCATTGTAGTGCAGATTTCCTTTGCAAGCTTGCTTGGTTGGCCAAAAAGGGCGTATGCGTTTTTTCCTGAATATATTCAGGAAAAAACGCATACGCCCTTTTTGGCCAAGTGCATCATTGTGGACGTTCTGCCTCTTTTCCTATGCTTTCAATGCAATTCCAGTCTACCTCCTGAAATCGGTTTCCTGCAATTCTGCCCCGCTTTCAAGTCCTCTTGGCAGCCTTACTTCAGTATATTTTTGGACGATAGCTGTCATTTATAACTCTGCAGGTTTGTGAATTACAGTGCCCCTGAGCTCCTTTCTTCAACTCGCTTTCTCGTGAGCTGGCCGCAACACCGCAGGATGGCTTCAGGCCCTAATCTGGTTCCGGCACGGCACGCTGAGCCTTTGGTTAATTCCTCTTCCTGGTGGGAAATGAGAGTTCAATTTGCCCGTCCAGACACCTCCAGCTAGTCTGTCATTGGTTCTCCCTATTCCTGTTCATCTTCCGCAGAAATTGCAAACTGGGCCAAACAGGAGGTTAAAGGCACTGACTCTCCAAGTCGGGAGAGTGTTAGTAAAGCGTCTGGAATGTTGCACCCGAGTACCAGGGGACGAAAACTGAGACATATTGGAACACGTCTCCCGATCACACGGTTGATCATACTCTGGGTTCCACATGCATGTTTTAGCTGAAGGAAGAATACCTTAAACCTGGAGAGTTGAGACCCGTGGAATGGGTACCATGCAATATGACTTCAAAGGGTCTTCATTTGCTCACCGAACCTCTCCAATCCTATCACTGCTGCGTTTATGCCCCTGTACACACACTTGATTCTCTTTCAGAGACATAGCAATCCATAGGTTTTAAGATACTTCCTAGTCAGGTACACTCTTAGGCATTTAATATGGGGTGTTGAGTCCATTTCGTTGAGCAAGGAGTAGCTCTTGTCTATTCCATATTTGGCTTAAGGAACTTTATCTGTGCTCATTTCAATCTCTGGTTTTATGCAGCACCCCAACTCACCTTTCCCCTTAAGCAAGCATAAGTTGGGTTTCTAAATTTGAGACCCTGTTCTGTTTTGTAATTCAGTTCCTGTGTAGCCAAGGTTACATTCCGTGTATTAGTGATATCTTATGATGTTTCTTTTTCTGTGTGACTTATTTCAGTTAGAATCATCATACCTGAATCCACTCATTATGCTGCTACGGGCCTGATGACATAGATTTCATTGCTGAGTGATACTGCATTGTACGTAAGTACCACAACTTCTTTATCCATTTTTCACTTTCTGTGATATTGAACTTGTACCGTAAACCAGGTTCTTGTAAACAGAGCCGTCCCAACCTTTGGGGTGGCTGTGTCTTTTGATTTTAATTTCCCTAAGCTATAGGACCATAAGTGGAAGTGCCCGAGGCTCTGTTGCTTTGTTTTTTAGATGTTTCAGGAAACACCATACACTTCTCCCGAGTGGCTGTTGGCAATTGACATCCCGCCCATCAGCATAACAAGGCTCCCAGTTCTCCATGGCCTGTCCTGCCTTTCTGGATTTTACACTTTTTTCAGATGGCCCTTTTGACCGGGGGGAAGTGAGACTTCATTGTAGTGCAGATTTCCTTTGCAAGCTTGCTTGGTTGGCCAAAAAGGGCGTCATTGTGGACGTTCTGCCTCTTTTCCTATGCTTTCAATGCAATTCCAGTCTACCTCCTGAAATCGGTTTCCTGCAATTCTGCCCCGCTTTCAAGTCCTCTTGGCAGCCTTACTTCAGTATATTTTTGGACGATAGCTGTCATTTATAACTCTGCAGGTTTGTGAATTACAGTGCCCCTGAGCTCCTTTCTTCAACTCGCTTTCTCGTGAGCTGGCCGCAACACCGCAGGATGGCTTCAGGCCCTAATCTGGTTCCGGCACGGCACGCTGAGCCTTTGGTTAATTCCTCTTCCTGGTGGGAAATGAGAGTTAAATTTGCCCGTCCAGACACCTCCAGCTAGTCTGTCATTGGTTCTCCCTATTCCTGTTCATCTTCCGCAGAAATTGCAAACTGGGCCAAACAGGAGGTTAAAGGCACTGACTCTCCAAGTCGGGAGAGTGTTAGTAAAGCGTCTGGAATGTTGCACCCGAGTACCAGGGGACGAAAACTGACACATATTGGAACACGTCTCCCGATCACACGGTTGATCATACTCTGGGTTCCACATGCATGTTTTAGCTGAAGGAAGAATACCTTAAACCTGGAGAGTTGAGACCCGTGGAATGGGTACCATGCAATATGACTTCAAAGGGTCTTCATTTGCTCACCGAACCTCTCCAGTCCTATCACTGCTGCGTTTATGCCCCTGTACACACACTTGATTCTCTTTCAGAGACATAGCAATCCATAGGTTTTAAGATACTTCCTAGTCAGGTACACTCTTAGGCATTTAACATGGGGTGTTGAGTCCATTTCGTTGAGCAAGGAGTAGCTCTTGTCTATTCCATATTTGGCTTAAGGAACTTTATCTGTGCTCATTTCAATCTCTGGTTTTATGCAGCACCCCAACTCACCTTTCCCCTTAAGCAAGCATAAGTTGGGTTTCTAAATTTGAGACCCTGTTCTGTTTTGTAATTCAGTTCCTGTGTAGCCAAGGTTACATTCCGTGTATTAGTGATATCTTATGATGTTTCTTTTCCTGTGTGACTTATTTCAGTTAAAATCATCGTACCTGAATCCACTCATTATGCTGCTACGGGCCTGATGACATAGATTTCCTTGCTGAGTGATACTGCATTGTACGTAAGTACCACAACTTCTTTATCCATTTTTCACTTTCTGCGATATTGAACTTGTACCGTAAACCAGGTTCTTGTAAACAGAGCCGTCCCAACCTTTGGGGTGGCTGTGTCTTTTGATTTTAATTTCCCTAAGCTATAGGACCATAAGTGGAAGTGCCCGAGGCTCTGTTGCTTTGTTTTTTAGATGTTTCAGGAAACACCATACACTTCTCCCGAGTGGCTGTTGGCAATTGACATCCCGCCCATCAGCATAACAAGGCTCCCAGTTCTCCATGGCCTGTCCTGCCTTTCTGGATTTTACACTTTTTTCAGATGGCCCTTTTGACCGGGGGGAAGTGAGACTTCATTGTAGTGCAGATTTCCTTTGCAAGCTTGCTTGGTTGGCCAAAAAGGGCGTATGCGTTTTTTCCTGAATATATTCAGGAAAAAACGCATACGCCCTTTTTGGCCAAGTGCATCATTGTGGACGTTCTGCCTCTTTTCCTATGCTTTCAATGCAATTCCAGTCTACCTCCTGAAATCGGTTTCCTGCAATTCTGCCCCGCTTTCAAGTCCTCTTGGCAGCCTTACTTCAGTATATTTTTGGACGATAGCTGTCATTTATAACTCTGCAGGTTTGTGAATTACAGTGCCCCTGAGCTCCTTTCTTCAACTCGCTTTCTCGTGAGCTGGCCGCAACACCGCAGGATGGCTTCAGGCCCTAATCTGGTTCCGGCACGGCACGCTGAGCCTTTGGTTAATTCCTCTTCCTGGTGGGAAATGAGAGTTAAATTTGCCCGTCCAGACACCTCCAGCTAGTCTGTCATTGGTTCTCCCTATTCCTGTTCATCTTCCGCAGAAATTGCAAACTGGGCCAAACAGGAGGTTAAAGGCACTGACTCTCCAAGTCGGGAGAGTGTTAGTAAAGCGTCTGGAATGTTGCACCCGAGTACCAGGGGACGAAAACTGACACATATTGGAACACGTCTCCCGATCACACGGTTGATCATACTCTGGGTTCCACATGCATGTTTTAGCTGAAGGAAGAATACCTTAAACCTGGAGAGTTGAGACCCGTGGAATGGGTACCATGCAATATGACTTCAAAGGGTCTTCATTTGCTCACCGAACCTCTCCAATCCTATCACTGCTGCGTTTATGCCCCTGTACACACACTTGATTCTCTTTCAGAGACATAGCAATCCATAGGTTTTAAGATACTTCCTAGTCAGGTACACTCTTAGGCATTTAATAGGGGGTGTTGAGTCCATTTCGTTGAGCAAGGAGTAGCTCTTGTCTATTCCATATTTGGCTTAAGGAACTTTATCTGTGCTCATTTCAATCTCTGGTTTTATGCAGCACCCCAGCTCACCTTTCCCCTTAAGCAAGCATAAGTTGGGTTTCTAAATTTGAGACCCTGTTCTGTTTTGGAATTCAGTTCCTGTGTAGCCAAGGTTACATTCCGTGTATTAGTGATATCTTATGATGTTTCTTTTCCTGTGTGACTTATTTCAGTTAGAATCATCGTACCTGAATCCACTCATTATGCTGCTACGGGCCTGATGACATAGATTTCATTGCTGAGTGATACTGCATTGTACGTAAGTACCACAACTTCTTTATCCATTTTTCACTTTCTGCGATATTGAACTTGTACCGTAAACCAGGTTCTTGTAAACAGAGCCGTCCCAACCTTTGGGGTGGCTGTGTCTTTTTGATTTTAATTTCCCTAAGCTATAGGACCATAAGTGGAAGTGCCCTAGGCTCTGTTGCTTTGTTTTTTAGATGTTTCAGGAAACACCATACACTTCTCCCGAGTGGCTGTTGGCAATTGACATCCCGCCCATCAGCATAACAAGGCTCCCAGTTCTCCATGGCCTGTCCTGCCTTTCTGGATTTTACACTTTTTTCAGATGGCCCTTTTGACCGGGGGGAAGTGAGACTTCATTGTAGTGCAGATTTCCTTTGCAAGCTTGCTTGGTTGGCCAAAAAGGGCGTATGCGTTTTTTCCTGAATATATTCAGGAAAAAACGCATACGCCCTTTTTGGCCAAGTGCATCATTGTGGACGTTCTGCCTCTTTTCCTATGCTTTCAATGCAATTCCAGTCTACCTCCTGAAATCGGTTTCCTGCAATTCTGCCCCGCTTTCAAGTCCTCTTGGCAGCCTTACTTCAGTATATTTTTGGACGATAGCTGTCATTTATAACTCTGCAGGTTTGTGAATTACAGTGCCCCTGAGCTCCTTTCTTCAACTCGCTTTCTCGTGAGCTGGCCGCAACACCGCAGGATGGCTTCAGGCCCTAATCTGGTTCCGGCACGGCACGCTGAGCCTTTGGTTAATTCCTCTTCCTGGTGGGAAATGAGAGTTAAATTTGCCCGTCCAGACACCTCCAGCTAGTCTGTCATTGGTTCTCCCTATTCCTGTTCATCTTCCGCAGAAATTGCAAACTGGGCCAAACAGGAGGTTAAAGGCACTGACTCTCCAAGTCGGGAGAGTGTTAGTAAAGCGTCTGGAATGTTGCACCCGAGTACCAGGGGACGAAAACTGACACATATTGGAACACGTCTCCCGATCACACGGTTGATCATACTCTGGGTTCCACATGCATGTTTTAGCTGAAGGAAGAATACCTTAAACCTGGAGAGTTGAGACCCGTGGAATGGGTACCATGCAATATGACTTCAAAGGGTCTTCATTTGCTCACCGAACCTCTCCAATCCTATCACTGCTGCGTTTATGCCCCTGTACACACACTTGATTCTCTTTCAGAGACATAGCAATCCATAGGTTTTAAGATACTTCCTAGTCAGGTACACTCTTAGGCATTTAATATGGGGTGTTGAGTCCATTTCGTTGAGCAAGGAGTAGCTCTTGTCTATTCCATATTTGGCTTAAGGAACTTTATCTGTGCTCATTTCAATCTCTGGTTTTATGCAGCACCCCAACTCACCTTTCCCCTTAAGCAAGCATAAGTTGGGTTTCTAAATTTGAGACCCTGTTCTGTTTTGGAATTCAGTTCCTGTGTAGCCAAGGTTACATTCCGTGTATTAGTGATATCTTATGATGTTTCTTTTCCTGTGTGACTTATTTCAGTTAGAATCATCGTACCTGAATCCACTCATTATGCTGCTACGGGCCTGATGACATAGATTTCATTGCTGAGTGATACTGCATTGTACGTAAGTACCACAACTTCTTTATCCATTTTTCACTTTCTGCGATATTGAACTTGTACCGTAAACGTGGTTCTTGTAAACACAGCCGTGCCAAAGTTTGGGGTGGCTGTGTCTTTTTGATTTTAATTTCCCTAAGCTATAGGACCATAAGTGGAAGTGCCCGAGGCTCTGTTGCTTTATTTTTTAAATGTTTCAGGAAACACCATACACTTCTCCCGAGTGGCTGTTGGCAATTGACATCCCGCCCATCAGCATAACAAGGCTCCCAGTTCTCCATGGCCTGTCCTGCCTTTCTGGATTTTACACTTTTTTCAGATGGCCCTTTTGACCGGGGGGAAGTGAGACTTCATTGTAGTGCAGATTTCCTTTGCAAGCTTGCTTGGTTGGCCAAAAAGGGCGTATGCGTTTTTTCCTGAATATATTCAGGAAAAAACGCATACGCCCTTTTTGGCCAAGTGCATCATTGTGGACGTTCTGCCTCTTTTCCTATGCTTTCAATGCAATTCCAGTCTACCTCCTGAAATCGGTTTCCTGCAATTCTGCCCCGCTTTCAAGTCCTCTTGGCAGCCTTACTTCAGTATATTTTTGGACGATAGCTGTCATTTATTACTCTGCAGGTTTGTGAATTACAGTGCCCCTGAGCTCCTTTCTTCAACTCGCTTTCTCGTGAGCTGGCCGCAACACCGCAGGATGGCTTCAGGCCCTAATCTGGTTCCGGCACGGCACGCTGAGCCTTTGGTTAATTCCTCTTCCTGGTGGGAAATGAGAGTTAAATTTGCCCGTCCAGACACCTCCAGCTAGTCTCTCATTGGTTCTCCCTATTCCTGTTCATCTTCCGCAGAAATTGCAAACTGGGCCAAACAGGAGGTTAAAGGCACTGACTCTCCAAGTCGGGAGAGTGTTAGTAAAGCGTCTGGAATGTTGCACCCGAGTACCAGGGGACGAAAACTGACACATATTGGAACACGTCTCCCGATCACACGGTTGATCATACTCTGGGTTCCACATGCATGTTTTAGCTGAAGGAAGAATACCTTAAACCTGGAGAGTTGAGACCCGTGGAATGGGTACCATGCAATATGACTTCAAAGGGTCTTCATTTGCTCACCGAACCTCTCCAATCCTATCACTGCTGCGTTTATGCCCCTGTACACACACTTGATTCTCTTTCAGAGACATAGCAATCCATAGGTTTTAAGATACTTCCTAGTCAGGTACACTCTTAGGCATTTAATATGGGGTGTTGAGTCCATTTCGTTGAGCAAGGAGTAGCTCTTGTCTATTCCATATTTGGCTTAAGGAACTTTATCTGTGCTCATTTCAATCTCTGGTTTTATGCAGCACCCCAACTCACCTTTCCCCTTAAGCAAGCATAAGTTGGGTTTCTAAATTTGAGACCCTGTTCTGTTTTGTAATTCAGTTCCTGTGTAGCCAAGGTTACATTCCGTGTATTAGTGATATCTTATGATGTTTCTTTTTCTGTGTGACTTATTTCAGTTAGAATCATCGTACCTGAATCCACTCATTATGCTGCTACGGGTCTGATGACATAGATTTCATTGCTGAGTGATATTGCATTGTACGTAAGTACCACAACTTCTTTATCCATTTTTCACTTTCTGCGATGTTGAACTTGTACCGTAAACGTGGTTCTTGTAAACAGAGCCGTCCCAACCTTTGGGGTGGCTGTGTCTTTTGATTTTAATTTCCCTAAGCTATAGGACCATAAGTGGAAGTGCCCGAGGCTCTGTTGCTTTGTTTTTTAGATGTTTCAGGAAACACCATACACTTCTCCCGAGTGGCTGTTGGCAATTGACATCCCGCCCATCAGCATAACAAGGCTCCCAGTTCTCCATGGCCTGTCCTGCCTTTCTGGATTTTACACTTTTTTCAGATGGCCCTTTTGACCGGGGGGAAGTGAGACTTCATTGTAGTGCAGATTTCCTTTGCAAGCTTGCTTGGTTGGCCAAAAAGGGCGTATGCGTTTTTTCCTGAATATATTCAGGAAAAAACGCATACGCCCTTTTTGGCCAAGTGCATCATTGTGGACGTTCTGCCTCTTTTCCTATGCTTTCAATGCAATTCCAGTCTACCTCCTGAAATCGGTTTCCTGCAATTCTGCCCCGCTTTCAAGTCCTCTTGGCAGCCTTACTTCAGTATATTTTTGGACGATAGCTATCATTTATAACTCTGCAGGTTTGTGAATTACAGTGCCCCTGAGCTCCTGTCTTCAACTCGCTTTCTCGTGAGCTGGCCGCAACACCGCAGGATTGCTTCAGGCCCTAATCTGGTTCCGGCACGGCACGCTGAGCCTTTGGTTAATTCCTCTTCCTGGTGGGAAATGAGAGTTAAATTTGCCCGTCCAGACACCTCCAGCTAGTCTGTCATTGGTTCTCCCTATTCCTGTTCATCTTCCGCAGAAATTGCAAACTGGGCCAAACAGGAGGTTAAAGGCACTGACTCTCCAAGTCGGGAGAGTGTTAGTAAAGCGTCTGAATGTTGCACCCGAGTACCAGGGGACGAAAACTGACACATATTGGAACACGTCTCCCGATCACACGGTTGATCATACTCTGGGTTCCACATGCATGTTTTAGCTGAAGGAAGAATACCTTAAACCTGGAGAGTTGAGACCCGTGGAATGGGTACCATGCAATATGACTTCAAAGGGTCTTCATTTGCTCACCGAACCTCTCCAATCCTATCACTGCTGCGTTTATGCCCCTGTACACACACTTGATTCTCTTTCAGAGACATAGCAATCCATAGGTTTTAAGATACTTCCTAGTCAGGTACACTCTTAGGCATTTAATATGGGGTGTTGAGTCCATTTCGTTGAGCAAGGAGTAGCTCTTGTCTATTCCATATTTGGCTTAAGGAACTTTATCTGTGCTCATTTCAATCTCTGGTTTTATGCAGCACCCCAACTCACCTTTCCCCTTAAGCAAGCATAAGTTGGTTTTCTAAATTTGAGACCCTGTTCTGTTTTGGAATTCAGTTCCTGTGTAGCCAAGGTTACATTCCGTGTATTAGTGATATCTTATGATGTTTCTTTTCCTGTGTGACTTATTTCAGTTAGAATCATTGTACCTGAATCCACTCATTATGCTGCTACGGGCCTGATGACATAGATTTCATTGCTGAGTGATACTGCATTGTACGTAAGTACCACAACTTCTTTATCCATTTTTCACTTTCTGCGATATTGGACTTGTACCGTAAACCAGGTTCTTGTAAACAGAGCCGTCCCAACTTTTGGGGTGGCTGTGTCTTTTTGATTTTAATTTCCCTAAGCTATAGGACCATAAGTGGAAGTGCCCTAGGCTCTGTTGCTTTGTTTTTTAGATGTTTCAGGAAACACCATACACTTCTCCCGAGTGGCTGTTGGCAATTGACATCCCGCCCATCAGCATAACAAGGCTCCCAGTTCTCCATGGCCTGTCCTGCCTTTCTGGATTTTACACTTTTTTCAGATGGCCCTTTTGACCGGGGGGAAGTGAGACTTCATTGTAGTGCAGATTTCCTTTGCAAGCTTGCTTGGTTGGCCAAAAAGGGCGTATGCGTTTTTTCCTGAATATATTCAGGACAAAACGCATACGCCCTTTTTGGCCAAGTGCATCATTGTGGACGTTCTGCCTCTTTTCCTATGCTTTCAATGCAATTCCAGTCTACCTCCTGAAATCGGTTTCCTGCAATTCTGCCCCGCTTTCAAGTCCTCTTGGCAGCCTTACTTCAGTATATTTTTGGACGATAGCTGTCATTTATAACTCTGCAGGTTTGTGAATTACAGTGCCCCTGAGCTCCTGTCTTCAACTCGCTTTCTCGTGAGCTGGCCGCAACACCGCAGGATGGCTTCAGGCCCTAATCTGGTTCCGGCACGGCACGCTGAGCCTTTGGTTAATTCCTCTTCCTGGTGGGAAATGAGAGTTAAATTTGCCCGTCCAGACACCTCCAGCTAGTCTGTCATTGGTTCTCCCTATTCCTGTTCATCTTCCGCAGAAATTGCAAACTGGGCCAAACAGGAGGTTAAAGGCACTGACTCTCCAAGTCGGGAGAGTGTTAGTAAAGCGTCTGAATGTTGCACCCGAGTACCAGGGGACGAAAACTGACACATATTGGAACACGTCTCCCGATCACACGGTTGATCATACTCTGGGTTCCACATGCATGTTTTAGCTGAAGGAAGAATACCTTAAACCTGGAGAGTTGAGACCCGTGGAATGGGTACCATGCAATATGACTTCAAAGGGTCTTCATTTGCTCACCGAACCTCTCCAATCCTATCACTGCTGCGTTTATGCCCCTGTACACACACTTGATTCTCTTTCAGAGACATAGCAATCCATAGGTTTTAAGATACTTCCTAGTCAGGTACACTCTTAGGCATTTAATATGGGGTGTTGAGTCCATTTCGTTGAGCAAGGAGTAGCTCTTGTCTATTCCATATTTGGCTTAAGGAACTTTATCTGTGCTCATTTCAATCTCTGGTTTTATGCAGCACCCCAACTCACCTTTCCCCTTAAGCAAGCATAAGTTGGGTTTCTAAATTTGAGACCCTGTTCTGTTTTGGAATTCAGTTCCTGTGTAGCCAAGGTTACATTCCGTGTATTAGTGATATCTTATGATGTTTCTTTTCCTGTGTGACTTATTTCAGTTAGAATCATCGTACCTGAATCCACTCATTATGCTGCTACGGGCCTGATGACATAGATTTCATTGCTGAGTGATACTGCATTGTACGTAAGTACCACAACTTCTTTATCCATTTTTCACTTTCTGCGATATTGGACTTGTACCGTAAACCAGGTTCTTGTAAACAGAGCCGTCCCAACTTTTGGGGTGGCTGTGTCTTTTTGATTTTAATTTCCCTAAGCTATAGGACCATAAGTGGAAGTGCCCTAGGCTCTGTTGCTTTGTTTTTTAGATGTTTCAGGAAACACCATACACTTCTCCCGAGTGGCTGTTGGCAATTTACATCCCGCCCATCAGCATAACAAGGCTCCCAGTTCTCCATGGCCTGTCCTGCCTTTCTGGATTTTACACTTTTTTCAGATGGCCCTTTTGACCGGGGGGAAGTGAGACTTCATTGTAGTGCAGATTTCCTTTGCAAGCTTGCTTGGTTGGCCAAAAAGGGCGTATGCGTTTTTTCCTGAATATATTCAGGACAAAACGCATACGCCCTTTTTGGCCAAGTGCATCATTGTGGACGTTCTGCCTCTTTTCCTATGCTTTCAATGCAATTCCAGTCTACCTCCTGAAATCGGTTTCCTGCAATTCTGCCCCGCTTTCAAGTCCTCTTGGCAGCCTTACTTCAGTATATTTTTGGACGATAGCTGTCATTTATAACTCTGCAGGTTTGTGAATTACAGTGCCCCTGAGCTCCTGTCTTCAACTCGCTTTCTCGTGAGCTGGCCGCAACACCGCAGGATGGCTTCAGGCCCTAATCTGGTTCCGGCACGGCACGCTGAGCCTTTGGTTAATTCCTCTTCCTGGTGGGAAATGAGAGTTAAATTTGCCCGTCCAGACACCTCCAGCTAGTCTGTCATTGGTTCTCCCTATTCCTGTTCATCTTCCGCAGAAATTGCAAACTGGGCCAAACAGGAGGTTAAAGGCACTGACTCTCCAAGTCGGGAGAGTGTTAGTAAAGCGTCTGGAATGTTGCACCCGAGTACCAGGGGACGAAAACTGACACATATTGGAACACGTCTCCCGATCACACGGTTGATCATACTCTGGGTTCCACATGCATGTTTTAGCTGAAGGAAGAATACCTTAAACCTGGAGAGTTGAGACCCGTGGAATGGGTACCATGCAATATGACTTCAAAGGGTCTTCATTTGCTCACCGAACCTCTCCAATCCTATCACTGCTGCGTTTATGCCCCTGTACACACACTTGATTCTCTTTCAGAGACATAGCAATCCATAGGTTTTAAGATACTTCCTAGTCAGGTACACTCTTAGGCATTTAATATGGGGTGTTGAGTCCATTTCGTTGAGCAAGGAGTAGCTCTTGTCTATTCCATATTTGGCTTAAGGAACTTTATCTGTGCTCATTTCAATCTCTGGTTTTATGCAGCACCCCAACTCACCTTTCCCCTTAAGCAAGCATAAGTTGGGTTTCTAAATCTGAGACCCTGTTCTGTTTTGTAATTCAGTTCCTGTGTAGCCAAGGTTACATTCCGTGTATTAGTGATATCTTATGATGTTTCTTTTCCTGTGTGACTTATTTCAGTTAGAATCATCGTACCTGAATCCACTCATTATGCTGCTACGGGCCTGATGACATAGATTTCATTGCTGAGTGATACTGCATTGTACGTAAGTACCACAACTTCTTTGTCCATTTTTCACTTTCTGCGATGTTGAACTTGTACCGTAAACGTGGTTCTTGTAAACAGAGCCGTCCCAACCTTTGGGGTGGCTGTGTCTTTTGATTTTAATTTCCCTAAGCTATAGGACCATAAGTGGAAGTGCCCGAGGCTCTGTTGCTTTGTTTTTTAGATGTTTCAGGAAACACCATACACTTCTCCCGAGTGGCTGTTGGCAATTGACATCCCGCCCATCAGCATAACAAGGCTCCCAGTTCTCCATGGCCTGTCCTGCCTTTCTGGATTTTACACTTTTTTCAGATGGCCCTTTTGACCGGGGGGAAGTGAGACTTCATTGTAGTGCAGATTTCCTTTGCAAGCTTGCTTGGTTGGCCAAAAAGGGCGTATGCGTTTTTTCCTGAATATATTCAGGGAAAACCGCATACGCCCTTTTTGGCCAAGTGCATCATTGTGGACGTTCTGCCTCTTTTCCTATGCTTTCAATGCAATTCCAGTCTACCTCCTGAAATCGGTTTCCTGCAATTCTGCCCCGCTTTCAAGTCCTCTTGGCAGCCTTACTTCAGTATATTTTTGGACGATAGCTGTCATTTATAACTCTGCAGGTTTGTGAATTACAGTGCCCCTGAGCTCCTTTCTTCAACTCGCTTTCTCGTGAGCTGGCCGCAACACCGCAGGATGGCTTCAGGCCCTAATCTGGTTCCGGCACGGCACGCTGAGCCTTTGGTTAATTCCTCTTCCTGGTGGGAAATGAGAGTTAAATTTGCCCGTCCAGACACCTCCAGCTAGTCTGTCATTGGTTCTCCCTATTCCTGTTCATCTTCCGCAGAAATTGCAAACTGGGCCAAACAGGAGGTTAAAGGCACTGACTCTCCAAGTCGGGAGAGTGTTAGTAAAGCGTCTGGAATGTTGCACCCGAGTACCAGGGGACGAAAACTGACACATATTGGAACACGTCTCCCGATCACACGGTTGATCATACTCTGGGTTCCACATGCATGTTTTAGCTGAAGGAAGAATACCTTAAACCTGGAGAGTTGAGACCCGTGGAATGGGTACCATGCAATATGACTTCAAAGGGTCTTCATTTGCTCACCGAACCTCTCCAATCCTATCACTGCTGCGTTTATGCCCCTGTACACACACCTTGATTCTCTTTCAGAGACATAGCAATCCATAGGTTTTAAGATACTTCCTAGTCAGGTACACTCTTAGGCATTTAATATGGGGTGTTGAGTCCATTTCGTTGAGCAAGGAGTAGCTCTTGTCTATTCCATATTTGGCTTAAGGAACTTTATCTGTGCTCATTTCAATCTCTGGTTTTATGCAGCACCCCAACTCACCTTTCCCCTTAAGCAAGCATAAGTTGGGTTTCTAAATCTGAGACCCTGTTCTGTTTTGTAATTCAGTTCCTGTGTAGCCAAGGTTACATTCCGTGTATTAGTGATATCTTATGATGTTTCTTTTCCTGTGTGACTTATTTCAGTTAGAATCATCGTACCTGAATCCACTCATTATGCTGCTACGGGCCTGATGACATAGATTTCATTGCTGAGTGATACTGCATTGTACGTAAGTACCACAACTTCTTTATCCATTTTTCACTTTCTGCGATATTGAACTTGTACCGTAAACCAGGTTCTTGTAAACAGAGCCGTCCCAAACTTTGGGGTGGCTGTGTCTTTTTGATTTTAATTTCCCTAAGCTATAGGACCATAAGTGGAAGTGCCCTAGGCTCTGTTGCTTTGTTTTTTAGATATTTCAGGAAACACCATACACTTCTCCCGAGTGGCTGTTGGCAATTTACATCCCGCCCATCAGCATAACAAGGCTCCCAGTTCTCCATGGCCTGTCCTGCCTTTCTGGATTTTACACTTTTTTCAGATGGCCCTTTTGACCGGGGGGAAGTGAGACTTCATTGTAGTGCAGATTTCCTTTGCAAGCTTGCTTGGCTGGCCAAAAAGTGCGTATGCGTTTTTTCCTGAATATATTCAGGATAAAACGCATACGCCCTTTTTGGCCAAGTGCATCATTGTGGACGTTCTACCTCTTTTCCTATGCTTTCAATGCAATTCCAGTCTACCTCCTGAAATCGGTTTCCTGCAATTCTGCCCCGCTTTCAAGTCCTCTTGGCAGCCTTACTTCAGTATATTTTTGGACGATAGCTGTCATTTATAACTCTGCAGGTTTGTGAATTACAGTGCCCCTGAGCTCCTTTCTTCAACTCGCTTTCTCGTGAGCTGGCCGCAACACCGCAGGATGGCTTCAGGCCCTAATCTGGTTCCGGCACGGCACGCTGAGCCTTTGGTTAATTCCTCTTCCTGGTGGGAAATGAGAGTTAAATTTGCCCGTCCAGACACCTCCAGCTAGTCTGTCATTGGTTCTCCCTATTCCTGTTCATCTTCCGCAGAAATTGCAAACTGGGCCAAACAGGAGGTTAAAGGCACTGACTCTCCAAGTCGGGAGAGTGTTAGTAAAGCGTCTGGAATGTTGCACCCGAGTACCAGGGGACGAAAACTGACACATATTGGAACACGTCTCCCGATCACACGGTTGATCATACTCTGGGTTCCACATGCATGTTTTAGCTGAAGGAAGAATACCTTAAACCTGGAGAGTTGAGACCCGTGGAATGGGTACCATGCAATATGACTTCAAAGGGTCTTCATTTGCTCACCGAACCTCTCCAATCCTATCACTGCTGCGTTTATGCCCCTGTACACACACTTGATTCTCTTTCAGAGACATAGCAATCCATAGGTTTTAAGATACTTCCTAGTCAGGTACACTCTTAGGCATTTAATATGGGGTGTTGAGTCCATTTCGTTGAGCAAGGAGTAGCTCTTGTCTATTCCATATTTGGCTTAAGGAACTTTATCTGTGCTCATTTCAATCTCTGGTTTTATGCAGCACCCCAACTCACCTTTCCCCTTAAGCAAGCATAAGTTGGGTTTCTAAATCTGAGACCCTGTTCTGTTTTGTAATTCAGTTCCTGTGTAGCCAAGGTTACATTCCGTGTATTAGTGATATCTTATGATGTTTCTTTTTCTGTGTGACTTATTTCAGTTAGAATCATCGTACCTGAATCCACTCATTATGCTGCTACGGGCCTGATGACATAGATTTCATTGCTGAGTGATACTGCATTGTACGTAAGTACCACAACTTCTTTATCCATTTTTCACTTTCTGCGATATTGAACTTGTACCGTAAACCAGGTTCTTGTAAACAGAGCCGTCCCAACCTTTGGGGTGGCTGTGTCTTTTTGATTTTAATTTCCCTAAGCTATAGGACCATAAGTGGAAGTGCCCTAGGCTCTGTTGCTTTGTTTTTTAGATGTTTCAGGAAACACCATACACTTCTCCCGAGTGGCTGTTGGCAATTTACATCCCGCCCATCAGCATAACAAGGCTCCCAGTTCTCCATGGCCTGTCCTGCCTTTCTGGATTTTACACTTTTTTCAGATGGCCCTTTTGACCGGGGGGAAGTGAGACTTCATTGTAGTGCAGATTTCCTTTGCAAGCTTGCTTGGTTGGCCAAAAAGGGCGTATGCGTTTTTTCCTGAATATATTCAGGAAAAAACGCATACGCCCTTTTTGGCCAAGTGCATCATTGTGGACGTTCTGCCTCTTTTCCTATGCTTTCAATGCAATTCCAGTCTACCTCCTGAAATCGGTTTCCTGCAATTCTGCCCCGCTTTCAAGTCCTCTTGGCAGCCTTACTTCAGTATATTTTTGGACGATAGCTGTCATTTATAACTCTTCAGGTTTGTGAATTACAGTGCCCCTGAGCTCCTTTCTTCAACTCGCTTTCTCGTGAGCTGGCCGCAACACCGCAGGATGGCTTCAGGCCCTAATCTGGTTCCAGCACGGCACGCTGAGCCTTTGGTTAATTCCTCTTCCTGGTGGGAAATGAGAGTTAAATTTGCCCGTCCAGACACCTCCAGCTAGTCTGTCATTGGTTCTCCCTATTCCTGTTCATCTTCCGCAGAAATTGCAAACTGGGCCAAACAGGAGGTTAAAGGCACTGACTCTCCAAGTCGGGAGAGTGTTAGTAAAGCGTCTGGAATGTTGCACCCGAGTACCAGGGGACGAAAACTGACACATATTGGAACACGTCTCCCGATCACACGGTTGATCATACTCTGGGTTCCACATGCATGTTTTAGCTGAAGGAAGAATACCTTAAACCTGGAGAGTTGAGACCCGTGGAATGGGTACCATGCAATATGACTTCAAAGGGTCTTCATTTGCTCACCGAACCTCTCCAATCCTATCACTGCTGCGTTTATGCCCCTGTACACACACTTGATTCTCTTTCAGAGACATAGCAATCCATAGGTTTTAAGATACTTCCTAGTCAGGTACACTCTTAGGCATTTAATATGGGGTGTTGAGTCCATTTCGTTGAGCAAGGAGTAGCTCTTGTCTATTCCATATTTGGCTTAAGGAACTTTATCTGTGCTCATTTCAATCTCTGGTTTTATGCAGCACCCCAACTCACCTTTCCCCTTAAGCAAGCATAAGTTGGTTTTCTAAATTTGAGACCCTGTTCTGTTTTGGAATTCAGTTCCTGTGTAGCCAAGGTTACATTCCGTGTATTAGTGATATCTTATGATGTTTCTTTTCCTGTGTGACTTATTTCAGTTAGAATCATCGTACCTGAATCCACTCATTATGCTGCTACGGGCCTGATGACATAGATTTCATTGCTGAGTGATACTGCATTGTACGTAAGTACCACAACTTCTTTATCCATTTTTCACTTTCTGCGATATTGAACTTGTACCGTAAACCAGGTTGTTGTAAACAGAGCCGTCCCAACCTTTGGGGTGGCTGTGTCTTTTTGATTTTAATTTCCCTAAGCTATAGGACCATAATTGGATTGCCCTAGGCTCTGTTGCTTTGTTTTTTAGATGTTTCAGGAAACACCATATACTTCTCCAGAGTGGCTGTTGGCAATTTACATCCCGCCCATCAGCATAACAAGGCTCCCAGTTCTCCATGGCCTGTCCTGCCTTTCTGGATTTTACACTTTTTTCAGATGGCCCTTTTGACCGGGGGGAAGTGAGACTTCATTGTAGTGCAGATTTCCTTTGCAAGCTTGCTTGGTTGGCCAAAAAGGGCGTATGCGTTTTTTCCTGAATATATTCAGGAAAAACAGCATACGCCCTTTTTGGCCAAGTGCATCATTGTGGACGTTCTGCCTCTTTTCCTATGCTTTCAATGCAATTCCAGTCTACCTCCTGAAATCGGTTTCCTGCAATTCTGCCCCGCTTTCAAGTCCTCTTGGCAGCCTTACTTCAGTATATTTTTGGACGATAGCTGTCATTTATAACTCTGCAGGTTTGTGAATTACAGTGCCCCTGAGCTCCTTTCTTCAACTCGCTTTCTCGTGAGCTGGCCGCAACACCGCAGGATGGCTTCAGGCCCTAATCTGGTTCCGGCACGGCACGCTGAGCCTTTGGTTAATTCCTCTTCCTGGTGGGAAATGAGAGTTAAATTTGCCCGTCCAGACACCTCCAGCTAGTCTGTCATTGGTTCTCCCTATTCCTGTTCATCTTCCGCAGAAATTGCAAACTGGGCCAAACAGGAGGTTAAAGGCACTGACTCTCCAAGTCGGGAGAGTGTTAGTAAAGCGTCTGGAATGTTGCACCCGAGTACCAGGGGACGAAAACTGACACATATTGGAACACGTCTCCCGATCACACGGTTGATCATACTCTGGGTTCCACATGCATGTTTTAGCTGAAGGAAGAATACCTTAAACCTGGAGAGTTGAGACCCGTGGAATGGGTACCATGCAATATGACTTCAAAGGGTCTTCATTTGCTCACCGAACCTCTCCAATCCTATCACTGCTGCGTTTATGCCCCTGTACACACACTTGATTCTCTTTCAGAGACATAGCAATCCATAGGTTTTAAGATACTTCCTAGTCAGGTACACTCTTAGGCATTTAATATGGGGTGTTGAGTCCATTTCGTTGAGCAAGGAGTAGCTCTTGTCTATTCCATATTTGGCTTAAGGAACTTTATCTGTGCTCATTTCAATCTCTGGTTTTATGCAGCACCCCAACTCACCTTTCCCCTTAAGCAAGCATAAGTTGGGTTTCTAAATTTGAGACCCTGTTCTGTTTTGGAATTCAGTTCCTGTGTAGCCAAGGTTACATTCCGTGTATTAGTGATATCTTATGATGTTTCTTTTCCTGTGTGACTTATTTCAGTTAGAATCATCGTACCTGAATCCACTCATTATGCTGCTACGGGCCTGATGACATAGATTTCATTGCTGAGTGATACTGCATTGTACGTAAGTACCACAACTTCTTTATCCATTTTTCACTTTCTGCGATATTGAACTTGTACCGTAAACGTGGTTCTTGTAAACAGAGCCGTCCCAAACTTTGGGGTGGCTGTGTCTTTTGATTTTAATTTCCCTAAGCTATAGGACCATAAGTGGAAGTGCCCGAGGCTCTGTTGCTTTGTTTTTTAGATGTTTCAGGAAACACCATACACTTCTCCCGAGTGGCTGTTGGCAATTGACATCCCGCCCATCAGCATAACAAGGCTCCCAGTTCTCCATGGCCTGTCCTGCCTTTCTGGATTTTACACTTTTTTCAGATGGCCCTTTTGACCGGGGGGAAGTGAGACTTCATTGTAGTGCAGATTTCCTTTGCAAGCTTGCTTGGTTGGCCAAAAAGGGCGTATGCGTTTTTTCCTGAATATATTCAGGGAAAACCGCATACGCCCTTTTTGGCCAAGTGCATCATTGTGGACGTTCTGCCTCTTTTCCTATGCTTTCAATGCAATTCCAGTCTACCTCCTGAAATCGGTTTCCTGCAATTCTGCCCCGCTTTCAAGTCCTCTTGGCAGCCTTACTTCAGTATATTTTTGGACGATAGCTGTCATTTATAACTCTGCAGGTTTGTGAATTACAGTGCCCCTGAGCTCCTTTCTTCAACTCGCTTTCTCGTGAGCTGGCCGCAACACCGCAGGATGGCTTCAGGCCCTAATCTGGTTCCAGCACGGCACGCTGAGCCTTTGGTTAATTCCTCTTCCTGGTGGGAAATGAGAGTTAAATTTGCCCGTCCAGACACCTCCAGCTAGTCTGTCATTGGTTCTCCCTATTCCTGTTCATCTTCCGCAGAAATTGCAAACTGGGCCAAACAGGAGGTTAAAGGCACTGACTCTCCAAGTCGGGAGAGTGTTAGTAAAGCGTCTGGAATGTTGCACCCGAGTACCAGGGGACGAAAACTGACACATATTGGAACACGTCTCCCGATCACACGGTTGATCATACTCTGGGTTCCACATGCATGTTTTAGCTGAAGGAAGAATACCTTAAACCTGGAGAGTTGAGACCCGTGGAATGGGTACCATGCAATATGACTTCAAAGGGTCTTCATTTGCTCACCGAACCTCTCCAATCCTATCACTGCTGCGTTTATGCCCCTGTACACACACTTGATTCTCTTTCAGAGACATAGCAATCCATAGGTTTTAAGATACTTCCTAGTCAGGTACACTCTTAGGCATTTAATATGGGGTGTTGAGTCCATTTCGTTGAGCAAGGAGTAGCTCTTGTCTATTCCATATTTGGCTTAAGGAACTTTATCTGTGCTCATTTCAATCTCTGGTTTTATGCAGCACCCCAACTCACCTTTCCCCTTAAGCAAGCATAAGTTGGGTTTCTAAATTTGAGACCCTGTTCTGTTTTGGAATTCAGTTCCTGTGTAGCCAAGGTTACATTCCGTGTATTAGTGATATCTTATGATGTTTCTTTTCCTGTGTGACTTATTTCAGTTAGAATCATCGTACCTGAATCCACTCATTATGCTGCTACGGGCCTGATGACATAGATTTCATTGCTGAGTGATACTGCATTGTACGTAAGTACCACAACTTCTTTATCCATTTTTCACTTTCTGCGATATTGAACTTGTACCGTAAACCAGGTTGTTGTAAACAGAGCCGTCCCAACCTTTGGGGTGGCTGTGTCTTTTTGATTTTAATTTCCCTAAGCTATAGGACCATAATTGGATTGCCCTAGGCTCTGTTGCTTTGTTTTTTAGATGTTTCAGGAAACACCATATACTTCTCCAGAGTGGCTGTTGGCAATTTACATCCCGCCCATCAGCATAACAAGGCTCCCAGTTCTCCATGGCCTGTCCTGCCTTTCTGGATTTTACACTTTTTTCAGATGGCCCTTTTGACCGGGGGGAAGTGAGACTTCATTGTAGTGCAGATTTCCTTTGCAAGCTTGCTTGGTTGGCCAAAAAGGGCGTATGCGTTTTTTCCTGAATATATTCAGGAAAAACAGCATACGCCCTTTTTGGCCAAGTGCATCATTGTGGACGTTCTGCCTCTTTTCCTATGCTTTCAATGCAATTCCAGTCTACCTCCTGAAATCGGTTTCCTGCAATTCTGCCCCGCTTTCAAGTCCTCTTGGCAGCCTTACTTCAGTATATTTTTGGACGATAGCTGTCATTTATAACTCTGCAGGTTTGTGAATTACAGTGCCCCTGAGCTCCTTTCTTCAACTCGCTTTCTCGTGAGCTGGCCGCAACACCGCAGGATGGCTTCAGGCCCTAATCTGGTTCCGGCACGGCACGCTGAGCCTTTGGTTAATTCCTCTTCCTGGTGGGAAATGAGAGTTAAATTTGCCCGTCCAGACACCTCCAGCTAGTCTGTCATTGGTTCTCCCTATTCCTGTTCATCTTCCGCAGAAATTGCAAACTGGGCCAAACAGGAGGTTAAAGGCACTGACTCTCCAAGTCGGGAGAGTGTTAGTAAAGCGTCTGGAATGTTGCACCCGAGTACCAGGGGACGAAAACTGACACATATTGGAACACGTCTCCCGATCACACGGTTGATCATACTCTGGGTTCCACATGCATGTTTTAGCTGAAGGAAGAATACCTTAAACCTGGAGAGTTGAGACCCGTGGAATGGGTACCATGCAATATGACTTCAAAGGGTCTTCATTTGCTCACCGAACCTCTCCAATCCTATCACTGCTGCGTTTATGCCCCTGTACACACACTTGATTCTCTTTCAGAGACATAGCAATCCATAGGTTTTAAGATACTTCCTAGTCAGGTACACTCTTAGGCATTTAATATGGGGTGTTGAGTCCATTTCGTTGAGCAAGGAGTAGCTCTTGTCTATTCCATATTTGGCTTAAGGAACTTTATCTGTGCTCATTTCAATCTCTGGTTTTATGCAGCACCCCAACTCACCTTTCCCCTTAAGCAAGCATAAGTTGGTTTTCTAAATTTGAGACCCTGTTCTGTTTTGTAATTCAGTTCCTGTGTAGCCAAGGTTACATTCCGTGTATTAGTGATATCTTATGATGTTTCTTTTCCTGTGTGACTTATTTCAGTTAGAATCATCGTACCTGAGTCCACTCATTATGCTGCTACGGGTCTGATGACATAGATTTCATTGCTGAGTGATACTGCATTGTACGTAAGTACCACAACTTCTTTATCCATTTTTCACTTTCTGCGATATTGAACTTGTACCGTAAACGTGGTTCTTGTAAACAGAGCCGTCCCAACCTTTGGGGTGGCTGTGTCTTTTGATTTTAATTTCCCTAAGCTATAGGACCATAAGTGGAAGTGCCCGAGGCTCTGTTGCTTTGTTTTTTAGATGTTTCAGGAAACACCATACACTTCTCCCGAGTGGCTGTTGGCAATTGACATCCCGCCCATCAGCATAACAAGGCTCCCAGTTCTCCATGGCCTGTCCTGCCTTTCTGGATTTTACACTTTTTTCAGATGGCCCTTTTGACCGGGGGGAAGTGAGACTTCATTGTAGTGCAGATTTCCTTTGCAAGCTTGCTTGGTTGGCCAAAAAGGGCGTATGCGTTTTTTCCTGAATATATTCAGGGAAAACCGCATACGCCCTTTTTGGCCAAGTGCATCATTGTGGACGTTCTGCCTCTTTTCCTATGCTTTC
Organism: Lagenorhynchus albirostris; assembly: GCF_949774975.1. Taxonomy (NCBI): domain Eukaryota; kingdom Metazoa; phylum Chordata; class Mammalia; order Artiodactyla; family Delphinidae; genus Lagenorhynchus; species Lagenorhynchus albirostris. The sequence continues at coordinate 194,860 of NW_026783294.1, read as the reverse complement.
AATGCAATTCCAGTCTACCTCCTGAAATCGGTTTCCTGCAATTCTGCCCCGCTTTCAAGTCCTCTTGGCAGCCTTACTTCAGTATATTTTTGGACGATAGCTGTCATTTATAACTCTGCAGGTTTGTGAATTACAGTGCCCCTGAGCTCCTTTCTTCAACTCGCTTTCTCGTGAGCTGGCCGCAACACCGCAGGATGGCTTCAGGCCCTAATCTGGTTCCGGCACGGCACGCTGAGCCTTTGGTTAATTCCTCTTCCTGGTGGGAAATGAGAGTTAAATTTGCCCGTCCAGACACCTCCAGCTAGTCTGTCATTGGTTCTCCCTATTCCTGTTCATCTTCCGCAGAAATTGCAAACTGGGCCAAACAGGAGGTTAAAGGCACTGACTCTCCAAGTCGGGAGAGTGTTAGTAAAGCGTCTGGAATGTTGCACCCGAGTACCAGGGGACGAAAACTGACACATATTGGAACACGTCTCCCGATCACACGGTTGATCATACTCTGGGTTCCACATGCATGTTTTAGCTGAAGGAAGAATACCTTAAACCTGGAGAGTTGAGACCCGTGGAATGGGTACCATGCAATATGACTTCAAAGGGTCTTCATTTGCTCACCGAACCTCTCCAATCCTATCACTGCTGCGTTTATGCCCCTGTACACACACCTTGATTCTCTTTCAGAGACATAGCAATCCATAGGTTTTAAGATACTTCCTAGTCAGGTACACTCTTAGGCATTTAATATGGGGTGTTGAGTCCATTTCGTTGAGCAAGGAGTAGCTCTTGTCTATTCCATATTTGGCTTAAGGAACTTTATCTGTGCTCATTTCAATCTCTGGTTTTATGCAGCACCCCAACTCACCTTTCCCCTTAAGCAAGCATAAGTTGGGTTTCTAAATCTGAGACCCTGTTCTGTTTTGTAATTCAGTTCCTGTGTAGCCAAGGTTACATTCCGTGTATTAGTGATATCTTATGATGTTTCTTTTCCTGTGTGACTTATTTCAGTTAGAATCATCGTACCTGAATCCACTCATTATGCTGCTACGGGCCTGATGACATAGATTTCATTGCTGAGTGATACTGCATTGTACGTAAGTACCACAACTTCTTTATCCATTTTTCACTTTCTGCGATATTGAACTTGTACCGTAAACCAGGTTCTTGTAAACAGAGCCGTCCCAAACTTTGGGGTGGCTGTGTCTTTTTGATTTTAATTTCCCTAAGCTATAGGACCATAAGTGGAAGTGCCCTAGGCTCTGTTGCTTTGTTTTTTAGATATTTCAGGAAACACCATACACTTCTCCCGAGTGGCTGTTGGCAATTTACATCCCGCCCATCAGCATAACAAGGCTCCCAGTTCTCCATGGCCTGTCCTGCCTTTCTGGATTTTACACTTTTTTCAGATGGCCCTTTTGACCGGGGGGAAGTGAGACTTCATTGTAGTGCAGATTTCCTTTGCAAGCTTGCTTGGCTGGCCAAAAAGTGCGTATGCGTTTTTTCCTGAATATATTCAGGATAAAACGCATACGCCCTTTTTGGCCAAGTGCATCATTGTGGACGTTCTACCTCTTTTCCTATGCTTTCAATGCAATTCCAGTCTACCTCCTGAAATCGGTTTCCTGCAATTCTGCCCCGCTTTCAAGTCCTCTTGGCAGCCTTACTTCAGTATATTTTTGGACGATAGCTGTCATTTATAACTCTGCAGGTTTGTGAATTACAGTGCCCCTGAGCTCCTTTCTTCAACTCGCTTTCTCGTGAGCTGGCCGCAACACCGCAGGATGGCTTCAGGCCCTAATCTGGTTCCGGCACGGCACGCTGAGCCTTTGGTTAATTCCTCTTCCTGGTGGGAAATGAGAGTTAAATTTGCCCGTCCAGACACCTCCAGCTAGTCTGTCATTGGTTCTCCCTATTCCTGTTCATCTTCCGCAGAAATTGCAAACTGGGCCAAACAGGAGGTTAAAGGCACTGACTCTCCAAGTCGGGAGAGTGTTAGTAAAGCGTCTGGAATGTTGCACCCGAGTACCAGGGGACGAAAACTGACACATATTGGAACACGTCTCCCGATCACACGGTTGATCATACTCTGGGTTCCACATGCATGTTTTAGCTGAAGGAAGAATACCTTAAACCTGGAGAGTTGAGACCCGTGGAATGGGTACCATGCAATATGACTTCAAAGGGTCTTCATTTGCTCACCGAACCTCTCCAATCCTATCACTGCTGCGTTTATGCCCCTGTACACACACTTGATTCTCTTTCAGAGACATAGCAATCCATAGGTTTTAAGATACTTCCTAGTCAGGTACACTCTTAGGCATTTAATATGGGGTGTTGAGTCCATTTCGTTGAGCAAGGAGTAGCTCTTGTCTATTCCATATTTGGCTTAAGGAACTTTATCTGTGCTCATTTCAATCTCTGGTTTTATGCAGCACCCCAACTCACCTTTCCCCTTAAGCAAGCATAAGTTGGGTTTCTAAATCTGAGACCCTGTTCTGTTTTGTAATTCAGTTCCTGTGTAGCCAAGGTTACATTCCGTGTATTAGTGATATCTTATGATGTTTCTTTTTCTGTGTGACTTATTTCAGTTAGAATCATCGTACCTGAATCCACTCATTATGCTGCTACGGGCCTGATGACATAGATTTCATTGCTGAGTGATACTGCATTGTACGTAAGTACCACAACTTCTTTATCCATTTTTCACTTTCTGCGATATTGAACTTGTACCGTAAACCAGGTTCTTGTAAACAGAGCCGTCCCAACCTTTGGGGTGGCTGTGTCTTTTTGATTTTAATTTCCCTAAGCTATAGGACCATAAGTGGAAGTGCCCTAGGCTCTGTTGCTTTGTTTTTTAGATGTTTCAGGAAACACCATACACTTCTCCCGAGTGGCTGTTGGCAATTTACATCCCGCCCATCAGCATAACAAGGCTCCCAGTTCTCCATGGCCTGTCCTGCCTTTCTGGATTTTACACTTTTTTCAGATGGCCCTTTTGACCGGGGGGAAGTGAGACTTCATTGTAGTGCAGATTTCCTTTGCAAGCTTGCTTGGTTGGCCAAAAAGGGCGTATGCGTTTTTTCCTGAATATATTCAGGAAAAAACGCATACGCCCTTTTTGGCCAAGTGCATCATTGTGGACGTTCTGCCTCTTTTCCTATGCTTTCAATGCAATTCCAGTCTACCTCCTGAAATCGGTTTCCTGCAATTCTGCCCCGCTTTCAAGTCCTCTTGGCAGCCTTACTTCAGTATATTTTTGGACGATAGCTGTCATTTATAACTCTTCAGGTTTGTGAATTACAGTGCCCCTGAGCTCCTTTCTTCAACTCGCTTTCTCGTGAGCTGGCCGCAACACCGCAGGATGGCTTCAGGCCCTAATCTGGTTCCAGCACGGCACGCTGAGCCTTTGGTTAATTCCTCTTCCTGGTGGGAAATGAGAGTTAAATTTGCCCGTCCAGACACCTCCAGCTAGTCTGTCATTGGTTCTCCCTATTCCTGTTCATCTTCCGCAGAAATTGCAAACTGGGCCAAACAGGAGGTTAAAGGCACTGACTCTCCAAGTCGGGAGAGTGTTAGTAAAGCGTCTGGAATGTTGCACCCGAGTACCAGGGGACGAAAACTGACACATATTGGAACACGTCTCCCGATCACACGGTTGATCATACTCTGGGTTCCACATGCATGTTTTAGCTGAAGGAAGAATACCTTAAACCTGGAGAGTTGAGACCCGTGGAATGGGTACCATGCAATATGACTTCAAAGGGTCTTCATTTGCTCACCGAACCTCTCCAATCCTATCACTGCTGCGTTTATGCCCCTGTACACACACTTGATTCTCTTTCAGAGACATAGCAATCCATAGGTTTTAAGATACTTCCTAGTCAGGTACACTCTTAGGCATTTAATATGGGGTGTTGAGTCCATTTCGTTGAGCAAGGAGTAGCTCTTGTCTATTCCATATTTGGCTTAAGGAACTTTATCTGTGCTCATTTCAATCTCTGGTTTTATGCAGCACCCCAACTCACCTTTCCCCTTAAGCAAGCATAAGTTGGTTTTCTAAATTTGAGACCCTGTTCTGTTTTGGAATTCAGTTCCTGTGTAGCCAAGGTTACATTCCGTGTATTAGTGATATCTTATGATGTTTCTTTTCCTGTGTGACTTATTTCAGTTAGAATCATCGTACCTGAATCCACTCATTATGCTGCTACGGGCCTGATGACATAGATTTCATTGCTGAGTGATACTGCATTGTACGTAAGTACCACAACTTCTTTATCCATTTTTCACTTTCTGCGATATTGAACTTGTACCGTAAACCAGGTTGTTGTAAACAGAGCCGTCCCAACCTTTGGGGTGGCTGTGTCTTTTTGATTTTAATTTCCCTAAGCTATAGGACCATAATTGGATTGCCCTAGGCTCTGTTGCTTTGTTTTTTAGATGTTTCAGGAAACACCATATACTTCTCCAGAGTGGCTGTTGGCAATTTACATCCCGCCCATCAGCATAACAAGGCTCCCAGTTCTCCATGGCCTGTCCTGCCTTTCTGGATTTTACACTTTTTTCAGATGGCCCTTTTGACCGGGGGGAAGTGAGACTTCATTGTAGTGCAGATTTCCTTTGCAAGCTTGCTTGGTTGGCCAAAAAGGGCGTATGCGTTTTTTCCTGAATATATTCAGGAAAAACAGCATACGCCCTTTTTGGCCAAGTGCATCATTGTGGACGTTCTGCCTCTTTTCCTATGCTTTCAATGCAATTCCAGTCTACCTCCTGAAATCGGTTTCCTGCAATTCTGCCCCGCTTTCAAGTCCTCTTGGCAGCCTTACTTCAGTATATTTTTGGACGATAGCTGTCATTTATAACTCTGCAGGTTTGTGAATTACAGTGCCCCTGAGCTCCTTTCTTCAACTCGCTTTCTCGTGAGCTGGCCGCAACACCGCAGGATGGCTTCAGGCCCTAATCTGGTTCCGGCACGGCACGCTGAGCCTTTGGTTAATTCCTCTTCCTGGTGGGAAATGAGAGTTCAATTTGCCCGTCCAGACACCTCCAGCTAGTCTGTCATTGGTTCTCCCTATTCCTGTTCATCTTCCGCAGAAATTGCAAACTGGGCCAAACAGGAGGTTAAAGGCACTGACTCTCCAAGTCGGGAGAGTGTTAGTAAAGCGTCTGGAATGTTGCACCCGAGTACCAGGGGACGAAAACTGACACATATTGGAACACGTCTCCCGATCACACGGTTGATCATACTCTGGGTTCCACATGCATGTTTTAGCTGAAGGAAGAATACCTTAAACCTGGAGAGTTGAGACCCGTGGAATGGGTACCATGCAATATGACTTCAAAGGGTCTTCATTTGCTCACCGAACCTCTCCAATCCTATCACTGCTGCGTTTATGCCCCTGTACACACACTTGATTCTCTTTCAGAGACATAGCAATCCATAGGTTTTAAGATACTTCCTAGTCAGGTACACTCTTAGGCATTTAATATGGGGTGTTGAGTCCATTTCGTTGAGCAAGGAGTAGCTCTTGTCTATTCCATATTTGGCTTAAGGAACTTTATCTGTGCTCATTTCAATCTCTGGTTTTATGCAGCACCCCAACTCACCTTTCCCCTTAAGCAAGCATAAGTTGGGTTTCTAAATTTGAGACCCTGTTCTGTTTTGGAATTCAGTTCCTGTGTAGCCAAGGTTACATTCCGTGTATTAGTGATATCTTATGATGTTTCTTTTCCTGTGTGACTTATTTCAGTTAGAATCATCGTACCTGAGTCCACTCATTATGCTGCTACGGGCGTGATGACATAGATTTCATTGCTGAGTGATACTGCATTGTACGTAAGTACCACAACTTCTTTATCCATTTTTCACTTTCTGCGATATTGAACTTGTACCGTAAACGTGGTTCTTGTAAACAGAGCCGTCCCAACCTTTGGGGTGGCTGTGTCTTTTGATTTTAATTTCCCTAAGCTATAGGACCATAAGTGGAAGTGCCCGAGGCTCTGTTGCTTTGTTTTTTAGATGTTTCAGGAAACACCATACACTTCTCCCGAGTGGCTGTTGGCAATTGACATCCCGCCCATCAGCATAACAAGGCTCCCAGTTCTCCATGGCCTGTCCTGCCTTTCTGGATTTTACACTTTTTTCAGATGGCCCTTTTGACCGGGGGGAAGTGAGACTTCATTGTAGTGCAGATTTCCTTTGCAAGCTTGCTTGGTTGGCCAAAAAGGGCGTATGCGTTTTTTCCTGAATATATTCAGGAAAAAACGCATACGCCCTTTTTGGCCAAGTGCATCATTGTGGACGTTCTGCCTCTTTTCCTATCCTTTCAATGCAATTCCAGTCTACCTCCTGAAATCGGTTTCCTGCAATTCTGCCCCGCTTTCAAGTCCTCTTGGCAGCCTTACTTCAGTATATTTTTGGACGATAGCTGTCATTTATAACTCTGCAGGTTTGTGAATTACAGTGCCCCTGAGCTCCTTTCTTCAACTCGATTTCTCGTGAGCTGGCCGCAACACCGCAGGATGGCTTCAGGCCCTAATCTGGTTCCGGCACGGCACGCTGAGCCTTTGGTTAATTCCTCTTCCTGGTGGGAAATGAGAGTTAAATTTGCCCGTCCAGACACCTCCAGCTAGTCTGTCATTGGTTCTCCCTATTCCTGTTCATCTTCCGCAGAAATTGCAAACTGGGCCAAACAGGAGGTTAAAGGCACTGACTCTCCAAGTCGGGAGAGTGTTAGTAAAGCGTCTGGAATGTTGCACCCGAGTACCAGTGGATGAAAACTGACACATATTGGAACACGTCTCCCGATCACACGGTTGATCATACTCTGGGTTCCACATGCATGTTTTAGCTGAAGGAAGAATACCTTAAACCTGGAGAGTTGAGACCCGTGGAATGGGTACCATGCAATATGACTTCAAAGGGTCTTCATTTGCTCACCGAACCTCTCCAATCTTATCACTGCTGCGTTTATGCCCCTGTACACACGCTTGATTCTCTTTCAGAGACATAGCAATCCATAGGTTTTAAGATACTTCCTAGTCAGGTACACTCTTAGGCATTTAATATGGGGTGTTGAGTCCATTTCGTTGAGCAAGGAGTAGCTCTTGTCTATTCCATATTTGGCTTAAGGAACTTTATCTGTGCTCATTTCAATCTCTGGTTTTATGCAGCACCCCAACTCACCTTTCCCCTTAAGCAAGCATAAGTTGGGTTTCTAAATCTGAGACCCTGTTCTGTTTTGTAATTCAGTTCCTGTGTAGCCAAGGTTACATTCCGTGTATTAGTGATATCTTATGATGTTTCTTTTCCTGTGTGACTTATTTCAGTTAGAATCATCGTACCTGAATCCACTCATTATGCTGCTACGGGCCTGATGACATAGATTTCATTGCTGAGTGATACTGCATTGTACGTAAGTACCACAACTTCTTTGTCCATTTTTCACTTTCTGCGATGTTGAACTTGTACCGTAAACGTGGTTCTTGTAAACAGAGCCGTCCCAACCTTTGGGGTGGCTGTGTCTTTTGATTTTAATTTCCCTAAGCTATAGGACCATAAGTGGAAGTGCCCGAGGCTCTGTTGCTTTGTTTTTTAGATGTTTCAGGAAACACCATACACTTCTCCCGAGTGGCTGTTGGCAATTGACATCCCGCCCATCAGCATAACAAGGCTCCCAGTTCTCCATGGCCTGTCCTGCCTTTCTGGATTTTACACTTTTTTCAGATGGCCCTTTTGACCGGGGGGAAGTGAGATTTCATTGTAGTGCAGATTTCCTTTGCAAGCTTGCTTGGTTGGCCAAAAAGGGCGTATGCGTTTTTTCCTGAATATATTCAGGAAAAAACGCATACGCCCTTTTTGGCCAAGTGCATCATTGTGGACGTTCTGCCTCTTTTCCTATGCTTTCAATGCAATTCCAGTCTACCTCCTGAAATCGGTTTCCTGCAATTCTGCCCCGCTTTCAAGTCCTCTTGGCAGCCTTACTTCAGTATATTTTTGGACGATAGCTGTCATTTATAACTCTGCAGGTTTGTGACTTACAGTGCCCCTGAGCTCCTTTCTTCAAGTCGCTTTCTCGTGAGCTGGCAACAACACCGCAGGATGGCTTCAGGCCCTAATCTGGTTCCGGCACGGCACGCTGAGCCTTTGGTTAATTCCTCTTCCTGGTGGGAAATGAGAGTTCAATTTGCCCGTCCAGACACCTCCAGCTAGTCTGTCATTGGTTCTCCCTATTCCTGTTCATCTTCCGCAGAAATTGCAAACTGGGCCAAACAGGAGGTTAAAGGCACTGACTCTCCAAGTCGGGAGAGTGTTAGTAAAGCGTCTGGAATGTTGCACCCGAGTACCAGGGGACGAAAACTGACACATATTGGAACACGTCTCCCGATCACACGGTTGATCATACTCTGGGTTCCACATGCATGTTTTAGCTGAAGGAAGAATACCTTAAACCTGGAGAGTTGAGACCCGTGGAATGGGTACCATGCAATATGACTTCAAAGGGTCTTCATTTGCTCACCGAACCTCTCCAATCCTATCACTGCTGCGTTTATGCCCCTGTACACACACTTGATTCTCTTTCAGAGACATAGCAATCCATAGGTTTTAAGATACTTCCTAGTCAGGTACACTCTTAGGCATTTAATATGGGGTGTTGAGTCCATTTCGTTGAGCAAGGAGTAGCTCTTGTCTATTCCATATTTGGCTTAAGGAACTTTATCTGTGCTCATTTCAATCTCTGGTTTTATGCAGCACCCCAACTCACCTTTCCCCTTAAGCAAGCATAAGTTGGGTTTCTAAATTTGAGACCCTGTTCTGTTTTGGAATTCAGTTCCTGTGTAGCCAAGGTTACATTCCGTGTATTAGTGATATCTTATGATGTTTCTTTTCCTGTGTGACTTATTTCAGTTAGAATCATCGTACCTGAATCCACTCATTATGCTGCTACGGGCCTGATGACATAGATTTCATTGCTGAGTGATACTGCATTGTACGTAAGTACCACAACTTCTTTATCCATTTTTCACTTTCTGCGATATTGAACTTGTACCGTAAACCAGGTTATTGTAAACAGAGCTGCCCAACCTTTGGGGTGGCTGTGTCTTTTTTATTTTAATTTCCCTAAGCTATAGGACCATAAGTGGAAGTGCCCTAGGCTCTGTTGCTTTGTTTTTTAGATGTTTCAGGAAACACCATACACTTCTCCCGAGTGGCTGTTGGCAATTGACATCCCGCCCATCAGCATAACAAGGCTCCCAGTTCTCCATGGCCTGTCCTGCCTTTCTGGATTTTACACTTTTTTCAGATGGCCCTTTTGACCGGGGGGAAGTGAGACTTCATTGTAGTGCAGATTTCCTTTGCAAGCTTGCTTGGTTGGCCAAAAAGGGCGTATGCGTTTTTTCCTGAATATATTCAGGGAAAACCGCATACGCCCTTTTTGGCCAAGTGCATCATTGTGGACGTTCTGCCTCTTTTCCTATGCTTTCAATGCAATTCCAGTCTACCTCCTGAAATCGGTTTCCTGCAATTCTGCCCCGCTTTCAAGTCCTCTTGGCAGCCTTACTTCAGTATATTTTTGGACGATAGCTGTCATTTATAACTCTGCAGGTTTGTGAATTACAGTGCCCCTGAGCTCCTTTCTTCAACTCGCTTTCTCGTGAGCTGGCCGCAACACCGCAGGATGGCTTCAGGCCCTAATCTGGTTCCGGCACGGCACGCTGAGCCTTTGGTTAATTCCTCTTCCTGGTGGGAAATGAGAGTTAAATTTGCCCGTCCAGACACCTCCAGCTAGTCTGTCATTGGTTCTCCCTATTCCTGTTCATCTTCCGCAGAAATTGCAAACTGGGCCAAACAGGAGGTTAAAGGCACTGACTCTCCAAGTCGGGAGAGTGTTAGTAAAGCGTCTGGAATGTTGCACCCGAGTACCAGGGGACGAAAACTGACACATATTGGAACACGTCTCCCGATCACACGGTTGATCATACTCTGGGTTCCACATGCATGTTTTAGCTGAAGGAAGAATACCTTAAACCTGGAGAGTTGAGACCCGTGGAATGGGTACCATGCAATATGACTTCAAAGGGTCTTCATTTGCTCACCGAACCTCTCCAATCCTATCACTGCTGCGTTTATGCCCCTGTACACACACCTTGATTCTCTTTCAGAGACATAGCAATCCATAGGTTTTAAGATACTTCCTAGTCAGGTACACTCTTAGGTATTTAATATGGGGTGTTGAGTCCATTTCGTTGAGCAAGGAGTAGCTCTTGTCTATTCCATATTTGGCTTAAGGAACTTTATCTGTGCTCATTTCAATCTCTGGTTTTATGCAGCACCCCAACTCACCTTTCCCCTTAAGCAAGCATAAGTTGGGTTTCTAAATCTGAGACCCTGTTCTGTTTTGTAATTCAGTTCCTGTGTAGCCAAGGTTACATTCCGTGTATTAGTGATATCTTATGATGTTTCTTTTCCTGTGTGACTTATTTCAGTTAGAATCATCGTACCTGAATCCACTCATTATGCTGCTACGGGCCTGATGACATAGATTTCATTGCTGAGTGATACTGCATTGTACGTAAGTACCACAACTTCTTTATCCATTTTTCACTTTCTGCGATATTGAACTTGTACCGTAAACCAGGTTCTTGTAAACAGAGCCGTCCCAAACTTTGGGGTGGCTGTGTCTTTTTGATTTTAATTTCCCTAAGCTATAGGACCATAAGTGGAAGTGCCCTAGGCTCTGTTGCTTTGTTTTTTAGATATTTCAGGAAACACCATACACTTCTCCCGAGTGGCTGTTGGCAATTTACATCCCACCCATCAGCATAACAAGGCTCCCATTTCTCCATGGCCTGTCCTGCCTTTCTGGATTTTACACTTTTTTCAGATGGCCCTTTTGACCGGGGGGAAGTGAGACTTCATTGTAGTGCAGATTTCCTTTGCAAGCTTGCTTGGCTGGCCAAAAAGTGCGTATGCGTTTTTTCCTGAATATATTCAGGATAAAACGCATACGCCCTTTTTGGCCAAGTGCATCATTGTGGACGTTCTACCTCTTTTCCTATGCTTTCAATGCAATTCCAGTCTACCTCCTGAAATCGGTTTCCTGCAATTCTGCCCCGCTTTCAAGTCCTCTTGACAGCCTTACTTCAGTATATTTTTGGACGATAGCTGTCATTTATAACTCTGCAGGTTTGTGAATTACAGTGCCCCTGAGCTCCTTTCTTCAACTCGCTTTCTCGTGAGCTGGCCGCAACACCGCAGGATGGCTTCAGGCCCTAATCTGGTTCCGGCACGGCATGCTGAGCCTTTGGTTAATTCCTCTTCCTGGTGGGAAATGAGAGTTAAATTTGCCCGTCCAGACACCTCCAGCTAGTCTGTCATTGGTTCTCCCTATTCCTGTTCATCTTCCGCAGAAATTGCAAACTGGGCCAAACAGGAGGTTAAAGGCACTGACTCTCCAAGTCGGGAGAGTGTTAGTAAAGCGTCTGGAATGTTGCACCCGAGTACCAGGGGACGAAAACTGACACATATTGGAACACGTCTCCCGATCACACGGTTGATCATACTCTGGGTTCCACATGCATGTTTTAGCTGAAGGAAGAATACCTTAAACCTGGAGAGTTGAGACCCGTGGAATGGGTACCATGCAATATGACTTCAAAGGGTCTTCATTTGCTCACCGAACCTCTCCAATCCTATCACTGCTGCGTTTATGCCCCTGTACACACACTTGATTCTCTTTCAGAGACATAGCAATCCATAGGTTTTAAGATACTTCCTAGTCAGGTACACTCTTAGGCATTTAATATGGGGTGTTGAGTCCATTTCGTTGAGCAAGGAGTAGCTCTTGTCTATTCCATATTTGGCTTAAGGAACTTTATCTGTGCTCATTTCAATCTCTGGTTTTATGCAGCACCCCAACTCACCTTTCCCCTTAAGCAAGCATAAGTTGGGTTTCTAAATCTGAGACCCTGTTCTGTTTTGTAATTCAGTTCCTGTGTAGCCAAGGTTACATTCCGTGTATTAGTGATATCTTATGATGTTTCTTTTTCTGTGTGACTTATTTCAGTTAGAATCATCGTACCTGAATCCACTCATTATGCTGCTACGGGCCTGATGACATAGATTTCATTGCTGAGTGATACTGCATTGTACGTAAGTACCACAACTTCTTTATCCATTTTTCACTTTCTGCGATATTGAACTTGTACCGTAAACCAGGTTCTTGTAAACAGAGCCGTCCCAAACTTTGGGGTGGCTGTGTCTTTTTGATTTTAATTTCCCTAAGCTATAGGACCATAAGTGGAAGTGCCCTAGGCTCTGTTGCTTTGTTTTTTAGATATTTCAGGAAACACCATACACTTCTCCCGAGTGGCTGTTGGCAATTTACATCCCGCCCATCAGCATAACAAGGCTCCCAGTTCTCCATGGCCTGTCCTGCCTTTCTGGATTTTACACTTTTTTCAGATGGCCCTTTTGACCGGGGGGAAGTGAGACTTCATTGTAGTGCAGATTTCCTTTGCAAGCTTGCTTGGCTGGCCAAAAAGTGCGTATGCGTTTTTTCCTGAATATATTCAGGATAAAACGCATACGCCCTTTTTGGCCAAGTGCATCATTGTGGACGTTCTACCTCTTTTCCTATGCTTTCAATGCAATTCCAGTCTACCTCCTGAAATCGGTTTCCTGCAATTCTGCCCCGCTTTCAAGTCCTCTTGGCAGCCTTACTTCAGTATATTTTTGGACGATAGCTGTCATTTATAACTCTGCAGGTTTGTGAATTACAGTGCCCCTGAGCTCCTTTCTTCAACTCGCTTTCTCGTGAGCTGGCCGCAACACCGCAGGATGGCTTCAGGCCCTAATCTGGTTCCGGCACGGCACGCTGAGCCTTTGGTTAATTCCTCTTCCTGGTGGGAAATGAGAGTTAAATTTGCCCGTCCAGACACCTCCAGCTAGTCTGTCATTGGTTCTCCCTATTCCTGTTCATCTTCCGCAGAAATTGCAAACTGGGCCAAACAGGAGGTTAAAGGCACTGACTCTCCAAGTCGGGAGAGTGTTAGTAAAGCGTCTGGAATGTTGCACCCGAGTACCAGGGGACGAAAACTGACACATATTGGAACACGTCTCCCGATCACACGGTTGATCATACTCTGGGTTCCACATGCATGTTTTAGCTGAAGGAAGAATACCTTAAACCTGGAGAGTTGAGACCCGTGGAATGGGTACCATGCAATATGACTTCAAAGGGTCTTCATTTGCTCACCGAACCTCTCCAATCCTATCACTGCTGCGTTTATGCCCCTGTACACACACTTGATTCTCTTTCAGAGACATAGCAATCCATAGGTTTTAAGATACTTCCTAGTCAGGTACACTCTTAGGCATTTAATATGGGGTGTTGAGTCCATTTCGTTGAGCAAGGAGTAGCTCTTGTCTATTCCATATTTGGCTTAAGGAACTTTATCTGTGCTCATTTCAATCTCTGGTTTTATGCAGCACCCCAACTCACCTTTCCCCTTAAGCAAGCATAAGTTGGGTTTCTAAATCTGAGACCCTGTTCTGTTTTGTAATTCAGTTCCTGTGTAGCCAAGGTTACATTCCGTGTATTAGTGATATCTTATGATGTTTCTTTTTCTGTGTGACTTATTTCAGTTAGAATCATCGTACCTGAATCCACTCATTATGCTGCTACGGGCCTGATGACATAGATTTCATTGCTGAGTGATACTGCATTGTACGTAAGTACCACAACTTCTTTATCCATTTTTCACTTTCTGCGATATTGAACTTGTACCGTAAACCAGGTTCTTGTAAGCAGAGCCGTCCCAAACTTTGGGGTGGCTGTGTCTTTTTGATTTTAATTTCCCTAAGCTATAGGACCATAAGTGGAAGTGCCCTAGGCTCTGTTGCTTTGTTTTTTAGATATTTCAGGAAACACCATACACTTCTCCCGAGTGGCTGTTGGCAATTTACATCCCACCCATCAGCATAACAAGGCTCCCATTTCTCCATGGCCTGTCCTGCCTTTCTGGATTTTACACTTTTTTCAGATGGCCCTTTTGACCGGGGGGAAGTGAGACTTCATTGTAGTGCAGATTTCCTTTGCAAGCTTGCTTGGTTGGCCAAAAAGGGCGTATGCGTTTTTTCCTGAATATATTCAGGATAAAACGCATACGCCCTTTTTGGCCAAGTGCATCATTGTGGACGTTCTGCCTCTTTTCCTATGCTTTCAATGCAATTCCAGTCTACCTCCTGAAATCGGTTTCCTGCAATTCTGCCCCGCTTTCAAGTCCTCTTGGCAGCCTTACTTCAGTATATTTTTGGACGATAGCTGTCATTTATAACTCTGCAGGTTTGTGAATTACAGTGCCCCTGAGCTCCTTTCTTCAACTCGCTTTCTCGTGAGCTGGCCGCAACACCGCAGGATGGCTTCAGGCCCTAATCTGGTTCCGGCACGGCACGCTGAGCCTTTGGTTAATTCCTCTTCCTGGTGGGAAATGAGAGTTAAATTTGCCCGTCCAGACACCTCCAGCTAGTCTGTCATTGGTTCTCCCTATTCCTGTTCATCTTCCGCAGAAATTGCAAACTGGGCCAAACAGGAGGTTAAAGGCACTGACTCTCCAAGTCGGGAGAGTGTTAGTAAAGCGTCTGGAATGTTGCACCCGAGTACCAGGGGACGAAAACTGACACATATTGGAACACGTCTCCCGATCACACGGTTGATCATACTCTGGGTTCCACATGCATGTTTTAGCTGAAGGAAGAATACCTTAAACCTGGAGAGTTGAGACCCGTGGAATGGGTACCATGCAATATGACTTCAAAGGGTCTTCATTTGCTCACCGAACCTCTCCAATCCTATCACTGCTGCGTTTATGCCCCTGTACACACACCTTGATTCTCTTTCAGAGACATAGCAATCCATAGGTTTTAAGATACTTCCTAGTCAGGTACACTCTTAGGTATTTAATATGGGGTGTTGAGTCCATTTCGTTGAGCAAGGAGTAGCTCTTGTCTATTCCATATTTGGCTTAAGGAACTTTATCTGTGCTCATTTCAATCTCTGGTTTTATGCAGCACCCCAACTCACCTTTCCCCTTAAGCAAGCATAAGTTGGGTTTCTAAATCTGAGACCCTGTTCTGTTTTGTAATTCAGTTCCTGTGTAGCCAAGGTTACATTCCGTGTATTAGTGATATCTTATGATGTTTCTTTTCCTGTGTGACTTATTTCAGTTAGAATCATCGTACCTGAATCCACTCATTATGCTGCTACGGGCCTGATGACATAGATTTCATTGCTGAGTGATACTGCATTGTACGTAAGTACCACAACTTCTTTATCCATTTTTCACTTTCTGCGATATTGAACTTGTACCGTAAACCAGGTTCTTGTAAACAGAGCCGTCCCAAACTTTGGGGTGGCTGTGTCTTTTTGATTTTAATTTCCCTAAGCTATAGGACCATAAGTGGAAGTGCCCTAGGCTCTGTTGCTTTGTTTTTTAGATATTTCAGGAAACACCATACACTTCTCCCGAGTGGCTGTTGGCAATTTACATCCCGCCCATCAGCATAACAAGGCTCCCAGTTCTCCATGGCCTGTCCTGCCTTTCTGGATTTTACACTTTTTTCAGATGGCCCTTTTGACCGGGGGGAAGTGAGACTTCATTGTAGTGCAGATTTCCTTTGCAAGCTTGCTTGGCTGGCCAAAAAGTGCGTATGCGTTTTTTCCTGAATATATTCAGGATAAAACGCATACGCCCTTTTTGGCCAAGTGCATCATTGTGGACGTTCTACCTCTTTTCCTATGCTTTCAATGCAATTCCAGTCTACCTCCTGAAATCGGTTTCCTGCAATTCTGCCCCGCTTTCAAGTCCTCTTGGCAGCCTTACTTCAGTATATTTTTGGACGATAGCTGTCATTTATAACTCTGCAGGTTTGTGAATTACAGTGCCCCTGAGCTCCTTTCTTCAACTCGCTTTCTCGTGAGCTGGCCGCAACACCGCAGGATGGCTTCAGGCCCTAATCTGGTTCCGGCACGGCACGCTGAGCCTTTGGTTAATTCCTCTTCCTGCTGGGAAATGAGAGTTAAATTTGCCCGTCCAGACACCTCCAGCTAGTCTGTCATTGGTTCTCCCTATTCCTGTTCATCTTCCGCAGAAATTGCAAACTGGGCCAAACAGGAGGTTAAAGGCACTGACTCTCCAAGTCGGGAGAGTGTTAGTAAAGCGTCTGGAATGTTGCACCCGAGTACCAGGGGACGAAAACTGACACATATTGGAACACGTCTCCCGATCACACGGTTGATCATACTCTGGGTTCCACATGCATGTTTTAGCTGAAGGAAGAATACCTTAAACCTGGAGAGTTGAGACCCGTGGAATGGGTACCATGCAATATGACTTCAAAGGGTCTTCATTTGCTCACCGAACCTCTCCAATCCTATCACTGCTGCGTTTATGCCCCTGTACACACACTTGATTCTCTTTCAGAGACATAGCAATCCATAGGTTTTAAGATACTTCCTAGTCAGGTACACTCTTAGGCATTTAATATGGGGTGTTGAGTCCATTTCGTTGAGCAAGGAGTAGCTCTTGTCTATTCCATATTTGGCTTAAGGAACTTTATCTGTGCTCATTTCAATCTCTGGTTTTATGCAGCACCCCAACTCACCTTTCCCCTTAAGCAAGCATAAGTTGGGTTTCTAAATCTGAGACCCTGTTCTGTTTTGTAATTCAGTTCCTGTGTAGCCAAGGTTACATTCCGTGTATTAGTGATATCTTATGATGTTTCTTTTTCTGTGTGACTTATTTCAGTTAGAATCATCGTACCTGAATCCACTCATTATGCTGCTACGGGCCTGATGACATAGATTTCATTGCTGAGTGATACTGCATTGTACGTAAGTACCACAACTTCTTTATCCATTTTTCACTTTCTGCGATATTGAACTTGTACCGTAAACCAGGTTCTTGTAAACAGAGCCGTCCCAAACTTTGGGGTGGCTGTGTCTTTTTGATTTTAATTTCCCTAAGCTATAGGACCATAAGTGGAAGTGCCCTAGGCTCTGTTGCTTTGTTTTTTAGATATTTCAGGAAACACCATACACTTCTCCCGAGTGGCTGTTGGCAATTTACATCCCACCCATCAGCATAACAAGGCTCCCATTTCTCCATGGCCTGTCCTGCCTTTCTGGATTTTACACTTTTTTCAGATGGCCCTTTTGACCGGGGGGAAGTGAGACTTCATTGTAGTGCAGATTTCCTTTGCAAGCTTGCTTGGTTGGCCAAAAAGGGCGTATGCGTTTTTTCCTGAATATATTCAGGGAAAACCGCATACGCCCTTTTTGGCCAAGTGCATCATTGTGGACGTTCTGCCTCTTTTCCTATGCTTTCAATGCAATTCCAGTCTACCTCCTGAAATCGGTTTCCTGCAATTCTGCCCCGCTTTCAAGTCCTCTTGGCAGCCTTACTTCAGTATATTTTTGGACGATAGCTGTCATTTATAACTCTGCAGGTTTGTGAATTACAGTGCCCCTGAGCTCCTTTCTTCAACTCGCTTTCTCGTGAGCTGGCCGCAACACCGCAGGATGGCTTCAGGCCCTAATCTGGTTCCGGCACGGCACGCTGAGCCTTTGGTTAATTCCTCTTCCTGGTGGGAAATGAGAGTTAAATTTGCCCGTCCAGACACCTCCAGCTAGTCTGTCATTGGTTCTCCCTATTCCTGTTCATCTTCCGCAGAAATTGCAAACTGGGCCAAACAGGAGGTTAAAGGCACTGACTCTCCAAGTCGGGAGAGTGTTAGTAAAGCGTCTGGAATGTTGCACCCGAGTACCAGGGGACGAAAACTGACACATATTGGAACACGTCTCCCGATCACACGGTTGATCATACTCTGGGTTCCACATGCATGTTTTAGCTGAAGGAAGAATACCTTAAACCTGGAGAGTTGAGACCCGTGGAATGGGTACCATGCAATATGACTTCAAAGGGTCTTCATTTGCTCACCGAACCTCTCCAATCCTATCACTGCTGCGTTTATGCCCCTGTACACACACCTTGATTCTCTTTCAGAGACATAGCAATCCATAGGTTTTAAGATACTTCCTAGTCAGGTACACTCTTAGGTATTTAATATGGGGTGTTGAGTCCATTTCGTTGAGCAAGGAGTAGCTCTTGTCTATTCCATATTTGGCTTAAGGAACTTTATCTGTGCTCATTTCAATCTCTGGTTTTATGCAGCACCCCAACTCACCTTTCCCCTTAAGCAAGCATAAGTTGGGTTTCTAAATCTGAGACCCTGTTCTGTTTTGTAATTCAGTTCCTGTGTAGCCAAGGTTACATTCCGTGTATTAGTGATATCTTATGATGTTTCTTTTCCTGTGTGACTTATTTCAGTTAGAATCATCGTACCTGAATCCACTCATTATGCTGCTACGGGCCTGATGACATAGATTTCATTGCTGAGTGATACTGCATTGTACGTAAGTACCACAACTTCTTTATCCATTTTTCACTTTCTGCGATATTGAACTTGTACCGTAAACCAGGTTCTTGTAAACAGAGCCGTCCCAAACTTTGGGGTGGCTGTGTCTTTTTGATTTTAATTTCCCTAAGCTATAGGACCATAAGTGGAAGTGCCCTAGGCTCTGTTGCTTTGTTTTTTAGATATTTCAGGAAACACCATACACTTCTCCCGAGTGGCTGTTGGCAATTTACATCCCGCCCATCAGCATAACAAGGCTCCCAGTTCTCCATGGCCTGTCCTGCCTTTCTGGATTTTACACTTTTTTCAGATGGCCCTTTTGACCGGGGGGAAGTGAGACTTCATTGTAGTGCAGATTTCCTTTGCAAGCTTGCTTGGTTGGCCAAAAAGGGCGTATGCGTTTTTTCCTGAATATATTCAGGAAAAAACGCATACGCCCTTTTTGGCCAAGTGCATCATTGTGGACGTTCTGCCTCTTTTCCTATGCTTTCAATGCAATTCCAGTCTACCTCCTGAAATCGGTTTCCTGCAATTCTGCCCCGCTTTCAAGTCCTCTTGGCAGCCTTACTTCAGTATATTTTTGGACGATAGCTGTCATTTATAACTCTGCAGGTTTGTGAATTACAGTGCCCCTGAGCTCCTTTCTTCAACTCGCTTTCTCGTGAGCTGGCCGCAACACCGCAGGATGGCTTCAGGCCCTAATCTGGTTCCGGCACGGCACGCTGAGCCTTTGGTTAATTCCTCTTCCTGGTGGGAAATGAGAGTTAAATTTGCCCGTCCAGACACCTCCAGCTAGTCTGTCATTGGTTCTCCCTATTCCTGTTCATCTTCCGCAGAAATTGCAAACTGGGCCAAACAGGAGGTTAAAGGCACTGACTCTCCAAGTCGGGAGAGTGTTAGTAAAGCGTCTGGAATGTTGCACCCGAGTACCAGGGGACGAAAACTGACACATATTGGAACACGTCTCCCGATCACACGGTTGATCATACTCTGGGTTCCACATGCATGTTTTAGCTGAAGGAAGAATACCTTAAACCTGGAGAGTTGAGACCCGTGGAATGGGTACCATGCAATATGACTTCAAAGGGTCTTCATTTGCTCACCGAACCTCTCCAATCCTATCACTGCTGCGTTTATGCCCCTGTACACACACTTGATTCTCTTTCAGAGACATAGCAATCCATAGGTTTTAAGATACTTCCTAGTCAGGTACACTCTTAGGCATTTAATATGGGGTGTTGAGTCCATTTCGTTGAGCAAGGAGTAGCTCTTGTCTATTCCATATTTGGCTTAAGGAACTTTATCTGTGCTCATTTCAATCTCTGGTTTTATGCAGCACCCCAACTCACCTTTCCCCTTAAGCAAGCATAAGTTGGGTTTCTAAATCTGAGACCCTGTTCTGTTTTGTAATTCAGTTCCTGTGTAGCCAAGGTTACATTCCGTGTATTAGTGATATCTTATGATGTTTCTTTTTCTGTGTGACTTATTTCAGTTAGAATCATCGTACCTGAATCCACTCATTATGCTGCTACGGGCCTGATGACATAGATTTCATTGCTGAGTGATACTGCATTGTACGTAAGTACCACAACTTCTTTATCCATTTTTCACTTTCTGCGATATTGAACTTGTACCGTAAACCAGGTTCTTGTAAACAGAGCCGTCCCAAACTTTGGGGTGGCTGTGTCTTTTTGATTTTAATTTCCCTAAGCTATAGGACCATAAGTGGAAGTGCCCTAGGCTCTGTTGCTTTGTTTTTTAGATATTTCAGGAAACACCATACACTTCTCCCGAGTGGCTGTTGGCAATTTACATCCCACCCATCAGCATAACAAGGCTCCCATTTCTCCATGGCCTGTCCTGCCTTTCTGGATTTTACACTTTTTTCAGATGGCCCTTTTGACCGGGGGGAAGTGAGACTTCATTGTAGTGCAGATTTCCTTTGCAAGCTTGCTTGGTTGGCCAAAAAGGGCGTATGCGTTTTTTCCTGAATATATTCAGGATAAAACGCATACGCCCTTTTTGGCCAAGTGCATCATTGTGGACGTTCTGCCTCTTTTCCTATGCTTTCAATGCAATTCCAGTCTACCTCCTGAAATCGGTTTCCTGCAATTCTGCCCCGCTTTCAAGTCCTCTTGGCAGCCTTACTTCAGTATATTTTTGGATGATAGCTGTCATTTATAACTCTGCAGGTTTGTGAATTACAGTGCCCCTGAGCTCCTTTCTTCAACTCGCTTTCTCGTGAGCTGGCCGCAACACCGCAGGATGGCTTCAGGCCCTAATCTGGTTCCGGCACGGCACGCTGAGCCTTTGGTTAATTCCTCTTCCTGGTGGGAAATGAGAGTTAAATTTGCCCGTCCAGACACCTCCAGCTAGTCTGTCATTGGTTCTCCCTATTCCTGTTCATCTTCCGCAGAAATTGCAAACTGGGCCAAACAGGAGGTTAAAGGCACTGACTCTCCAAGTCGGGAGAGTGTTAGTAAAGCGTCTGGAATGTTGCACCCGAGTACCAGGGGACGAAAACTGACACATATTGGAACACGTCTCCCGATCACACGGTTGATCATACTCTGGGTTCCACATGCATGTTTTAGCTGAAGGAAGAATACCTTAAACCTGGAGAGTTGAGACCCGTGGAATGGGTACCATGCAATATGACTTCAAAGGGTCTTCATTTGCTCACCGAACCTCTCCAATCCTATCACTGCTGCGTTTATGCCCCTGTACACACACTTGATTCTCTTTCAGAGACATAGCAATCCATAGGTTTTAAGATACTTCCTAGTCAGGTACACTCTTAGGCATTTAATATGGGGTGTTGAGTCCATTTCGTTGAGCAAGGAGTAGCTCTTGTCTATTCCATATTTGGCTTAAGGAACTTTATCTGTGCTCATTTCAATCTCTGGTTTTATGCAGCACCCCAACTCACCTTTCCCCTTAAGCAAGCATAAGTTGGGTTTCTAAATCTGAGACCCTGTTCTGTTTTGTAATTCAGTTCCTGTGTAGCCAAGGTTACATTCCGTGTATTAGTGATATCTTATGATGTTTCTTTTCCTGTGTGACTTATTTCAGTTAGAATCATCGTACCTGAATCCACTCATTATGCTGCTACGGGCCTGATGACATAGATTTCATTGCTGAGTGATACTGCATTGTACGTAAGTACCACAACTTCTTTATCCATTTTTCACTTTCTGCGATATTGAACTTGTACCGTAAACCAGGTTCTTGTAAACAGAGCCGTCCCAAACTTTGGGTTGGCTGTGTCTTTTTGATTTTAATTTCCCTAAGCTATAGGACCATAAGTGGAAGTGCCCTAGGCTCTGTTGCTTTGTTTTTTAGATGTTTCAGGAAACACCATACACTTCTCCCGAGTGGCTGTTGGCAATTTACATCCCGCCCATCAGCATAACAAGGCTCCCAGTTCTCCATGGCCTGTCCTGCCTTTCTGGATTTTACACTTTTTTCAGATGGCCCTTTTGACCGGGGGGAAGTGAGACTTCATTGTAGTGCAGATTTCCTTTGCAAGCTTGCTTGGCTGGCCAAAAAGGGCGTATGCGTTTTTTCCTGAATATATTCAGGATAAAACGCATACGCCCTTTTTGGCCAAGTGCATCATTGTGGACGTTCTACCTCTTTTCCTATGCTTTCAATGCAATTCCAGTCTACCTCCTGAAATCGGTTTCCTGCAATTCTGCCCCGCTTTCAAGTCCTCTTGGCAGCCTTACTTCAGTATATTTTTGGACGATAGCTGTCATTTATAACTCTGCAGGTTTGTGAATTACAGTGCCCCTGAGCTCCTTTCTTCAACTCGCTTTCTCGTGAGCTGGCCGCAACACCGCAGGATGGCTTCAGGCCCTAATCTGGTTCCGGCACGGCACGCTGAGCCTTTGGTTAATTCCTCTTCCTGCTGGGAAATGAGAGTTAAATTTGCCCGTCCAGACACCTCCAGCTAGTCTGTCATTGGTTCTCCCTATTCCTGTTCATCTTCCGCAGAAATTGCAAACTGGGCCAAACAGGAGGTTAAAGGCACTGACTCTCCAAGTCGGGAGAGTGTTAGTAAAGCGTCTGGAATGTTGCACCCGAGTACCAGGGGACGAAAACTGACACATATTGGAACACGTCTCCCGATCACACGGTTGATCATACTCTGGGTTCCACATGCATGTTTTAGCTGAAGGAAGAATACCTTAAACCTGGAGAGTTGAGACCCGTGGAATGGGTACCATGCAATATGACTTCAAAGGGTCTTCATTTGCTCACCGAACCTCTCCAATCCTATCACTGCTGCGTTTATGCCCCTGTACACACACTTGATTCTCTTTCAGAGACATAGCAATCCATAGGTTTTAAGATACTTCCTAGTCAGGTACACTCTTAGGCATTTAATATGGGGTGTTGAGTCCATTTCGTTGAGCAAGGAGTAGCTCTTGTCTATTCCATATTTGGCTTAAGGAACTTTATCTGTGCTCATTTCAATCTCTGGTTTTATGCAGCACCCCAACTCACCTTTCCCCTTAAGCAAGCATAAGTTGGTTTTCTAAATCTGAGACCCTGTTCTGTTTTATAATTCAGTTCCTGTGTAGCCAAGGTTACATTCCGTGTATTAGTGATATCTTATGATGTTTCTTTTCCTGTGTGACTTATTTCAGTTAGAATCATCGTACCTGAATCCACTCATTATGCTGCTACGGGCCTGATGACATAGATTTCATTGCTGAGTGATACTGCATTGTACGTAAGTACCACAACTTCTTTATCCATTTTTCACTTTCTGCGATATTGAACTTGTACTGTAAACCAGGTTCTTGTATACAGAGCCGTCCCAAACTTTGGGGTGGCTGTGTCTTTTTGATTTTAATTTCCCTAAGCTATAGGACCATAAGTGGAAGTGCCCTAGGCTCTGTTGCTTTGTTTTTTAGATATTTCAGGAAACACCATACACTTCTCCCGAGTGGCTGTTGGCAATTTACATCCCACCCATCAGCATAACAAGGCTCCCAGTTCTCCATGGCCTGTCCTGCCTTTCTGGATTTTACACTTTTTTCAGATGGCCCTTTTGACCGGGGGGAAGTGAGACTTCATTGTAGTGCAGATTTCCTTTGCAAGCTTGCTTGGTTGGCCAAAAAGGGCGTATGCGTTTTTTCCTGAATATATTCAGGAAAAAACGCATACGCCCTTTTTGGCCAAGTGCATCATTGTGGACGTTCTGCCTCTTTTCCTATGCTTTCAATGCAATTCCAGTCTACCTCCTGAAATCGGTTTCCTGCAATTCTGCCCCGCTTTCAAGTCCTCTTGGCAGCCTTACTTCAGTATATTTTTGGACGATAGCTGTCATTTATAACTCTGCAGGTTTGTGAATTACAGTGCCCCTGAGCTCCTTTCTTCAACTCGCTTTCTCGTGAGCTGGCCGCAACACCGCAGGATGGCTTCAGGCCCTAATCTGGTTCCGGCACGGCACGCTGAGCCTTTGGTTAATTCCTCTTCCTGGTGGGAAATGAGAGTTAAATTTGCCCGTCCAGACACCTCCAGCTAGTCTGTCATTGGTTCTCCCTATTCCTGTTCATCTTCCGCAGAAATTGCAAACTGGGCCAAACAGGAGGTTAAAGGCACTGACTCTCCAAGTCGGGAGAGTGTTAGTAAAGCGTCTGGAATGTTGCACCCGAGTACCAGGGGACGAAAACTGACACATATTGGAACACGTCTCCCGATCACACGGTTGATCATACTCTGGGTTCCACATGCATGTTTTAGCTGAAGGAAGAATACCTTAAACCTGGAGAGTTGAGACCCGTGGAATGGGTACCATGCAATATGACTTCAAAGGGTCTTCATTTGCTCACCGAACCTCTCCAATCCTATCACTGCTGCGTTTATGCCCCTGTACACACACTTGATTCTCTTTCAGAGACATAGCAATCCATAGGTTTTAAGATACTTCCTAGTCAGGTACACTCTTAGGCATTTAATATGGGGTGTTGAGTCCATTTCGTTGAGCAAGGAGTAGCTCTTGTCTATTCCATATTTGGCTTAAGGAACTTTATCTGTGCTCATTTCAATCTCTGGTTTTATGCAGCACCCCAACTCACCTTTCCCCTTAAGCAAGCATAAGTTGGGTTTCTAAATCTGAGACCCTGTTCTGTTTTGTAATTCAGTTCCTGTGTAGCCAAGGTTACATTCCGTGTATTAGTGATATCTTATGATGTTTCTTTTCCTGTGTGACTTATTTCAGTTAGAATCATCGTACCTGAATCCACTCATTATGCTGCTACGGGCCTGATGACATAGATTTCATTGCTGAGTGATACTGCATTGTACGTAAGTACCACAACTTCTTTATCCATTTTTCACTTTCTGCGATATTGAACTTGTACCGTAAACCAGGTTCTTGTAAACAGAGCCGTCCCAACCTTTGAGGTGGCTGTGTCTTTTTGATTTTAATTTCCCTAAGCTATAGGACCATAAGTGGAAGTGCCCTAGGCTCTGTTGCTTTGTTTTTTAGATGTTTCAGGAAACACCATACACTTCTCCCGAGTGGCTGTTGGCAATTGACATCCCGCCCATCAGCATAACAAGGCTCCCAGTTCTCCATGGCCTGTCCTGCCTTTCTGGATTTTACACTTTTTTCAGATGGCCCTTTTGACCGGGGGGAAGTGAGACTTCATTGTAGTGCAGATTTCCTTTGCAAGCTTGCTTGGTTGGCCAAAAAGGGCGTATGCGTTTTTTCCTGAATATATTCAGGAAAAAACGCATACGCCCTTTTTGGCCAAGTGCATCATTGTGGACGTTCTGCCTCTTTTCCTATGCTTTCAATGCAATTCCAGTCTACCTCCTGAAATCGGTTTCCTGCAATTCTGCCCCGCTTTCAAGTCCTCTTGGCAGCCTTACTTCAGTATATTTTTGGACGATAGCTGTCATTTATAACTCTGCAGGTTTGTGAATTACAGTGCCCCTGAGCTCCTTTCTTCAACTCGCTTTCTCGTGAGCTGGCCGCAACACCGCAGGATGGCTTCAGGCCCTAATCTGGTTCCGGCACGGCACGCTGAGCCTTTGGTTAATTCCTCTTCCTGGTGGGAAATGAGAGTTAAATTTGCCCGTCCAGACACCTCCAGCTAGTCTGTCATTGGTTCTCCCTATTCCTGTTCATCTTCCGCAGAAATTGCAAACTGGGCCAAACAGGAGGTTAAAGGCACTGACTCTCCAAGTCGGGAGAGTGTTAGTAAAGCGTCTGGAATGTTGCACCCGAGTACCAGGGGACGAAAACTGACACATATTGGAACACGTCTCCCGATCACACGGTTGATCATACTCTGGGTTCCACATGCATGTTTTAGCTGAAGGAAGAATACCTTAAACCTGGAGAGTTGAGACCCGTGGAATGGGTACCATGCAATATGACTTCAAAGGGTCTTCATTTGCTCACCGAACCTCTCCAATCCTATCACTGCTGCGTTTATGCCCCTGTACACACACTTGATTCTCTTTCAGAGACATAGCAATCCATAGGTTTTAAGATACTTCCTAGTCAGGTACACTCTTAGGCATTTAATATGGGGTGTTGAGTCCATTTCGTTGAGCAAGGAGTAGCTCTTGTCTATTCCATATTTGGCTTAAGGAACTTTATCTGTGCTCATTTCAATCTCTGGTTTTATGCAGCACCCCAACTCACCTTTCCCCTTAAGCAAGCATAAGTTGGGTTTCTAAATCTGAGACCCTGTTCTGTTTTGTAATTCAGTTCCTGTGTAGCCAAGGTTACATTCCGTGTATTAGTGATATCTTATGATGTTTCTTTTCCTGTGTGACTTATTTCAGTTAGAATCATCGTACCTGAATCCACTCATTATGCTGCTACGGGCCTGATGACATAGATTTCATTGCTGAGTGATACTGCATTGTACGTAAGTACCACAACTTCTTTATCCATGTTTCACTTTCTGCGATATTGAACTTGTACTGTAAACCAGGTTCTTGTAAACAGAGCCGTCCCAACCTTTGAGGTGGCTGTGTCTTTTTGATTTTAATTTCCCTAAGCTATAGGACCATAAGTGGAAGTGCCCGAGGCTCTGTTGCTTTGTTTTTTAGATGTTTCAGGAAACACCATACACTTCTCCCGAGTGGCTGTTGGCAATTGACATCCCGCCCATCAGCATAACAAGGCTCCCAGTTCTCCATGGCCTGTCCTGCCTTTCTGGATTTTACACTTTTTTCAGATGGCCCTTTTGACCGGGGGGAAGTGAGACTTCATTGTAGTGCAGATTTCCTTTGCAAGCTTGCTTGGTTGGCCAAAAAGGGCGTATGCGTTTTTTCCTGAATATATTCAGGAAAAAACGCATACGCCCTTTTTGGCCAAGTGCATCATTGTGGACGTTCTGCCTCTTTTCCTATGCTTTCAATGCAATTCCAGTCTACCTCCTGAAATCGGTTTCCTGCAATTCTGCCCCGCTTTCAAGTCCTCTTGGCAGCCTTACTTCAGTATATTTTTGGACGATAGCTGTCATTTATAACTCTGCAGGTTTGTGAATTACAGTGCCCCTGAGCTCCTTTCTTCAACTCGCTTTCTCGTGAGCTGGCCGCAACACCGCAGGATGGCTTCAGGCCCTAATCTGGTTCCGGCACGGCACGCTGAGCCTTTGGTTAATTCCTCTTCCTGGTGGGAAATGAGAGTTAAATTTGCCCGTCCAGACACCTCCAGCTAGTCTGTCATTGGTTCTCCCTATTCCTGTTCATCTTCCGCAGAAATTGCAAACTGGGCCAAACAGGAGGTTAAAGGCACTGACTCTCCAAGTCGGGAGAGTGTTAGTAAAGCGTCTGGAATGTTGCACCCGAGTACCAGGGGACGAAAACTGACACATATTGGAACACGTCTCCCGATCACACGGTTGATCATACTCTGGGTTCCACATGCATGTTTTAGCTGAAGGAAGAATACCTTAAACCTGGAGAGTTGAGACCCGTGGAATGGGTACCATGCAATATGACTTCAAACGGTCTTCATTTGCTCACCGAACCTCTCCAATCCTATCACTGCTGCGTTTATGCCCCTGTACACACACTTGATTCTCTTTCAGAGACATAGCAATCCATAGGTTTTAAGATACTTCCTAGTCAGGTACACTCTTAGGCATTTAATATGGGGTGTTGAGTCCATTTCGTTGAGCAAGGAGTAGCTCTTGTGTATTCCATATTTGGCTTAAGGAACTTTATCTGTGCTCATTTCAATCTCTGGTTTTATGCAGCACCCCAACTCACCTTTCCCCTTAAGCAAGCATAAGTTGGGTTTCTAAATCTGAGACCCTGTTCTGTTTTGTAATTCAGTTCCTGTGTAGCCAAGGTTACATTCCGTGTATTAGTGATATCTTATGATGTTTCTTTTCCTGTGTGACTTATTTCAGTTAGAATCATCGTACCTGAATCCACTCATTATGCTGCTACGGGCCTGATGACATAGATTTCATTGCTGAGTGATACTGCATTGTACGTAAGTACCACAACTTCTTTATCCATTTTTCACTTTCTGCGATATTGAACTTGTACCGTAAACCAGGTTCTTGTAAACAGAGCCGTCCCAACCTTTGAGGTGGCTGTGTCTTTTTGATTTTAATTTCCCTAAGCTATAGGACCATAAGTGGAAGTGCCCTAGGCTCTGTTGCTTTGTTTTTTAGATGTTTCAGGAAACACCATACACTTCTCCCGAGTGGCTGTTGGCAATTTACATCCCGCCCATCAGCATAACAAGGCTCCCAGTTCTCCATGGCCTGTCCTGCCTTTCTGGATTTTACACTTTTTTCAGATGGCCCTTTTGACCGGGGGGAAGTGAGACTTCATTGTAGTGCAGATTTCCTTTGCAAGCTTGCTTGGTTGGCCAAAAAGGGCGTATGCGTTTTTTCCTGAATATATTCAGGAAAAAACGCATACGCCCTTTTTGGCCAAGTGCATCATTGTGGACGTTCTGCCTCTTTTCCTATGCTTTCAATGCAATTCCAGTCTACCTCCTGAAATCGGTTTCCTGCAATTCTGCCCCGCTTTCAAGTCCTCTTGGCAGCCTTACTTCAGTATATTTTTGGACGATAGCTGTCATTTATAACTCTGCAGGTTTGTGAATTACAGTGCCCCTGAGCTCCTTTCTTCAACTCGCTTTCTCGTGAGCTGGCCGCAACACCGCAGGATGGCTTCAGGCCCTAATCTGGTTCCGGCACGGCACGCTGAGCCTTTGGTTAATTCCTCTTCCTGGTGGGAAATGAGAGTTCAATTTGCCCGTCCAGACACCTCCAGCTAGTCTGTCATTGGTTCTCCCTATTCCTGTTCATCTTCCGCAGAAATTGCAAACTGGGCCAAACAGGAGGTTAAAGGCACTGACTCTCCAAGTCGGGAGAGTGTTAGTAAAGCGTCTGGAATGTTGCACCCGAGTACCAGGGGACGAAAACTGACACATATTGGAACACGTCTCCCGATCACACGGTTGATCATACTCTGGGTTCCACATGCATGTTTTAGCTGAAGGAAGAATACCTTAAACCTGGAGAGTTGAGACCCGTGGAATGGGTACCATGCAATATGACTTCAAAGGGTCTTCATTTGCTCACCGAACCTCTCCAATCCTATCACTGCTGCGTTTATGCCCCTGTACACACACTTGATTCTCTTTCAGAGACATAGCAATCCATAGGTTTTAAGATACTTCCTAGTCAGGTACACTCTTAGGCATTTAATATGGGGTGTTGAGTCCATTTCGTTGAGCAAGGAGTAGCTCTTGTGTATTCCATATTTGGCTTAAGGAACTTTATCTGTGCTCATTTCAATCTCTGGTTTTATGCAGCACCCCAACTCACCTTTCCCCTTAAGCAAGCATAAGTTGGGTTTCTAAATCTGAGACCCTGTTCTGTTTTGTAATTCAGTTCCTGTGTAGCCAAGGTTACATTCCGTGTATTAGTGATATCTTATGATGTTTCTTTTCCTGTGTGACTTATTTCAGTTAGAATCATCGTACCTGAATCCACTCATTATGCTGCTACGGGCCTGATGACATAGATTTCATTGCTGAGTGATACTGCATTGTACGTAAGTACCACAACTTCTTTATCCATTTTTCACTTTCTGCGATATTGAACTTGTACCGTAAACCAGGTTCTTGTAAACAGAGCCGTCCCAACCTTTGAGGTGGCTGTGTCTTTTTGATTTTAATTTCCCTAAGCTATAGGACCATAAGTGGAAGTGCCCTAGGCTCTGTTGCTTTGTTTTTTAGATGTTTCAGGAAACACCATACACTTCTCCCGAGTGGCTGTTGGCAATTTACATCCCGCCCATCAGCATAACAAGGCTCCCAGTTCTCCATGGCCTGTCCTGCCTTTCTGGATTTTACACTTTTTTCAGATGGCCCTTTTGACCGGGGGGAACTGAGACTTCATTGTAGTGCAGATTTCCTTTGCAAGCTTGCTTGGTTGGCCAAAAAGGGCGTATGCGTTTTTTCCTGAATATATTCAGGAAAAAACGCATACGCCCTTTTTGGCCAAGTGCATCATTGTGGACGTTCTGCCTCTTTTCCTATGCTTTCAATGCAATTCCAGTCTACCTCCTGAAATCGGTTTCCTGCAATTCTGCCCCGCTTTCAAGTCCTCTTGGCAGCCTTACTTCAGTATATTTTTGGACGATAGCTGTCATTTATAACTCTGCAGGTTTGTGAATTACAGTGCCCCTGAGCTCCTTTCTTCAACTCGCTTTCTCGTGAGCTGGCCGCAACACCGCAGGATGGCTTCAGGCCCTAATCTGGTTCCGGCACGGCACGCTGAGCCTTTGGATAATTCCTCTTCCTGGTGGGAAATGAGAGTTAAATTTGCCCGTCCAGACACCTCCAGCTAGTCTGTCATTGGTTCTCCCTATTCCTGTTCATCTTCCGCAGAAATTGCAAACTGGGCCAAACAGGAGGTTAAAGGCACTGACTCTCCAAGTCGGGAGAGTGTTAGTAAAGCGTCTGGAATGTTGCACCCGAGTACCAGGGGACGAAAACTGACACATATTGGAACACGTCTCCCGATCACATGGTTGATCATACTCTGGGTTCCACATGCATGTTTTAGCTGAAGGAAGAATACCTTAAACCTGGAGAGTTGAGACCCGTGGAATGGGTACCATGCAATATGACTTCAAAGGGTCTTCATTTGCTCACCGAACCTCTCCAATCCTATCACTGCTGCGTTTATGCCCCTGTACACACACTTGATTCTCTTTCAGAGACATAGCAATCCATAGGTTTTAAGATACTTCCTAGTCAGGTACACTCTTAGGCATTTAATATGGGGTGTTGAGTCCATTTCGTTGAGCAAGGAGTAGCTCTTGTCTATTCCATATTTGGCTTAAGGAACTTTATCTGTGCTCATTTCAATCTCTGGTTTTATGCAGCACCCCAACTCACCTTTCCCCTTAAGCAAGCATAAGTTGGTTTTCTAAATTTGAGACCCTGTTCTGTTTTGGAATTCAGTTCCTGTGTAGCCAAGGTTACATTCCGTGTATTAGTGATATCTTATGATGTTTCTTTTCCTGTGTGACTTATTTCAGTTAGAATCATCGTACCTGAATCCACTCATTATGCTGCTACGGGCCTGATGACATAGATTTCATTGCTGAGTGATACTGCATTGTACGTAAGTACCACAACTTCTTTATCCATTTTTCACTTTCTGCGATATTGAACTTGTACCGTAAACCAGGTTCTTGTAAACAGAGCCGTCCCAACCTTTGGGGTGGCTGTGTCTTTTTGATTTTAATTTCCCTAAGCTATAGGACCATAAGTGGAAGTGCCCTAGGCTCTGTTGCTTTGTTTTTTAGATGTTTCAGGAAACACCATACACTTCTCCCGAGTGGCTGTTGGCAATTTACATCCCACCCATCAGCATAACAAGGCTCCCAGTTCTCCATGGCCTGTCCTGCCTTTCTGGATTTTACACTTTTTTCAGATGGCCCTTTTGACCGGGGGGAAGTGAGACTTCATTGTAGTGCAGATTTCCTTTGCAAGCTTGCTTGGTTGGCCAAAAAGGGCGTATGCGTTTTTTCCTGAATATATTCAGGAAAAAACGCATACGCCCTTTTTGGCCAAGTGCATCATTGTGGACGTTCTGCCTCTTTTCCTATGCTTTCAATGCAATTCCAGTCTACCTCCTGAAATCGGTTTCCTGCAATTCTGCCCCGCTTTCAAGTCCTCTTGGCAGCCTTACTTCAGTATATTTTTGGACGATAGCTGTCATTTATAACTCTGCAGGTTTGTGAATTACAGTGCCCCTGAGCTCCTTTCTTCAACTCGCTTTCTCGTGAGCTGGCCGCAACACCGCAGGATGGCTTCAGGCCCTAATCTGGTTCCGGCACGGCACGCTGAGCCTTTGGTTAATTCCTCTTCCTGGTGGGAAATGAGAGTTCAATTTGCCCGTCCAGACACCTCCAGCTAGTCTGTCATTGGTTCTCCCTATTCCTGTTCATCTTCCGCAGAAATTGCAAACTGGGCCAAACAGGAGGTTAAAGGCACTGACTCTCCAAGTCGGGAGAGTGTTAGTAAAGCGTCTGGAATGTTGCACCCGAGTACCAGGGGACGAAAACTGAGACATATTAGAACACGTCTCCCGATCACACGGTTGATCATACTCTGGGTTCCACATGCATGTTTTAGCTGAAGGAAGAATACCTTAAACCTGGAGAGTTGAGACCCGTGGAATGGGTACCATGCAATATGACTTCAAAGGGTCTTCATTTGCTCACCGAACCTCTCCAATCCTATCACTGCTGCGTTTATGCCCCTGTACACACACTTGATTCTCTTTCAGAGACATAGCAATCCATAGGTTTTAAGATACTTCCTAGTCAGGTACACTCTTAGGCATTTAATATGGGGTGTTGAGTCCATTTCGTTGAGCAAGGAGTAGCTCTTGTGTATTCCATATTTGGCTTAAGGAACTTTATCTGTGCTCATTTCAATCTCTGGTTTTATGCAGCACCCCAACTCACCTTTCCCCTTAAGCAAGCATAAGTTGGGTTTCTAAATCTGAGACCCTGTTCTGTTTTGTAATTCAGTTCCTGTGTAGCCAAGGTTACATTCCGTGTATTAGTGATATCTTATGATGTTTCTTTTCCTGTGTGACTTATTTCAGTTAGAATCATCGTACCTGAATCCACTCATTATGCTGCTACGGGCCTGATGACATAGATTTCATTGCTGAGTGATACTGCATTGTACGTAAGTACCACAACTTCTTTATCCATTTTTCACTTTCTGCGATATTGAACTTGTACCGTAAACCAGGTTCTTGTAAACAGAGCCGTCCCAACCTTTGAGGTGGCTGTGTCTTTTTGATTTTAATTTCCCTAAGCTATAGGACCATAAGTGGAAGTGCCCTAGGCTCTGTTGCTTTGTTTTTTAGATGTTTCAGGAAACACCATACACTTCTCCCGAGTGGCTGTTGGCAATTTACATCCCGCCCATCAGCATAACAAGGCTCCCAGTTCTCCATGGCCTGTCCTGCCTTTCTGGATTTTACACTTTTTTCAGATGGCCCTTTTGACCGGGGGGAAGTGAGACTTCATTGTAGTGCAGATTTCCTTTGCAAGCTTGCTTGGTTGGCCAAAAAGGGCGTATGCGTTTTTTCCTGAATATATTCAGGAAAAAACGCATACGCCCTTTTTGGCCAAGTGCATCATTGTGGACGTTCTGCCTCTTTTCCTATGCTTTCAATGCAATTCCAGTCTACCTCCTGAAATCGGTTTCCTGCAATTCTGCCCCGCTTTCAAGTCCTCTTGGCAGCCTTACTTCAGTATATTTTTGGACGATAGCTGTCATTTATAACTCTGCAGGTTTGTGAATTACAGTGCCCCTGAGCTCCTTTCTTCAACTCGCTTTCTCGTGAGCTGGCCGCAACACCGCAGGATGGCTTCAGGCCCTAATCTGGTTCCGGCACGGCACGCTGAGCCTTTGGTTAATTCCTCTTCCTGGTGGGAAATGAGAGTTAAATTTGCCCGTCCAGACACCTCCAGCTAGTCTGTCATTGGTTCTCCCTATTCCTGTTCATCTTCCGCAGAAATTGCAAACTGGGCCAAACAGGAGGTTAAAGGCACTGACTCTCCAAGTCGGGAGAGTGTTAGTAAAGCGTCTGGAATGTTGCACCCGAGTACCAGGGGACGAAAACTGACACATATTGGAACACGTCTCCCGATCACACGGTTGATCATACTCTGGGTTCCACATGCATGTTTTAGCTGAAGGAAGAATACCTTAAACCTGGAGAGTTGAGACCCGTGGAATGGGTACCATGCAATATGACTTCAAAGGGTCTTCATTTGCTCACCGAACCTCTCCAATCCTATCACTGCTGCGTTTATGCCCCTGTACACACACTTGATTCTCTTTCAGAGACATAGCAATCCATAGGTTTTAAGATACTTCCTAGTCAGGTACACTCTTAGGCATTTAATATGGGGTGTTGAGTCCATTTCGTTGAGCAAGGAGTAGCTCTTGTGTATTCCATATTTGGCTTAAGGAACTTTATCTGTGCTCATTTCAATCTCTGGTTTTATGCAGCACCCCAACTCACCTTTCCCCTTAAGCAAGCATAAGTTGGGTTTCTAAATCTGAGACCCTGTTCTGTTTTGTAATTCAGTTCCTGTGTAGCCAAGGTTACATTCCGTGTATTAGTGATATCTTATGATGTTTCTTTTCCTGTGTGACTTATTTCAGTTAGAATCATCGTACCTGAATCCACTCATTATGCTGCTACGGGCCTGATGACATAGATTTCATTGCTGAGTGATACTGCATTGTACGTAAGTACCACAACTTCTTTATCCATTTTTCACTTTCTGCGATATTGAACTTGTACCGTAAACCAGGTTCTTGTAAACAGAGCCGTCCCAACCTTTGAGGTGGCTGTGTCTTTTTGATTTTAATTTCCCTAAGCTATAGGACCATAAGTGGAAGTGCCCTAGGCTCTGTTGCTTTGTTTTTTAGATGTTTCAGGAAACACCATACACTTCTCCCGAGTGGCTGTTGGCAATTGACATCCCGCCCATCAGCATAACAAGGCTCCCAGTTCTCCATGGCCTGTCCTGCCTTTCTGGATTTTACACTTTTTTCAGATGGCCCTTTTGACCGGGGGGAAGTGAGACTTCATTGTAGTGCAGATTTCCTTTGCAAGCTTGCTTGGTTGGCCAAAAAGGGCGTATGCGTTTTTTCCTGAATATATTCAGGAAAAAACGCATACGCCCTTTTTGGCCAAGTGCATCATTGTGGACGTTCTGCCTCTTTTCCTATGCTTTCAATGCAATTCCAGTCTACCTCCTGAAATCGGTTTCCTGCAATTCTGCCCCGCTTTCAAGTCCTCTTGGCAGCCTTACTTCAGTATATTTTTGGACGATAGCTGTCATTTATAACTCTGCAGGTTTGTGAATTACAGTGCCCCTGAGCTCCTTTCTTCAACTCGCTTTCTCGTGAGCTGGCCGCAACACCGCAGGATGGCTTCAGGCCCTAATCTGGTTCCGGCATGGCACGCTGAGCCTTTGGATAATTCCTCTTCCTGGTGGGAAATGAGAGTTAAATTTGCCCGTCCAGACACCTCCAGCTAGTCTGTCATTGGTTCTCCCTATTCCTGTTCATCTTCCGCAGAAATTGCAAACTGGGCCAAACAGGAGGTTAAAGGCACTGACTCTCCAAGTCGGGAGAGTGTTAGTAAAGCGTCTGGAATGTTGCACCCGAGTACCAGGGGACGAAAACTGACACATATTGGAACACGTCTCCCGATCACATGGTTGATCATACTCTGGGTTCCACATGCATGTTTTAGCTGAAGGAAGAATACCTTAAACCTGGAGAGTTGAGACCCGTGGAATGGGTACCATGCAATATGACTTCAAAGGGTCTTCATTTGCTCACCGAACCTCTCCAATCCTATCACTGCTGCGTTTATGCCCCTGTACACACACTTGATTCTCTTTCAGAGACATAGCAATCCATAGGTTTTAAGATACTTCCTAGTCAGGTACACTCTTAGGCATTTAATATGGGGTGTTGAGTCCATTTCGTTGAGCAAGGAGTAGCTCTTGTCTATTCCATATTTGGCTTAAGGAACTTTATCTGTGCTCATTTCAATCTCTGGTTTTATGCAGCACCCCAACTCACCTTTCCCCTTAAGCAAGCATAAGTTGGTTTTCTAAATTTGAGACCCTGTTCTGTTTTGGAATTCAGTTCCTGTGTAGCCAAGGTTACATTCCGTGTATTAGTGATATCTTATGATGTTTCTTTTCCTGTGTGACTTATTTCAGTTAGAATCATCGTACCTGAATCCACTCATTATGCTGCTACGGGCCTGATGACATAGATTTCATTGCTGAGTGATACTGCATTGTACGTAAGTACCACAAGTTCTTTATCCATTTTTCACTTTCTGCGATATTGAACTTGTACCGTAAACCAGGTTCTTGTAAACAGAGCCGTCCCAACCTTTGGGGTGGCTGTGTCTTTTTGATTTTAATTTCCCTAAGCTATAGGACCATAAGTGGAAGTGCCCTAGGCTCTGTTGCTTTGTTTTTTAGATGTTTCAGGAAACACCATACACTTCTCCCGAGTGGCTGTTGGCAATTGACATCCCGCCCATCAGCATAACAAGGCTCCCAGTTCTCCATGGCCTGTCCTGCCTTTCTGGATTTTACACTTTTTTCAGATGGCCCTTTTGACCGGGGGGAAGTGAGACTTCATTGTAGTGCAGATTTCCTTTGCAAGCTTGCTTGGTTGGCCAAAAAGGGCGTATGCGTTTTTTCCTGAATATATTCAGGAAAAAACGCATACGCCCTTTTTGGCCAAGTGCATCATTGTGGACGTTCTGCCTCTTTTCCTATGCTTTCAATGCAATTCCAGTCTACCTCCTGAAATCGGTTTCCTGCAATTCTGCCCCGCTTTCAAGTCCTCTTGGCAGCCTTACTTCAGTATATTTTTGGACGATAGCTGTCATTTATAACTCTGCAGGTTTGTGAATTACAGTGCCCCTGAGCTCCTTTCTTCAACTCGCTTTCTCGTGAGCTGGCCGCAACACCGCAGGATGGCTTCAGGCCCTAATCTGGTTCCGGCACGGCACGCTGAGCCTTTGGTTAATTCCTCTTCCTGGTGCGAAATGAGAGTTAAATTTTCCCGTCCAGACACCTCCAGCTAGTCTCTCATTGGTTCTCCCTATTCCTGTTCATCTTCCGCAGAAATTGCAAACTGGGCCAAACAGGAGGTTAAAGGCACTGACTCTCCAAGTCGGGAGAGAGTTAGTAAAGCGTCTGGAATGTTGCACCCGAGTACCAGGGGACGAAAACTGACACATATTGGAACACGTCTCCCGATCACACGGTTGATCATACTCTGGGTTCCACATGCATGTTTTAGCTGAAGGAAGAATACCTTAAACCTGGAGAGTTGAGACCCGTGGAATGGGTACCATGCAATATGACTTCAAAGGGTCTTCATTTGCTCACCGAACCTCTCCAATCCTATCACTGCTGCGTTTATGCCCCTGTACACACACTTGATTCTCTTTCAGAGACATAGCAATCCATAGGTTTTAAGATACTTCCTAGTCAGGTACACTCTTAGGCATTTAATATGGGGTGTTGAGTCCATTTCGTTGAGCAAGGAGTAGCTCTTGTCTATTCCATATTTGGCTTAAGGAACTTTATCTGTGCTCATTTCAATCTCTGGTTTTATGCAGCACCCCAACTCACCTTTCCCCTTAAGCAAGCATAAGTTGGGTTTCTAAATTTGAGACCCTGTTGTGTTTTGGAATTCAGTTCCTGTGTAGCCAAGGTTACATTCCGTGTATTAGTGATATCTTATGATGTTTCTTTTCCTGTGTGACTTATTTCAGTTAGAATCATCGTACCTGAATCCACTCATTATGCTGCTACGGGCCTGATGACATAGATTTCATTGCTGAGTGATACTGCATTGTACGTAAGTACCACAACTTCTTTATCCATTTTTCACTTTCTGCGATATTGAACTTGTACCGTAAACCAGGTTCTTGTAAACAGAGCCGTCCCAACCTTTGAGGTGGCTGTGTCTTTTTGATTTTAATTTCCCTAAGCTATAGGACCATAAGTGGAAGTGCCCTAGGCTCTGTTGCTTTGTTTTTTAGATGTTT
The DNA here is from genome assembly GCF_949774975.1 of Lagenorhynchus albirostris. Classification (NCBI taxonomy): domain Eukaryota; kingdom Metazoa; phylum Chordata; class Mammalia; order Artiodactyla; family Delphinidae; genus Lagenorhynchus; species Lagenorhynchus albirostris. The sequence goes on along the minus strand of NW_026783294.1, from coordinate 157,243 downwards.
CAGGAAACACCATACACTTCTCCCGAGTGGCTGTTGGCAATTGACATCCCGCCCATCAGCATAACAAGGCTCCCAGTTCTCCATGGCCTGTCCTGCCTTTCTGGATTTTACACTTTTTTCAGATGGCCCTTTTGACCGGGGGGAAGTGAGACTTCATTGTAGTGCAGATTTCCTTTGCAAGCTTGCTTGGTTGGCCAAAAAGGGCGTATGCGTTTTTTCCTGAATATATTCAGGAGAAAACGCATACGCCCTTTTTGGCCAAGTGCATCATTGTGGACGTTCTGCCTCTTTTCCTATGCTTTCAATGCAATTCCAGTCTACCTCCTGAAATCGGTTTCCTGCAATTCTGCCCCGCTTTCAAGTCCTCTTGGCAGCCTTACTTCAGTATATTTTTGGACGATAGCTGTCATTTATAACTCTGCAGGTTTGTGAATTACAGTGCCCCTGAGCTCCTTTCTTCAACTCGCTTTCTCGTGAGCTGGCCGCAACACCGCAGGATGGCTTCAGGCCCTAATCTGGTTCCGGCACGGCACGCTGAGCCTTTGGATAATTCCTCTTCCTGGTGGGAAATGAGAGTTAAATTTGCCCGTCCAGACACCTCCAGCTAGTCTGTCATTGGTTCTCCCTATTCCTGTTCATCTTCCGCAGAAATTGCAAACTGGGCCAAACAGGAGGTTAAAGGCACTGACTCTCCAAGTCGGGAGAGTGTTAGTAAAGCGTCTGGAATGTTGCACCCGAGTACCAGGGGACGAAAACTGACACATATTGGAACACGTCTCCCGATCACACGGTTGATCATACTCTGGGTTCCACATGCATGTTTTAGCTGAAGGAAGAATACCTTAAACCTGGAGAGTTGAGACCCGTGGAATGGGTACCATGCAATATGACTTCAAAGGGTCTTCATTTGCTCACCGAACCTCTCCAATCCTATCACTGCTGCGTTTATGCCCCTGTACACACACTTGATTCTCTTTCAGAGACATAGCAATCCATAGGTTTTAAGATACTTCCTAGTCAGGTACACTCTTAGGCATTTAATATGGGGTGTTGAGTCCATTTCGTTGAGCAAGGAGTAGCTCTTGTGTATTCCATATTTGGCTTAAGGAACTTTATCTGTGCTCATTTCAATCTCTGGTTTTATGCAGCACCCCAACTCACCTTTCCCCTTAAGCAAGCATAAGTTGGTTTTCTAAATCTGAGACCCTGTTCTGTTTTGTAATTCAGTTCCTGTGTAGCCAAGGTTACATTCCGTGTATTAGTGATATCATATGATGTTTCTTTTCCTGTGTGACTTATTTCAGTTAGAATCATCGTACCTGAATCCACTCATTATGCTGCTACGGGCCTGATGACATAGATTTCATTGCTGAGTGATACTGCATTGTACGTAAGTACCACAACTTCTTTATCCATTTTTCACTTTCTGCGATATTGAACTTGTACCGTAAACCAGGTTCTTGTAAACAGAGCCGTCCACACCTTTGAGGTGGCTGTGTCTTTTTGATTTTAATTTCCCTAAGCTATAGGACCATAAGTGGAAGTGCCCTAGGCTCTGTTGCTTTGTTTTTTAGATGTTTCAGGAAACACCATACACTTCTCCCGAGTGGCTGTTGGCAATTTACATCCCACCCATCAGCATAACAAGGCTCCCAGTTCTCCATGGCCTGTCCTGCCTTTCTGGATTTTACACTTTTTTCAGATGGCCCTTTTGACCGGGGGGAAGTGAGACTTCATTGTAGTGCAGATTTCCTTTGCAAGCTTGCTTGGTTGGCCAAAAAGGGCGTATGCGTTTTTTCCTGAATATATTCAGGAGAAAACGCATACGCCCTTTTTGGCCAAGTGCATCATTGTGGACGTTCTGCCTCTTTTCCTATGCTTTCAATGCAATTCCAGTCTACCTCCTGAAATCGGTTTCCTGCAATTCTGCCCCGCTTTCAAGTCCTCTTGGCAGCCTTACTTCAGTATATTTTTGGACGATAGCTGTCATTTATAACTCTGCAGGTTTGTGAATTACAGTGCCCCTGAGCTCCTTTCTTCAACTCGCTTTCTCGTGAGCTGGCCGCAACACCGCAGGATGGCTTCAGGCCCTAATCTGGTTCCGGCACGGCACGCTGAGCCTTTGGATAATTCCTCTTCCTGGTGGGAAATGAGAGTTAAATTTGCCCGTCCAGACACCTCCAGCTAGTCTGTCATTGGTTCTCCCTATTCCTGTTCATCTTCCGCAGAAATTGCAAACTGGGCCAAACAGGAGGTTAAAGGCACTGACTCTCCAAGTCGGGAGAGTGTTAGTAAAGCGTCTGGAATGTTGCACCCGAGTACCAGGGGACGAAAACTGACACATATTGGAACACGTCTCCCGATCACACGGTTGATCATACTCTGGGTTCCACATGCATGTTTTAGCTGAAGGAAGAATACCTTAAACCTGGAGAGTTGAGACCCGTGGAATGGGTACCATGCAATATGACTTCAAAGGGTCTTCATTTGCTCACCGAACCTCTCCAATCCTATCACTGCTGCGTTTATGCCCCTGTACACACACTTGATTCTCTTTCAGAGACATAGCAATCCATAGGTTTTAAGATACTTCCTAGTCAGGTACACTCTTAGGCATTTAATATGGGGTGTTGAGTCCATTTCGTTGAGCAAGGAGTAGCTCTTGTGTATTCCATATTTGGCTTAAGGAACTTTATCTGTGCTCATTTCAATCTCTGGTTTTATGCAGCACCCCAACTCACCTTTCCCCTTAAGCAAGCATAAGTTGGTTTTCTAAATCTGAGACCCTGTTCTGTTTTGTAATTCAGTTCCTGTGTAGCCAAGGTTACATTCCGTGTATTAGTGATATCATATGATGTTTCTTTTCCTGTGTGACTTATTTCAGTTAGAATCATCGTACCTGAATCCACTCATTATGCTGCTACGGGCCTGATGACATAGATTTCATTGCTGAATGATACTGCATTGTACGTAAGTACCACAACTTCTTTATCCATTTTTCACTTTCTGCGATATTGAACTTGTACCGTAAACCAGGTTCTTGTAAACAGAGCCGTCCCAACCTTTGGGGTGGCTGTGTCTTTCTGATTTTAATTTCCCTAAGCTATAGGACCATAAGTGGAAGTGCCCTAGGCTCTGTTGCTTTGTTTTTTAGATGTTTCAGGAAACACCATACACTTCTCCGGAGTGGCTGTTGGCAATTTACATCCCGCCCATCAGCATAACAAGGCTCCCAGTTCTCCATGGCCTGTCCTGCCTTTCTGGATTTTACACTTTTTTCAGATGGCCCTTTTGACCGGGGGGAAGTGAGACTTCATTGTAGTGCAGATTTCCTTTGCAAGCTTGCTTGGTTGGCCAAAAAGGGCGTATGCGTTTTTTCCTGAATATATTCAAGGAAAAACGCATACGCCCTTTTTGGCCAAGTGCATCATTGTGGACGTTCTGCCTCTTTTCCTATGCTTTCAATGCAATTCCAGTCTACCTCCTGAAATCGGTTTCCTGCAATTCTGCCCCGCTTTCAAGTCCTCTTGGCAGCCTTACTTCAGTATATTTTTGGACGATAGCTGTCATTTATAACTCTGCAGGTTTGTGAATTACAGTGCCCCTGAGCTCCTTTCTTCAACTCGCTTTCTCGTGAGCTGGCCGCAACACCGCAGGATGGCTTCAGGCCCTAATCTGGTTCCGGCACGGCACGCTGAGCCTTTGGATAATTCCTCTTCCTGGTGGGAAATGAGAGTTAAATTTGCCCGTCCAGACACCTCCAGCTGGTCTGTCATTGGTTCTCCCTATTCCTGTTCATCTTCCGCAGAAATTGCAAACTGGGCCAAACAGGAGGTTAAAGGCACTGACTCTCCAAGTCGGGAGAGTGTTAGTAAAGCGTCTGGAATGTTGCACCCGAGTACCAGGGGACGAAAACTGAGACATATTGGAACACGTCTCCCGATCACACGGTTGATCATACTCTGGGTTCCACATGCATGTTTTAGCTGAAGGAAGAATACCTTAAACCTGGAGAGTTGAGACCGGTGGAATGGGTACCATGCAATATGACTTCAAAGGGTCTTCATTTGCTCACCGAACCTCTCCAATCATATCACTGCTGCGTTTATCCCCCTGTACACACACTTGATTCTCTTTCAGAGACATAGCAATCCATAGGTTTTAAGATACTTCCTAGTCAGGTACACTCTTAGGCATTTAATATGGGGTGTTGAGTCCATTTCGTTGAGCAAGGAGTAGCTCTTGTCTATTCCATATTTGGCTTAAGGAACTTTATCTGTGCTCATTTCAATCTCTGGTTTTATGCAGCACCCCAACTCACCTTTCCCCTTAAGCAAGCATAAGTTGGTTTTCTAAATTTGAGACCGTGTTCTGTTTTGTAATTCAGTTCCTGTGTAGCCAAGTTTACATTCCGTGTATTAGTGATATCTTATGATGTTTCTTTTCCTGTGTGACTTATTTCAGTTAGAATCATCGTACCTGAATCCACTCATTATGCTGCTACGGGCCTGATGACATAGATTTCATTGCTGAGTGATATTGCATTGTACGTAAGTACCACAACATCTTTATCCATTTTTCACTTTCTGCGATATTGAACTTGTACCGGAAACCAGGTTCTTGTAAACAGAGCCGTCCCAACCTTTGGGGTGGCTGTGTCTTTTTGATTTTAATTTCCCTAAGCTACAGGACAATAAGTGGAAGTGCCCTAGGCTCTGTTGCTTTGTTTTTAGATGTTTCAGGAAACACCATACACTTCTCCCGAGTGGCTGTTGGCAATTGACATCCCGCCCATCAGCATAACAAGGCTCCCAGTTCTCCATGGCCTGTCCTGCCTTTCTGGATTTTACACTTTTTTCAGATGGCCCTTTTGACCGGGGGGAAGTGAGACTTCATTGTAGTGCAGATTTCCTTTGCAAGCTTGCTTGGTTGGCCAAAAAGGGCGTATGCGTTTTTTCCTGAATATATTCAGGAAAAAACGCATACGCCCTTTTTGGCCAAGTGCATCATTGTGGACGTTCTGCCTCTTTTCCTATGCTTTCAATGCAATTCCAGTCTACCTCCTGAAATCGGTTTCCTGCAATTCTGCCCCGCTTTCAAGTCCTCTTGGCAGCCTTACTTCAGTATATTTTTGGACGATAGCTGTCATTTATAACTCTGCAGGTTTGTGAATTACAGTGCCCCTGAGCTCCTTTCTTCAACTCGCTTTCTCGTGAGCTGGCCACAACACCGCAGGATGGCTTCAGGCCCTAATCTGGTTCCGGCACGGCACGCTGAGCCTTTGGTTAATTCCTCTTCCTGGTGGGAAATGAGAGTTAAATTTGCCCGTCCAGACACCTCCAGCTAGTCTGTCATTGGTTCTCCCATTTCCTGTTCATCTTCCGCAGAAATTGCAAACTGGGCCAAACAGGAGGTTAAAGGCACTGACTCTCCAAGTCGGGAGAGTGTTAGTAAAGCGTCTGGAATGTTGCACCCGAGTACCAGGGGACGAAAACTGACACATATTGGAACACGTCTCCCGATCACACGGTTGATCATACTCTGGGTTCCACATGCATGTTTTAGCTGAAGGAAGAATACCTTAAACCTGGAGAGTTGAGACCCGTGGAATGGGTACCATGCAATATGACTTCAAAGGGTCTTCATTTGCTCACCGAACTTCTCCAATCCTATCACTGCTGCATTTATGCCCCTGTTCACACGCTTGATTCTCTTTCCGAGACATAGCAGTCCATAGGTTTTAAGATACTTCCTAGTCAGGTACATTCTTAGGCGTTTAATATGGGGTGTTGAGTCCATTTCATTGAGCAAGGAGTAGCTCTTGTCTATTCCATATTTGGCTTAAGGAACTTTATCTGTGCTCATTTCAATCTCTGGTTTTATGCAGCACCCAACTCACCTTTCCCCTTAAGCAAGCAAAAGTTGGTTTTCTAAATTTGAGACCCTGTTCTGTTTTGTAATTCAGTTCCTGTGTAGCCAAGTTTACATTCCGTGTATTAGTGATATCTTATGATGTTTCTTTTTCTGTGTGACTTATTTCAGTTAGAATCATCATACCTGAATCCACTCATTATGCTGCTACGGGCTTGATGACATAGATTTCATTGCTGAGTGATATTGCATTGTACGTAAGTACCACAACTTCTTTATCCATTTTTCACTTTCTGCGATATTGAACTTGTACCGTAAACCAGGTTCTTGTAAACAGAGCCGTCCCAACCTTTGGGGTGGCTGTGTCTTTTTGATTTTAATTTCCCTAATCTATAGGACCATAAGTGGAATTGCCCTAGGCTCTGTTGCTTTGTTTTTTAGATGTTTCAGGAAACACCATACACTTCTCCCGAGTGGCTGTTGGCAATTTACATCCCGCCCATCAGCATAACAAGGCTCCCAGTTCTCCATGGCCTGTCCTGCCTTTCTGGATTTTACACTTTTTTCAGATGGCCCTTTTGACCGGGGGGAAGTGAGACTTCATTGTAGTGCAGATTTCCTTTGCAAGCTTGCTTGGTTTGCCAAAAAGGGCGTATGCGTTTTTTCCTGAATATATTCAGGAAAAAACGCATACGCCCTTTTTGGCCAAGTGCATCATTGTGGACGTTCTGCCTCTTTTCCTATACTTTCAATGCAATTCCAGTCTACCTCCTGAAATCGGTTTCCTGCAATTCTGCCCCGCTTTCAAGTCCTCTTGGCAGCCTTACTTCAGTATATTTTTGGATGATAGCTGTCATTTATAACTCTGCAGGTTTGTGAATTACAGTGCCCCTGAGCTCCTTTCTTCAACTCGCTTTCTCATGAGCTGGCCGCAACACCGCAGGATGGCTTCAGGCCCTAATCTGGTTCCGGCACGGCATGCTGAGACTTTGGTTAATTCCTCTTCCTGGTGCGAAATGAGAGTTAAATTTGCCCGTCCAGACACCTCCATCTAGACTCTCATTGGTTCTCCCTATTCCTGTTCATCTTCCGCAGAAATTGCAAACTGGGCCAAACAGGAGGTTAAAGGCACTGACTCTCCAAGTCGGGAGAGTGTTAGTAAAGCGTCTGGAATGTTGCACCCGAGTACCAGGGGACGAAAACTGACACATATTGGAACACGTCTCCCGATCACACGGTTGATCATACTCTGGGTTCCACATGCATGTTTTAGCTGAAGGAAGAATACCTTAAACCTGGAGAGTTGAGACCCGTGGAATGGGTACCATGCAATATGACTTCAAAGGGTCTTCATTTGCTCACCGAACCTCTCCAATTCTATCACTGCTGCGTTTATGCCCCTGTACACATGCTTGATTCTCTTTCGGAGACATAGCAGTCCATAGGTTTTAAGATACTTCCTAGTCAGGTACATTCTTAGGCGTTTAATATGGGGTGTTGAGTCCATTTCGTTGAGCAAGGAGTAGCTCTTGTCTATTCCATATTTGGCTTAAGGAACTTTATCTGTGCTCATTTCAATCTCTGGTTTTATGCAGCACCCCAACTCACCTTTCACCTTAAGCAAGCATAAGTTGGTTTTCTAAATTTGAGACCCTGTTCTGTTTTGGAATTCAGTTCCTGTGTAGCCAAGTTTACATTCCGTGTATTAGTGATATTTTATGATGTTTCTTTTTCTGTGTGACTTATTTCAGTTAGAATCATCGTACCTGAATCCACTCATTATGCTGCTACGGGCCTGATGACATAGATTTCATTGCTGAGTGATACTGCATTGTACGTAAGTACCACAACTTCTTTATCCATTTTTCACTTTCTGCGATATTGAACTTGTACCGTAAACCAGGTTCTTGTAAACAGAGCCGTCCCAACCTTTGGGGTGGCTGTGTCTTTTTGATTTTAATTTCCCTAAGCTATAGGACCATAAGTGGAAGTGCCCTAGGCTCTGTTGCTTTGTTTTTTAGATGTTTCAGGAAACACCATACACTTCTCCCGAGTGGCTGTTGGCAATTGACATCCCGCCCATCAGCATAACAAGGCTCCCAGTTCTCCATGGCCTGTCCTGCCTTTCTGGATTTTACACTTTTTTCAGATGACCCTTTTGACCGGGGGGAAGTGAGACTTCATTATAGTGCAGATTTCCTTTGCAAGCTTGCTTGGTTGGCCAAAAAGGGCGTATGAGTTTTTTCCTGAATATATTCACGAAAAAACGCATACGCCCTTTTGGGCCAAGTGCATCATTGTGGACGTTCTGCCTCTTTTCCTATGCTTTCAATGCAATTCCAGTCTACCTCCTGAAATCGGTTTCCTGCAATTCTGCCCCGCTTTCAAGTCCTCTTGGCAGCCTTACTTCAGTATATTTTTGGACGATAGCTGTCATTTATAACTCTGCAGGTTTGTGAATTACAGTGCCCCTGAGCTCCTTTCTTCAACTCGATTTCTCGTGAGCTGGCCGCAACACCGCAGGATGGCTTCAGGCCCTAATCTGGTTCCGGCACGGCACGCTGAGCCTTTGGTTAATTCCTCTTCCTGGTGGGAAATGAGAGTTAAATTTGCCCGTCCAGACACCTCCAGCTAGTCTGTCATTGGTTCTCCCTATTCCTGTTCATCTTCCGCAGAAATTGCAAACTGGGCCAAACAGGAGGTTAAAGGCACTGACTCTCCAAGTCGGGAGAGTGTTAGTAAAGCGTCTGGAATGTTGCACCCGAGTACCAGGGGACGAAAACTGACACATATTGGAACACGTCTCCCGATCACACGGTTGATCATACTCTGGGTTCCACCTGCATGTTTTAGCTGAAGGAAGAATGCCTTAAACCTGGAGAGTTGAGACCCGTGGAATGGGTACCATGCAATATGACTTCAAAGGGTTTTCATTTGCTCACCGAACTTCTCCAATCCTATCACTGCTGCATTTATGCCCCTGTACACACGCTTGATTCTCTTTCGGAGACATAGCAGTCCATAGGTTTTAAGATACTTCCTAGTCAGGTACATTCTTAGGCGTTTAATATGGGGTGTTGAGTCCATTTCGTTGAGCAAGGAGTAGCTCTTGTCTATTCCATATTTGGCTTAAGGAACTTTATCTGTGCTCATTTCAATCTCTGGTTTTATGCAGCACCCCAACTCACCTTTCCCCTTAAGCAAGCATAAGTTGGGTTTCTAAATTTGAGACCCTGTTCTGTTTTGTAATTCACTTCCTGTGTATCCAAGTTCACATTCCGTGTATTAGTGATATCTTATGATGTTTCTTTTTCTGTGTGACTTATTTCAGTTAGAATCATCATACCTGAATCCACTCATTATGCTGCTACGGGCCTGATGACATAGATTTCATTGCTGAGTGATATTACATTGTACGTAAGTACCACAACTTCTTTATCAATTTTTCACTTTCTGTGATATTGAACTTGTACCGTAAACGTGGTTCTTGTAAACAGAGCCGTCCCAACTTTTGGGGTGGCTGTGTCTTTTTGATTTTAATTTCCCTAAGCTATAGGACCGTAAGTGGAAGTGCCCTAGGTTCTGTTGCTTTGTTTTTTAGATGTTTCAGGAAACACCATACACTTCTCCCGAGTGGCTGTTGGCAATTTACATCCCGCCCATCAGCATAACAAGGCTCCCAGTTCTCTATGGCCTGTCCTGCCTTTCTGGATTTTACACTTTTTTCAGATGGCCCTTTTGACCGGGGGGAAGTGAGACTTCACTGTAGTGCAGATTTCCTTTGCAAGCTTGCTTGGTTGGCCAAAAAGGGCGTATGCGTTTTTTCCTGAATATATTCAGGAAAAAACTCATACGCCCTTTTTGGCCAAGTGCATCATTGTGGACGTTCTGCCTCTTTTCCTATGCTTTAAATGCAATTCCAGTCTACCTCCTGAAATCGGTTTCCTGCAATTCTGCCCCGCTTTCAAGTCCTCTTGGCAGCCTTACTTCAGTATATTTTTGGACGATAGCTGTCATTTATAACTCTGCAGGTTTGTGAATTACAGTGCCCCTGAGCTCCTTTCTTCAACTCGCTTTCTCGTGGGCTGGCCGCAACACCGCAGGATGGCTTCAGGCCCTAATCTGGTTCCGGCACGGCACCCTGAGCCTTTGGTTAATTCCTCTTCCTGGTGGGAAATGAGAGTTAAATTTGCCCGTCCAGACACCTCCAGCTAGTCTGTCATTGGTTCTCCCTATTCCTGTTCATCTTCCGCAGAAATTGCAAACTGGGCCAAACAGGAGGTTAAAGGCACTGACTCTCCAAGTCGGGAGAGTGTTAGTAAAGCGTCTGGAATGTTGCACCCGAGTACCAGGGGACGAAAACTGACACATATTGGAACACGTCTCCCGATCACACGGTTGATCATACTCTGGGTTCCACATGCATATTTTAGCTGAAGGAAGAATACCTTAAACCTGGAGAGTTGAGACCCGTGGAATGGGTACCATGCAATATGACTTCAAAGGGTCTTCATTTGCTCACCGAACCTCTCCAATCCTATCACTGCTGCGTTTATGCCCCTGCACACACGCTTGATTCTTTTTCGGAGACATAGCAGTCCATAGTTCTTAAGATACTTCCTAGTCAGGTACACTCTTAGGCATTTAATATGGGGTGTTGAGTCCATTTCGTTGAGCAAGGAGTAGCTCTTGTCTATTCCATATTTGGCTTAAGGAACTTTATCTGTGCTCATTTCAATCTCTGGTTTTATGCAGCACCCCAACTCACCTTTCCCCTTAAGCAAGCATAAGTTGGTTTTCTAAATTTGAGACCCTGTTCTGTTTTGTAATTCAGTTCCTGTGTAGCCAAGTTTACATTCCGTGTATTAGTGATATCTTATGATGTTTCTTTTTCTGTGTGACTTATTTCAGTTAGAATCATCATACCTGAATCCACTCATTATGCTGCTACGGGCCTGATGACATAGATTTCATTGCTGAGTGATACTGCATTGTACGTAAGTACCACAACTTCTTTATCCATTTCTCACTTTCTGCGATATTGAACTTGTACCGTAAACCAGGTTCTTGTAATCAGAGCCGTCCCAACCTTTGGGGTGGCTGTGTCTTTTTGATTTTAATTTCCCTAAGCTATAGGACCATAAGTGGAAGTGCCCTAGGCTCTGTTGCTTTGTTTTTTAGATGTTTCAGGAAACACCATACACTTCTCCCGAGTGGCTGTTGGCAATTGACATCCCGCCCATCAGCATAACAAGGCTCCCAGTTCTCCATGGCCTGTCCTGCCTTTCTGGATTTTACACTTTTTTCAGATGGCCCTTTTGACCGGGGGGAAGTGAGACTTCATTGTAGTGCAGATTTCCTTTGCAAGCTTGCTTGGTTGGCCGAAAAGTTCGTATGAGTTTTTTCCTGAATATATTCAGGAAAAAACGCATACGCCCTTTTGGGCCAAGTGCATCATTGTGGACGTTCTGCCTCTTTTCCTATGCTTTAAATGCAATTCCAGTCTACCTCCTGAAATCGGTTTCCTGCAATTCTGCCCCGCTTTCAAGTCCTCTTGGCAGCCTTACTTCAGTATATTTTTGGACGATAGCTGTCATTTATAACTCTGCAGGTTTGTGAATTACAGTGCCCCTGAGCTCCTTTCTTCAACTCGCTTTCTCGTGAGCTGGCCGCAACACCGCAGGATGGCTTCAGGCCCTAATCTGGTTCCGGCATGGCACGCTGAGTCTTTGGTTAATTCCTCTTCCTGGTGGGAAATGAGAGTTAAATTTGCCCGTCCAGACACCTCCAGCTAGTCTCTCATTGGTTCTCCCTATTCCTGTTCATCTTCCGCAGAAATTGCAAACTGGGCCAAACAGGAGGTTAAAGGCACTGACTCTCCAAGTCGGGAGAGTGTTAGTAAAGCGTCTGGAATGTTGCACCCGAGTACCAGGGGACGAAAACTGAGACATATTTGAACACGTCTCCCGATCACACGGTTGATCATACTGTGGGTTCCACATGCATGTTTTAGCTGAAGGAAGAATACCTTAAACCTGGAGAGTTGAGACCCGTGGAATGGGAACCATGCAATATGACTTCAAAGGGTCTTCATTTGCTCACCGAACCTCTCCAATCCTATCACTGCTGCGTTTATGCCCCTGCACACACGCTTGATTCTCTTTCAGAGACATAGCAGTCCATAGGTTTTAAGATACTTCCTAGTCAGGTACATTGTTAGGCGTTTAATACGGGGTGTTGAATCCATTTCGTTGAGCAAGGAGTAGCTCTTGTCTATTCCATATTTGGCTTAAGGAACTTTATCTGTGCTCATTTCAATCTCTGGTTTTATGCAGCACCCAACTCACCTTTCCCCTTAAGCAAGCATAAGTTGGGTTTCTAAATTTGAGACCCTGTTCTGTTTTGGAATTCAGTTCCTGTGTAGCCAAGTTTACATTCCGTGTATTAGTGATATCTTATGATGTTTCTTTTTCTGTGTGACTTATTTCAGTTAGAATCATCATACCTGAATCCACTCAGTATGCTGCTACGGGCCTGATGACATAGATTTCCTTGCTGAGTGATATTGCATTGTACGTAAGTACCACAACTTCTTTATCCATTTTTCACTTTCTGCGATATTGAACTTGTACCGTAAACGTGGTTCTTGTAAACACAGCCGTGCCAAATTTTGGGGTGGCTGTGTCTTTTTGATTTTAATTTCCCTAAGCTATAGGACCATAAGTGGAAGTGCCCTAGGCTCTGTTGCTTTGTTTTTTAGATGTTTCAGGAAACACCATACACTTCTCCCGAGTGGCTGTTGGCAATTGACATCCCGCCCATCAGCATAACAAGGCTCCCAGTTCTCCATGGCCTGTCCTGCCTTTCTGGATTTTACACTTTTTTCAGATGGCCCTTTTGACCGGGGGGAAGTGAGACTTCATTGTAGTGCAGATTTCCTTTGCAAGCTTGCTTGGTTGGCCAAAAAGGGCGTATGCGTTTTTTCCTGAATATATTCAGGAAAAAACGCATACGCCCTTTTGGGCCAAGTGCATCATTGTGGACGTTCTGCCTCTTTTCCTATGCTTTAAATGCAATTCCAGTCTACCTCCTGAAATCGGTTTCCTGCAATTCTGCCCCGCTTTCAAGTCCTCTTGGCAGCCTTACTTCAGTATATTTTTGGACGATAGCTGTCATTTATAACTCTGCAGGTTTGTGAATTACAGTGCCCCTGAGCTCCTTTCTTCAACTCGCTTTCTCGTGAGCTGGCCGCAACACCGCAGGATGGCTTCAGGCCCTAATCTGGTTCCGGCACGGCACGCTGAGCCTTTGGTTAATTCCTCTTCCTGGTGCGAAATGAGAGTTAAATTTGCCCATCCAGACACCTCCATCTAGTCTCTCATTGGTTCTCCCTATTCCTGTTCATCTTCCGCAGAAATTGCAAACTGGGCCAAACAGGAGGTTAAAGGCACTGACGCTCCAAGTCGGGAGAGTGTTAGTAAAGCGTCTGGAATGTTGCACCCGAGTACCAGGGGACGAAAACTGACACATATTGGAACACGTCTCCCGATCACACGGTTGATCATACTCTGGGTTCCACATGCATGTTTTAGCTGAAGGAAGAATACCTTAAACCTGGAGAGTTGAGACCCGTGGAATGGGTACCATGCAATATGACTTCAAAGGGTCTTCATTTGATCACCGAACCACTCCAGTTTTATCACTGCTGCGTTTATTCCCCTGTACACACGCTTGATTCTCTTTCGGAGACATAGCATTCCCTAGGTTTTAAGCTACTTACTAGTCAGGTACATTCTTAGGCGTTTAATATGGGGTGATGAGTCCGTTTCGTTGAGCAAGGAGTAGCTGTTTTCTATTCCATATTTGGCTTAAGGAACTTTATCTGTGCTCATTTCAATCTCTGGTTTTATGCAGCACCCCAACTCACCTTTCCCCTTAAGCAAGCATAAGTTGGTTTTCTAAATTTGAGACCCTGTTCTGTTTTGGAATTCAGTTCCTGTGTAGCCAAGGTTACATTCCGTGTATTAGTGATATCTTATGATGTTTCTTTTTCTGTGTGACTTATTTCAGTTAGAATCATCATACCTGAATCCACTCATTATGCTGCTACGGGCCTGATGACATAGATTTCATTGCTGAGTGATACTGCATTGTACGTAAGTACCACAATTTCTTTATCCAGTTTTCACTTTCTGCGATATTGAACTTGTACTGTAAACCAGGTTCTTGTAAACAGAGCCGTCCCAACCTTTGGGGTGGCTGTGTCTTTTTGATTTTAATTTCCCTAAGCTATAGGACCATAAGTGGAAGTGCCCTAGGCTCTGTTGCTTTGTTTTTCATATGTTTCAGGAAACACCATACACTTCTCCGGAGTGGCTGTTGGCAATTTACATCCCGCCCATCAGCATAACAAGGCTCCCAGTTCTCCATGGCCTGTCCTGCCTTTCTGGAGTTTTCACTTTTTTCAGATGGCCCTTTTGACCGGGGGGAAGTGAGACTTCATTGTAGTGCAGATTTCCTTTGCAAGCTTGCTTGGTTGGCCAAAAAGGGCGTATGCGTTTTTTCCTGAATATATTCAGGAAAAAACGCATACGCCCTTTTTGGCCAAGTGCATCATTGTGGACGTTCTGCCTCTTTTCCTATGCTTTAAATGCAATTCCAGTCTACCTCCTGAAATCGGTTTCCTGCAATTCTGCCCCGCTTTCAAGTCCTCTTGGCAGCCTTACTTCAGTATATTTTTGGACGATAGCTGTCATTTATAACTCTGCAGGTTTGTGAATTACAGTGCCCCTGAGCTCCTTTCTTCAACTCGCTTTCTCGTGAGCTGGCCGCAACACCGCAAGATTTCTTCAGGCCCTAATCTGGTTCCGGCATGGCACACTAAGCCTTTGGTTAATTCCTCTTCCTGGTGGGAAATGAGAGTTAAATTTGCCCGTCCAGACACCTCCAGCTAGTCTCTCATTGGTTCTCCCTATTCCTGTTCATCTTCCGCAGAAATTGCAAACTGGGCCAAACAGGAGGTTAAAGGCGTTGACTCTCCAAGTCGGCAGAGTGTTAGTAAAGCGTCTGGAATGTTGCACCCGAGTACCAGGGGACGAAAACTGACACATATTGGAACACATCTCCCGATCACACGGTTGATCATACTCTGGGTTCCACATGCATGTTTTAGCTGAAGGAAGAATACCTTAAACCTGGAGAGTTGAGACCCGTGGAATGGGTACCATGCAATATGACTTCAAAGGGTCTTCATTTGCTCACCGAACCTCTCCAATCCTATCACTGCTGCGTTTATGCCTCTGCACACACGCTTGAATCTCTTTCGGAGACATAGCAATCCATAGGTTTTAAGATACTTCCTAGTCATGTATATTCTTAGGTGTTTAATATGCGGTGTTGAATACATTTCGTTGAGCAAGGAGTAGCTCTTGTCTATTCCATATTTGGCTTAAGGAACTTTATCTGTGCTCATTTCAATCTCTGGTTTTATGCAGCACCCCAACTCACCTTTCCCCTTAAGCAAGCATAAGTTGGGTTTCTAAATTTGAGACCCTGTTCTGTTTTGGAATTCAGTTCCTGTGTAGCCAAGGTTACATTCCGTGTATTAGTGATATCTTATGATGTTTCTTTTTCTGTGTGACTTATTTCAGTTAGAATCATCATACCTGAATCCACTCATTATGCTGCTACGGGCCTGATGACATAGATTTCATTGCTGAGTGATATTGCATTGTACGTAAGTACCACAACTTCTTTATCCATTTTTCACTTTCTGCGATATTGAACTTGTACGGTAAATGAGTTTCTTGTAAACAGAGCCGTCCCAACCTTTTGGGTGGCTCTGTCTTTTTTATTTTAATTTCCCTAAGCTATAGGACCATAAGTGGAAGTGCCCTAGGCTCTGTTGCTTTGTTTTTTAGATGTTTCAGGAAACACCATACACTTCTCCCAAGTGGCTGTTGGCAATTTACATCCCGCCCATCAGCATAACAAGGCTCCCAGTTCTCCATGGCCTGTCCTGCCTTTCTGGATTTCACACTTTTTTCAGATGGCCCCTTTGACCGGGGGGAAGTGAGACTTCATTGTAGTGCAGATTTCCTTTGCAAGCTTGCTTGGTTGGCCAAAAAGGGCATATGCGTTTTTTCCTGAATATATTTAGGAAAAAACGCATACGCCCTTTTTGGCCAAGTGCATCATTGTGGACGTTCTGCCTCTTTTCCTATGCTTTCAATGCAATTCCAGTCTACCTCCTGAAATCGGTTTCGTGCCATTCTGCCCCACTTTCAAGTCCTCTAGGCAGCCTTACTTCAGTATATTTTTCGACGATAGCTGTCATTTATAACTCTGCATGTTTGTGAATTACACTGCCCCTGAGCTCCTTTCTTCAACTCGCTTTCTCGTGAGCTGGCCGCAACACCGCAGGATGGCTTCAGGCCCTAATCTGGTTCCGGCACGGCACGCTGAGCCTTTGGTTAATTCCTCTTCCTGGTGGGAAATGAGAGTTAAATTTGCCCGTCCAGACACCTCCAGCTAGTCTCTCATTGGTTCTCCCTATTCCTGTTCATCTTCCGCAGAAATTGCAAACTGGGCCAAACAGGAGGTTAAAGACGTTGACTCTCCAAGTCGGCAGAGTGTTAGTAAAGCGTCTGGAATGTTGCACCCGAGTACCAGGGGATGAAAACTGAGACATATTGGAACACGTCTCCCGATCACACGGTTGATCATACTCTGGGTTCCACATGCATGTTTTAGCTGAAGGAAGAATACCTTAAACCTGGAGAGTTGAGACCCGTGGAATGGGTACCATGCAATATGACTTCAAAGGGTCTTCATTTGCTCACCGAACCTCTCCAATCCTATCACTGCTGCGTTTATGCCCCTGCACACACGCTTGATTCTCTTTCGGAGACATAGCAATCCATAGGTTTTAAGATACTTCCTAGTCAGGTACACTCTTAGGCATTTAATTTGGGGTGTTGAGTCCATTTCGTTGAGCAAGGAGTAGCTCTTGTCTATTCCATATTTGGCTTAAGGAACTTTATCTGTGCTCATTTCAATCTCTGGTTTTATGCAGCACCCCAACTCACCTTTCCCCTTAAGCAAGCATAAGTTGGGTTTCTAAATTTGAGACCCTGTTCTGTTTTGTAATTCAGTTCCTGTGTAGCCAAGTTTACATTCCGTGTATTAGAGATATCTTATGATGTTTCTTTTTCTGTGTGACTTATTTCAGTTAGAATCATCATACCTGAATCCACTCATTATGCTGCTACGTGCCTGATGACATAGATTTCATTGCTGAGTGATATTGCATTGTACGTAAGTACCACAACTTCTTTATCCATTTTTCACTTTGTGCGATATTGAACTTGTACCGTAAACCAGGTTCTTGTAAACAGAGCCGTCCCAAACTTTGGGGTGGCTGTGTCTTTTGATTTTAATTTCCCTAAGCTATAGGACTATAAGTGGAAGTGCCCTAGGATCTGTTGCTTTGTTTTTTAGATGTTTCAGGAAACACCATACACTTCTCCCGAGTGGCTGTTGGCAATTTACATCCCGCCCATCAGCATAACAAGGCTCCCAGTTCTCCATGGCCTGTCCTGCCTTTCTGGATTTTACACTCTTTTCAGATGGCCCTTTTGACCGCGGGGAAGTGAGACTTCACTGTAGTGCAGATTTCCTTTGCAAGCTTGCTTGGTTGGCCAAAAAGGGCGTATGCGTTTTTTCCTGAATATATTCAGGAAAAAACGCATACGCCCTTTTTGGCCAAGTGCATCATTGTGGACGTTCTGCCTCTTTTCCTATGCTTTAAATGCAATTCGAGTCTACCTCCTGAAATCGGTTTCCTGCAATTCTGCCCCGCTTTCAAGTCCTCTAGGCAGCCTTACTTCAGTATATTTTTGGACGATAGCTGTCATTTATAACTCTGCAGGTTTGTGAATTACAGTGCCCCTGAGCTCCTTTCTTCAACTCGCTTTCTCGTGAGCTGGCCGCAACACCGCAGGATGGCTTCAGGCCCTAATCTGGTTCCGGCACGGCACGCTGAGCCTTTGGTTAATTCCTCTTCCTGGTGGGAAATGAGAGTTAAATTTGCCCGTCCAGACACCTCCAGCTAGTCTGTCATTGGTTCTCCCATTTCCTGTTCATCTTCCGCAGAAATTGCAAACTGGGCCAAACAGGAGGTTAAAGGCACTGACTCTCCAAGTCGGGAGAGTGTTAGTAAAGCGTCTGGAATGTTGCACCCGAGTACCAGGGGACGAAAACTGACACATATTGGAACACGTCTCCCGATCACACGGTTGATCATACTCTGGGTTCCACATGCATGTTTTAGCTGAAGGAAGAATACCTTAAACCTGGAGAGTTGAGACCCGTGGAATGGGTACCATGCAATATGACTTCAAAGGGTCTTCATTTGCTCACCGAACTTCTCCAATCCTATCACTGCTGCATTTATGCCCCTGTTCACACGCTTGATTCTCTTTCCGAGACATAGCAGTCCATAGGTTTTAAGATACTTCCTAGTCAGGTACATTCTTAGGCGTTTAATATGGGGTGTTGAGTCCATTTCATTGAGCAAGGAGTAGCTCTTGTCTATTCCATATTTGGCTTAAGGAACTTTATCTGTGCTCATTTCAATCTCTGGTTTTATGCAGCACCCAACTCACCTTTCCCCTTAAGCAAGCAAAAGTTGGTTTTCTAAATTTGAGACCCTGTTCTGTTTTGTAATTCAGTTCCTGTGTAGCCAAGGTTACATTCCGTGTATTAGTGATATCTTATGATGTTTCTTTTTCTGTGTGACTTATTTCAGTTAGAATCATCATACCTGAATCCACTCATTATGCTGCTACGGGCTTGATGACATAGATTTCATTGCTGAGTGATATTGCATTGTACGTAAGTACCACAACTTCTTTATCCATTTTTCACTTTCTGCGATATTGAACTTGTACCGTAAACGTGGTTCTTGTAAACAGAGCCGTCCCAACTTTTGGGGTGGCTGTGTCTTTTTGATTTTAATTTCCCTAAGCTATAGGACCATAAGTGGAAGTGCCCTAGGTTCTGTTGCTTTGTTTTTTAGATGTTTCAGGAAACACCATACACTTCTCCCGAGTGGCTGTTGGCAATTTACATCCCGCCCATCAGCATAACAAGGCTCCCAGTTCTCTATGGCCTGTCCTGCCTTTCTGGATTTTACACTTTTTTCAGATGGCCCTTTTGACCGGGGGGAAGTGAGACTTCACTGTAGTGCAGATTTCCTTTGCAAGCTTGCTTGGTTGGCCAAAAAGGGCGTATGCGTTTTTTCCTGAATATATTCAGGAAAAAACTCATACGCCCTTTTTGGCCAAGTGCATCATTGTGGACGTTCTGCCTCTTTTCCTATGCTTTAAATGCAATTCCAGTCTACCTCCTGAAATCGGTTTCCTGCAATTCTGCCCCGCTTTCAAGTCCTCTTGGCAGCCTTACTTCAGTATATTTTTGGACGATAGCTGTCATTTATAACTCTGCAGGTTTGTGAATTACAGTGCCCCTGAGCTCCTTTCTTCAACTCGCTTTCTCGTGGGCTGGCCGCAACACCGCAGGATGGCTTCAGGCCCTAATCTGGTTCCGGCACGGCACCCTGAGCCTTTGGTTAATTCCTCTTCCTGGTGGGAAATGAGAGTTAAATTTGCCCGTCCAGACACCTCCAGCTAGTCTGTCATTGGTTCTCCCTATTCCTGTTCATCTTCCGCAGAAATTGCAAACTGGGCCAAACAGGAGGTTAAAGGCACTGACTCTCCAAGTCGGGAGAGTGTTAGTAAAGCGTCTGGAATGTTGCACCCGAGTACCAGGGGACGAAAACTGACACATATTGGAACACGTCTCCCGATCACACGGTTGATCATACTCTGGGTTCCACATGCATATTTTAGCTGAAGGAAGAATACCTTAAACCTGGAGAGTTGAGACCCGTGGAATGGGTACCATGCAATATGACTTCAAAGGGTCTTCATTTGCTCACCGAACCTCTCCAATCCTATCACTGCTGCGTTTATGCCCCTGCACACACGCTTGATTCTTTTTCGGAGACATAGCAGTCCATAGTTCTTAAGATACTTCCTAGTCAGGTACACTCTTAGGCATTTAATATGGGGTGTTGAGTCCATTTCGTTGAGCAAGGAGTAGCTCTTGTCTATTCCATATTTGGCTTAAGGAACTTTATCTGTGCTCATTTCAATCTCTGGTTTTATGCAGCACCCCAACTCACCTTTCCCCTTAAGCAAGCATAAGTTGGTTTTCTAAATTTGAGACCCTGTTCTGTTTTGTAATTCAGTTCCTGTGTAGCCAAGTTTACATTCCGTGTATTAGTGATATCTTATGATGTTTCTTTTTCTGTGTGACTTATTTCAGTTAGAATCATCATACCTGAATCCACTCATTATGCTGCTACGGGCCTGATGACATAGATTTCATTGCTGAGTGATACTGCATTGTACGTAAGTACCACAACTTCTTTATCCATTTCTCACTTTCTGCGATATTAAACTTGTACCGTAAACCAGGTTCTTGTAATCAGAGCCGTCCCAACCTTTGGGGTGGCTGTGTCTTTTTGATTTTAATTTCCCTAAGCTATAGGACCATAAGTGGAAGTGCCCTAGGCTCTGTTGCTTTGTTTTTTAGATGTTTCAGGAAACACCATACACTTCTCCCGAGTGGCTGTTGGCAATTGACATCCCGCCCATCAGCATAACAAGGCTCCCAGTTCTCCATGGCCTGTCCTGCCTTTCTGGATTTTACACTTTTTTCAGATGGCCCTTTTGACCGGGGGGAAGTGAGACTTCATTGTAGTGCAGATTTCCTTTGCAAGCTTGCTTGGTTGGCCGAAAAGTTCGTATGAGTTTTTTCCTGAATATATTCAGGAAAAAACGCATACGCCCTTTTGGGCCAAGTGCATCATTGTGGACGTTCTGCCTCTTTTCCTATGCTTTAAATGCAATTCCAGTCTACCTCCTGAAATCGGTTTCCTGCAATTCTGCCCCGCTTTCAAGTCCTCTTGGCAGCCTTACTTCAGTATATTTTTGGACGATAGCTGTCATTTATAACTCTGCAGGTTTGTGAATTACAGTGCCCCTGAGCTCCTTTCTTCAACTCGCTTTCTCGTGAGCTGGCCGCAACACCGCAGGATGGCTTCAGGCCCTAATCTGGTTCCGGCATGGCACGCTGAGTCTTTGGTTAATTCCTCTTCCTGGTGGGAAATGAGAGTTAAATTTGCCCGTCCAGACACCTCCAGCTAGTCTCTCATTGGTTCTCCCTATTCCTGTTCATCTTCCGCAGAAATTGCAAACTGGGCCAAACAGGAGGTTAAAGGCACTGACTCTCCAAGTCGGGAGAGTGTTAGTAAAGCGTCTGGAATGTTGCACCCGAGTACCAGGGGACGAAAACTGAGACATATTTGAACACGTCTCCCGATCACACGGTTGATCATACTGTGGGTTCCACATGCATGTTTTAGCTGAAGGAAGAATACCTTAAACCTGGAGAGTTGAGACCCGTGGAATGGGTACCATGCAATATGACTTCAAAGGGTCTTCATTTGCTCACCGAACCTCTCCAATCCTATCACTGCTGCGTTTATGCCCCTGCACACACGCTTGATTCTCTTTCAGAGACATAGCAGTCCATAGGTTTTAAGATACTTCCTAGTCAGGTACATTGTTAGGCGTTTAATACGGGGTGTTGAATCCATTTCGTTGAGCAAGGAGTAGCTCTTGTCTATTCCATATTTGGCTTAAGGAACTTTATCTGTGCTCATTTCAATCTCTGGTTTTATGCAGCACCCCAACTCACCTTTCCCCTTAAGCAAGCATAAGTTGGGTTTCTAAATTTGAGACCCTGTTCTGTTTTGGAATTCAGTTCCTGTGTAGCCAAGTTTACATTCCGTGTATTAGTGATATCTTATGATGTTTCTTTTTCTGTGTGACTTATTTCAGTTAGAATCATCATACCTGAATCCACTCAGTATGCTGCTACGGGCCTGATGACATAGATTTCATTGCTGAGTGATATTGCATTGTACGTAAGTACCACAACTTCTTTATCCATTTTTCACTTTCTGCGATATTGAACTTGTACCGTAAACGTGGTTCTTGTAAACACAGCCGTGCCAAATTTTGGGGTGGCTGTGTCTTTTTGATTTTAATTTCCCTAAGCTATAGGACCATAAGTGGAAGTGCCCTAGGCTCTGTTGCTTTGTTTTTTAGATGTTTCAGGAAACACCATACACTTCTCCCGAGTGGCTGTTGGCAATTGACATCCCGCCCATCAGCATAACAAGGCTCCCAGTTCTCCATGGCCTGTCCTGCCTTTCTGGATTTTACACTTTTTTCAGATGGCCCTTTTGACCGGGGGGAAGTGAGACTTCATTGTAGTGCAGATTTCCTTTGCAAGCTTGCTTGGTTGGCCAAAAAGGGCGTATGCGTTTTTTCCTGAATATATTCAGGAAAAAACGCATACGCCCTTTTGGGCCAAGTGCATCATTGTGGACGTTCTGCCTCTTTTCCTATGCTTTAAATGCAATTCCAGTCTACCTCCTGAAATCGGTTTCCTGCAATTCTGCCCCGCTTTCAAGTCCTCTTGGCAGCCTTACTTCAGTATATTTTTGGACGATAGCTGTCATTTATAACTCTGCAGGTTTGTGAATTACAGTGCCCCTGAGCTCCTTTCTTCAACTCGCTTTCTCGTGAGCTGGCCGCAACACCGCAGGATTGCTTCAGGCCCTAATCTGGTTCCGGCACGGCACGCTGAGCCTTTGGTTAATTCCTCTTCCTGGTGCGAAATGAGAGTTAAATTTGCCCATCCAGACACCTCCATCTAGTCTCTCATTGGTTCTCCCTATTCCTGTTCATCTTCCGCAGAAATTGCAAACTGGGCCAAACAGGAGGTTAAAGGCACTGACGCTCCAAGTCGGGAGAGTGTTAGTAAAGCGTCTGGAATGTTGCACCCGAGTACCAGGGGACGAAAACTGACACATATTGGAACACGTCTCCCGATCACACGGTTGATCATACTCTGGGTTCCACATGCATGTTTTAGCTGAAGGAAGAATACCTTAAACCTGGAGAGTTGAGACCCGTGGAATGGGTACCATGCAATATGACTTCAAAGGGTCTTCATTTGATCACCGAACCACTCCAGTTTTATCACTGCTGCGTTTATTCCCCTGTACACACGCTTGATTCTCTTTCGGAGACATAGCATTCCCTAGGTTTTAAGCTACTTACTAGTCAGGTACATTCTTAGGCGTTTAATATGGGGTGATGAGTCCGTTTCGTTGAGCAAGGAGTAGCTGTTTTCTATTCCATATTTGGCTTAAGGAACTTTATCTGTGCTCATTTCAATCTCTGGTTTTATGCAGCACCCCAACTCACCTTTCCCCTTAAGCAAGCATAAGTTGGTTTTCTAAATTTGAGACCCTGTTCTGTTTTGGAATTCAGTTCCTGTGTAGCCAAGGTTACATTCCGTGTATTAGTGATATCTTATGATGTTTCTTTTTCTGTGTGACTTATTTCAGTTAGAATCATCATACCTGAATCCACTCATTATGCTGCTACGGGCCTGATGACATAGATTTCATTGCTGAGTGATACTGCATTGTACGTAAGTACCACAATTTCTTTATCCAGTTTTCACTTTCTGCGATATTGAACTTGTACTGTAAACCAGGTTCTTGTAAACAGAGCCGTCCCAACCTTTGGGGTGGCTGTGTCTTTTTGATTTTAATTTCCCTAAGCTATAGGACCATAAGTGGAAGTGCCCTAGGCTCTGTTGCTTTGTTTTTCATATGTTTCAGGAAACACCATACACTTCTCCGGAGTGGCTGTTGGCAATTTACATCCCGCCCATCAGCATAACAAGGCTCCCAGTTCTCCATGGCCTGTCCTGCCTTTCTGGAGTTTTCACTTTTTTCAGATGGCCCTTTTGACCGGGGGGAAGTGAGACTTCATTGTAGTGCAGATTTCCTTTGCAAGCTTGCTTGGTTGGCCAAAAAGGGCGTATGCGTTTTTTCCTGAATATATTCAGGAAAAAACGCATACGCCCTTTTTGGCCAAGTGCATCATTGTGGACGTTCTGCCTCTTTTCCTATGCTTTAAATGCAATTCCAGTCTACCTCCTGAAATCGGTTTCCTGCAATTCTGCCCCGCTTTCAAGTCCTCTTGGCAGCCTTACTTCAGTATATTTTTGGACGATAGCTGTCATTTATAACTCTGCAGGTTTGTGAATTACAGTGCCCCTGAGCTCCTTTCTTCAACTCGCTTTCTCGTGAGCTGGCCGCAACACCGCAAGATTTCTTCAGGCCCTAATCTGGTTCCGGCATGGCACACTAAGCCTTTGGTTAATTCCTCTTCCTGGTGGGAAATGAGAGTTAAATTTGCCCGTCCAGACACCTCCAGCTAGTCTGTCATTGGTTCTCCCTATTCCTGTTCATCTTCCGCAGAAATTGCAAACTGGGCCAAACAGGAGGTTAAAGGCACTGACTCTCCAAGTCGGGAGAGTGTTAGTAAAGCATCTGGCATGTTGCACCCGAGTACCAGGGGACGAAAACTGACACATATTTGAACATGTTTTCCGATCTCACGGTTGATCATACTCTGGGTTCCACATGCATGTTTTAGCTGAAGGAAGAATACCTTAAACCTGGAGAGTTGAGACCCGTGGAATGGGTACCATGCAATATGACTTCAAAGGGTCTTCATTTGCTCACCGAACCTCTCCAATCCTATCACTGCTGCGTTTATGCCCCTGCACACATGCTTGATTCTCTTTCGGAGACATAGCAATCCATAGGTTTTAAGATACTTCCTAGTCAGGTATATTCTTAGGTGTTTAATATGGGGTGTTGAATCCATTTCGTTGAGCAAGGAGTAGCTCTTGTCTATTCCATATTTGGCTTAAGGAACTTTATCTGTGCTCATTTCAATCTCTGGTTTTATGCAGCACCCCAACTCACCTTTCCCCTTAAGCAAGCATAAGTTGGTTTTCTAAATTTGAGACCCTGTTCTGTTTTGTAATTCAGTTCCTGTGTAGCCAAGTTTACATTCCGTGTATTAGTGATATCTTATGATGTTTCTTTTTCTGTGTGACTTATTTCAGTTAGAATTATCATACCTGAATCCACTCATTATGCTGCTACGGGCCTGATGACATAGATTTCATTGCTGAGTGATATTGCATTGTACGTAAGTACCACAACTTCTTTATCCATTTTTCACTTTCTGCGATATTGAACTTGTAACGTAAATGAGTTTCTTGTAAACAGAGCCGTCCCAACCTTTTGGGTGGCTCTGTCTTTTTGATTTTAATTTCCCTAAGCTATAGGACCATAAGTGGAAGTGCCCTAGGCTCTGTTGCTTTGTTTTTTAGATGTTTCAGGAAACACCATACACTTCTCCCGAGTGGCTGTTGGCAATTTAAATCACACCCATCAGCAAAACAAGGCTCCCAGTTCTCCATGGCCTGTCCTGCCTTTCTGGATTTTACACTCTTTTCAGATGGCCCTTTTGACCATGCGGAAGTGAGACTTCATTGTAGTGCAGATTTCCTTTGCAAGCTTGCTTGGTTGGCCAAAAAGGGCGTATGCGTTTTTTCCTGAATATATTCAGGAAAAAACACATACGCCCTTTTTGGCCAAGTGCATCATTGTGGACGTTCTGCCTCTTTTCCTATGCTTTCAATGCAATTCCAGTCTACCTCCTGAAATCGGTTTCCTGCAATTCTGCCCCGCTTTCAAGTCCTCTAGGCAGCCTTACTTCAGTATATTTTTGGACGATAGCTGTCATTTATAACTCTGCAGGTTTGTGAATTACAGTGCCCCTGAGCTCCTTTCTTCAACTCGCTTTCTTGTGAGCTGGCCGCAACACCGCAGGATGGCTTCAGGCCCTAAACTGGTTCCGGCACGACACGCTGACCCTTTGGTTAATTCCTCTTCCTGGTGGGAAATGAGAGTTAAATTTGCCCGTCCAGACACCTCCAGCTAGTCTCTCATTGGTTCTCCCTATTCCTGTTCATCTTCCGCAGAAATTGCAAACTGGGCCAAACAGGAGGTTAAAGGCGTTGACTCTCCAAGTCGGCAGAGTGTTAGTAAAGCGTCTGGAATGTTGCACCCGAGTACCAGGGGACGAAAACTGACACATATTGGAACACATCTCCCGATCACACGGTTGATCATACTCTGGGTTCCACATGCATGTTTTAGCTGAAGGAAGAATACCTTAAACCTGGAGAGTTGAGACCCGTGGAATGGGTACCATGCAATATGACTTCAAAGGGTCTTCATTTGCTCACCGAACCTCTCCAATCCTATCACTGCTGCGTTTATGCCTCTGCACACACGCTTGAATCTCTTTCGGAGACATAGCAATCCATAGGTTTTAAGATACTTCCTAGTCATGTATATTCTTAGGTGTTTAATATGCGGTGTTGAATACATTTCGTTGAGCAAGGAGTAGCTCTTGTCTATTCCATATTTGGCTTAAGGAACTTTATCTGTGCTCATTTCAATCTCTGGTTTTATGCAGCACCCCAACTCACCTTTCCCCTTAAGCAAGCATAAGTTGGGTTTCTAAATTTGAGACCCTGTTCTGTTTTGGAATTCAGTTCCTGTGTAGCCAAGGTTACATTCCGTGTATTAGTGATATCTTATGATGTTTCTTTTTCTGTGTGACTTATTTCAGTTAGAATCATCATACCTGAATCCACTCATTATGCTGCTACGGGCCTGATGACATAGATTTCATTGCTGAGTGATATTGCATTGTACGTAAGTACCACAACTTCTTTATCCATTTTTCACTTTCTGCGATATTGAACTTGTACGGTAAATGAGTTTCTTGTAAACAGAGCCGTCCCAACCTTTTGGGTGGCTCTGTCTTTTTTATTTTAATTTCCCTAAGCTATAGGACCATAAGTGGAAGTGCCCTAGGCTCTGTTGCTTTGTTTTTTAGATGTTTCAGGAAACACCATACACTTCTCCCAAGTGGCTGTTGGCAATTTACATCCCGCCCATCAGCATAACAAGGCTCCCAGTTCTCCATGGCCTGTCCTGCCTTTCTGGATTTCACACTTTTTTCAGATGGCCCCTTTGACCGGGGGGAAGTGAGACTTCATTGTAGTGCAGATTTCCTTTGCAAGCTTGCTTGGTTGGCCAAAAAGGGCATATGCGTTTTTTCCTGAATATATTTAGGAAAAAACGCATACGCCCTTTTTGGCCAAGTGCATCATTGTGGACGTTCTGCCTCTTTTCCTATGCTTTCAATGCAATTCCAGTCTACCTCCTGAAATCGGTTTCGTGCCATTCTGCCCCACTTTCAAGTCCTCTAGGCAGCCTTACTTCAGTATATTTTTCGACGATAGCTGTCATTTATAACTCTGCATGTTTGTGAATTACACTGCCCCTGAGCTCCTTTCTTCAACTCGCTTTCTCGTGAGCTGGCCGCAACACCGCAGGATGGCTTCAGGCCCTAATCTGGTTCCGGCACGGCACGCTGAGCCTTTGGTTAATTCCTCTTCCTGGTGGGAAATGAGAGTTAAATTTGCCCGTCCAGACACCTCCAGCTAGTCTCTCATTGGTTCTCCCTATTCCTGTTCATCTTCCGCAGAAATTGCAAACTGGGCCAAACAGGAGGTTAAAGACGTTGACTCTCCAAGTCGGCAGAGTGTTAGTAAAGCGTCTGGAATGTTGCACCCGAGTACCAGGGGACGAAAACTGAGACATATTGGAACACGTCTCCCGATCACACGGTTGATCATACTCTGGGTTCCACATGCATGTTTTAGCTGAAGGAAGAATACCTTAAACCTGGAGAGTTGAGACCCGTGGAATGGGTACCATGCAATATGACTTCAAAGGGTCTTCATTTGCTCACCGAACCTCTCCAATCCTATCACTGCTGCGTTTATGCCCCTGCACACACGCTTGATTCTCTTTCGGAGACATAGCAATCCATAGGTTTTAAGATACTTCCTAGTCAGGTACACTCTTAGGCATTTAATTTGGGGTGTTGAGTCCATTTCGTTGAGCAAGGAGTAGCTCTTGTCTATTCCATATTTGGCTTAAGGAACTTTATCTGTGCTCATTTCAATCTCTGGTTTTATGCAGCACCCCAACTCACCTTTCCCCTTAAGCAAGCATAAGTTGGGTTTCTAAATTTGAGACCCTGTTCTGTTTTGTAATTCAGTTCCTGTGTAGCCAAGTTTACATTCCGTGTATTAGAGATATCTTATGATGTTTCTTTTTCTGTGTGACTTATTTCAGTTAGAATCATCATACCTGAATCCACTCATTATGCTGCTACGTGCCTGATGACATAGATTTCATTGCTGAGTGATATTGCATTGTACGTAAGTACCACAACTTCTTTATCCATTTTTCACTTTCTGCGATATTGAACTTGTACCGTAAACCAGGTTCTTGTAAACAGAGCCGTCCCAACCTTTGGGGTGGCTGTGTCTTTTGATTTTAATTTCCCTAAGCTATAGGACTATAAGTGGAAGTGCCCTAGGATCTGTTGCTTTGTTTTTTAGATGTTTCAGGAAACACCATACACTTCTCCCGAGTGGCTGTTGGCAATTTACATCCCGCCCATCAGCATAACAAGGCTCCCAGTTCTCCATGGCCTGTCCTGCCTTTCTGGATTTTACACTCTTTTCAGATGGCCCTTTTGACCGCGGGGAAGTGAGACTTCACTGTAGTGCAGATTTCCTTTGCAAGCTTGCTTGGTTGGCCAAAAAGGGCGTATGCGTTTTTTCCTGAATATATTCAGGAAAAAACGCATACGCCCTTTTTGGCCAAGTGCATCATTGTGGACGTTCTGCCTCTTTTCCTATGCTTTAAATGCAATTCCAGTCTACCTCCTGAAATCGGTTTCCTGCAATTCTGCCCCGCTTTCAAGTCCTCTAGGCAGCCTTACTTCAGTATATTTTTGGACGATAGCTGTCATTTATAACTCTGCAGGTTTGTGAATTACAGTGCCCCTGAGCTCCTTTCTTCAACTCGCTTTCTCGTGAGCTGGCCGCAACACCGCAGGATGGCTTCAGGCCCTAATCTGGTTCCGGCACGGCACGCTGAGCCTTTGGTTAATTCCTCTTCCTGGTGGGAAATGAGAGTTAAATTTGCCCGTCCAGACACCTCCAGCTAGTCTGTCATTGGTTCTCCCATTTCCTGTTCATCTTCCGCAGAAATTGCAAACTGGGCCAAACAGGAGGTTAAAGGCACTGACTCTCCAAGTCGGGAGAGTGTTAGTAAAGCGTCTGGAATGTTGCACCCGAGTACCAGGGGACGAAAACTGACACATATTGGAACACGTCTCCCGATCACACGGTTGATCATACTCTGGGTTCCACATGCATGTTTTAGCTGAAGGAAGAATACCTTAAACCTGGAGAGTTGAGACCCGTGGAATGGGTACCATGCAATATGACTTCAAAGGGTCTTCATTTGCTCACCGAACTTCTCCAATCCTATCACTGCTGCATTTATGCCCCTGTTCACACGCTTGATTCTCTTTCCGAGACATAGCAGTCCATAGGTTTTAAGATACTTCCTAGTCAGGTACATTCTTAGGCGTTTAATATGGGGTGTTGAGTCCATTTCATTGAGCAAGGAGTAGCTCTTGTCTATTCCATATTTGGCTTAAGGAACTTTATCTGTGCTCATTTCAATCTCTGGTTTTATGCAGCACCCAACTCACCTTTCCCCTTAAGCAAGCATAAGTTGGGTTTCTAAATTTGAGACCCTGTTCTGTTTTGGAATTCAGTTCCTGTGTAGCCAAGGTTACATTCCGTGTATTAGTGATATCTTATGATGTTTCTTTTTCTGTGTGACTTATTTCAGTTAGAATCATCATACCTGAATCCACTCATTATGCTGCTACGGGCCTGATGACATAGATTTCATTGCTGAGTGATACTGCATTGTACGTAAGTACCACAACTTCTTTATCCATTTTTCACTTTCTGCGATATTGAACTTGTACCATAAACCAGGTTCTTGTAAACAGAGCCGTCCCAACCTTTGGGGTGGCTGTGTCTTTTTGATTTTAATTTCCCTAAGCTACAGGACCATAAGTGGAAGTGCCCTAGGCTCTGTTGCTTTGTTTTTTAGATGTTTCAGGAAACACCATACACTTTTCCCGAGTGGCTGTTGGCAATTGACATCCCGCCCATCAGCATAACAAGGCTCCCAGTTCTCCATGGCCTGTCCTGCCTTTCTGGATTTTACACTTTTTTCAGATGGCCCTTTTGACCGGGGGGAAGTGAGACTTCATTGTAGTGCAGATTTCCTTTGCAAGCTTGCTTGGTTGGCCAAAAAGGGCGTATGCGTTTTTTCCTGAATATATTCAGGAAAAAACGCATACGCCCTTTTGGGCCAAGTGCATCATTGTGGACGTTCTGCCTCTTTTCCTATGCTTTAAATGCAATTCCAGTCTACCTCCTGAAATCGGTTTCCTGCAATTCTGCCCCGCTTTCAAGTCCTCTTGGCAGCCTTACTTCAGTATATTTTTGGACGATAGCTGTCATTTATAACTCTGCAGGTTTGTGAATTACAGTGCCCCTGAGCTCCTTTCTTCAACTCGCTTTCTCGTGAGCTGGCCGCAACACCGCAGGATTGCTTCAGGCCCTAATCTGGTTCCGGCACGGCACGCTGAGCCTTTGGTTAATTCCTCTTCCTGGTGCGAAATGAGAGTTAAATTTGCCCATCCAGACACCTCCATCTAGTCTCTCATTGGTTCTCCCTATTCCTGTTCATCTTCCGCAGAAATTGCAAACTGGGCCAAACAGGAGGTTAAAGGCACTGACGCTCCAAGTCGGGAGAGTGTTAGTAAAGCGTCTGGAATGTTGCACCCGAGTACCAGGGGACGAAAACTGACACATATTGGAACACGTCTCCCGATCACACGGTTGATCATACTCTGGGTTCCACATGCATGTTTTAGCTGAAGGAAGAATGCCTTAAACCTGGAGAGTTGAGACCCGTGGAATGGGTACCATGCAATATGACTTCAAAGGGTCTTCATTTGATCACCGAACCACTCCAGTTTTATCACTGCTGCGTTTATTCCCCTGTACACACGCTTGATTCTCTTTCGGAGACATAGCATTCCCTAGGTTTTAAGCTACTTACTAGTCAGGTACATTCTTAGGCGTTTAATATGGGGTGATGAGTCCGTTTCGTTGAGCAAGGAGTAGCTGTTTTCTATTCCATATTTGGCTTAAGGAACTTTATCTGTGCTCATTTCAATCTCTGGTTTTATGCAGCACCCCAACTCACCTTTCCCCTTAAGCAAGCATAAGTTGGTTTTCTAAATTTGAGACCCTGTTCTGTTTTGTAATTCAGTTCCTGTGTAGCCAAGGTTACATTCCGTGTATTAGTGATATCTTATGATGTTTCTTTTTCTGTGTGACTTATTTCAGTTAGAATCATCATACCTGAATCCACTCATTATGCTGCTACGGGCCTGATGACATAGATTTCATTGCTGAGTGATACTGCATTGTACGTAAGTACCACAATTTCTTTATCCAGTTTTCACTTTCTGCGATATTGAACTTGTACTGTAAACCAGGTTCTTGTAAACAGAGCCGTCCCAACCTTTGGGGTGGCTGTGTCTTTTTGATTTTAATTTCCCTAAGCTATAGGACCATAAGTGGAAGTGCCCTAGGCTCTGTTGCTTTGTTTTTCATATGTTTCAGGAAACACCATACACTTCTCCGGAGTGGCTGTTGGCAATTTACATCCCGCCCATCAGCATAACAAGGCTCCCAGTTCTCCATGGCCTGTCCTGCCTTTCTGGAGTTTTCACTTTTTTCAGATGGCCCTTTTGACCGGGGGGAAGTGAGACTTCATTGTAGTGCAGATTTCCTTTGCAAGCTTGCTTGGTTGGCCAAAAAGGGCGTATGCGTTTTTTCCTGAATATATTCAGGAAAAAACGCATACGCCCTTTTTGGCCAAGTGCATCATTGTGGACGTTCTGCCTCTTTTCCTATGCTTTAAATGCAATTCCAGTCTACCTCCTGAAATCGGTTTCCTGCAATTCTGCCCCGCTTTCAAGTCCTCTTGGCAGCCTTACTTCAGTATATTTTTGGACGATAGCTGTCATTTATAACTCTGCAGGTTTGTGAATTACAGTGCCCCTGAGCTCCTTTCTTCAACTCGCTTTCTCGTGAGCTGGCCGCAACACCGCAAGATTTCTTCAGGCCCTAATCTGGTTCCGGCATGGCACACTAAGCCTTTGGTTAATTCCTCTTCCTGGTGGGAAATGAGAGTTAAATTTGCCCGTCCAGACACCTCCAGCTAGTCTGTCATTGGTTCTCCCTATTCCTGTTCATCTTCCGCAGAAATTGCAAACTGGGCCAAACAGGAGGTTAAAGGCACTGACTCTCCAAGTCGGGAGAGTGTTAGTAAAGCATCTGGCATGTTGCACCCGAGTACCAGGGGACGAAAACTGACACATATTTGAACATGTTTTCCGATCTCACGGTTGATCATACTCTGGGTTCCACATGCATGTTTTAGCTGAAGGAAGAATACCTTAAACCTGGAGAGTTGAGACCCGTGGAATGGGTACCATGCAATATGACTTCAAAGGGTCTTCATTTGCTCACCGAACCTCTCCAATCCTATCACTGCTGCGTTTATGCCCCTGCACACATGCTTGATTCTCTTTCGGAGACATAGCAATCCATAGGTTTTAAGATACTTCCTAGTCAGGTATATTCTTAGGTGTTTAATATGGGGTGTTGAATCCATTTCGTTGAGCAAGGAGTAGCTCTTGTCTATTCCATATTTGGCTTAAGGAACTTTATCTGTGCTCATTTCAATCTCTGGTTTTATGCAGCACCCCAACTCACCTTTCCCCTTAAGCAAGCATAAGTTGGTTTTCTAAATTTGAGACCCTGTTCTGTTTTGTAATTCAGTTCCTGTGTAGCCAAGTTTACATTCCGTGTATTAGTGATATCTTATGATGTTTCTTTTTCTGTGTGACTTATTTCAGTTAGAATCATCATACCTGAATCCACTCATTATGCTGCTACGGGCCTGATGACATAGATTTCATTGCTGAGTGATATTGCATTGTACGTAAGTACCACAACTTCTTTATCCATTTTTCACTTTCTGCGATATTGAACTTGTACTGTAAACCAGGTTCTTGTAAACACAGCCGTCCCAACCTTTGGGGTGGCTGTGTCTTTTTGATTTTAATTTCCCTAAGCTATAGGACCATAAGTGGAAGTGCCCTAGGCTCTGTTGCTTTGTTTTTTAGATGTTTCAGGAAACACCATACACTTCTCCCGAGTGGCTGTTGGCAATTGACATCCCGCCCATCAGCATAACAAGGCTCCCAGTTCTCCATGGCCTGTCCTGCCTTTCTGGATTTTACACTTTTTTCAGATGGCCCTTTTGACCGCGGGGAAGTGAGACTTCATTGTAGTGCAGATTTCCTTTGCAAGCTTGCTTGGTTGGCCAAAAAGGGCGTATGCATTTTTTCCTGAATATATTCAGGAAAAAACGCATACGCCCTTTTTGGCCAAGTGCATCATTGTGGACGTTCTGCCTCTTTTCCTATGCTTTAAATGCAATTCCAGTCTACCTCCTGAAATCGGTTTCCTACAATTCTGCACCGCTTTCAAGTCCTCTTGACAGCCTTACTTCAGTATATTTTTGGACGATACCTATCATTTATAACTCTGCAGGTTTGTGAATTACAGTGCCCCTGAGCTCCTTTCTTCAACTCGCTTTCTCGTGAGCTGGCCACCACACTGCAGGATGGCTTCAGGCCCTAATCTGGTTCCGGAACGGCACGCTGAGCCTTTGGTTAATTCCTCTTCCTGGTGGGAAATGAGAGTTAAATTTGCCCGTCCAGACACCTCCAGCTAGTCTGTCATTGGTTCTCCCTATTCCTGTTCATCTTCCGCAGAAATTGCAAACTGGGCCAAACAGGAGGTTAAAGGCACTGACTCTCCAAGTCGGGAGAGTGTTAGTAAAGCGTCTGGAATGTTGCACCCGAGTACCAGGGGACGAAAACTGAGACATATTGGAACACGTCTCCCGATCACACGATTGATCATACTCTGGGTTCCACATGCATGTTTTAGCTGAAGGAAGAATACCTTAAACCTGGAGAGTTGAGACCCGTGGAATGGGTACCATGCAATATGATTTCAAAGGGTCTTCATTTGCTCACCGAACCTCTCCAATCCTATCACTGCTGCGTTTATGCCCCTGCACACATGCTTGATTCTCTTTTGGAGACATAGCAATCAATAGGTTTTAAGATACTTCCTAGTCAGGTATATTCTTAGGTGTTTAATATGGGGTGTTGAATCCATTTCGTTGAGCAAGGAGTAGCTCTTGTCTAATCCATATTTGGCTTAAGGAACTTTATCTGTGCTCATTTCAATCTCTGGTTTTATGCAGCACCCCAAATCACCTTTCCCCTTAAGCAAGCATAAGTTGATTTTCTAAATTTGAGACCCTGTTCTGTTTTGTAATTCAGTTCCTATGTAGCCAAGTTTACATTCCGTTTATTAGTGATATCTTATGATGTTTCTTTTTCTGTGTGACTTATTTCAGTTAGAATCATCATACCTGAATCCACTCATTATGCTGCTACGGGCCTGATGACATAGATTTCATTGCTGAGTGATATTGCATTATACGTAAGTACCACAACTTCTTTATCCATTTTTCACTTTCTGCGATATTGAACTTGTACCGTAAACCAGGTTCTTGTAAACAGAGCCGTCCCAACCTTTGGGGTGGCTCTGTCTTTTTGATTTTAATTTCCCTAAGCTACAGGACCATAAGTGGAAGTGCCCTAGGCTCTGTTCCTTTGTTTTTTAGATGTTTCAGGAAACACCATACACTTCTCCGGAGTGGCTGTTGGCAATTTACATCCCGCCCATCAGCATAACAAGGCTCCCAGTTCTCCATGGCCTGTCCTGCCTTTCTGGATTTTACACTTTTTTCAGATGGCCCTTTTGACCGGGGGAAGTGAGACTTCATTGTAGTGCAGATTTCCTTTGCAAGCTTGCTTGGTTGGCCAAAAAGGGCGTATGCGTTTTTTCCTGAATATATTCAGGAAAAAACGCATACACCCTTTTTGGCCAAGTGCATCATTGTGGACGTTCTGCCTCTTTTCCTATGCTTTAAATGCAATTCCAGTCTACCTCCTGAAATCGGTTTCCTGCAATTCTGCCCTGCTTTCAAGTCCTCTTGGCAGCCTTACTTCAGTATATTTTTGGACGATAGCTGTCATTTATAACTCTGCAGGTTTGTGAATTACAGTGCCCCTGAGCTCCTTTCTTCAACTCGCTTTCTCGTGAGCTGTCCGCAACACCACAGGATTGCTTCAGGCCCTAATCTGGTTCCGGCACGGCACGCTGAGCCTTTGGTTAATTCCTCTTCCTGGTGAGAAATGAGAGTTAAATTTGCCCGTCCAGACACCTCCATCTAGTCTGTCATTGGTTCTCCCTATTCCTGTTCATCTTCCGCAGAAATTGCAAACTGGGCCAAACAGGAGGTTAAAGGCACTGACTCTCCAAGTCGGGAGAGTGTTAGTAAAGCGTCTGGAATGTTGCACCCGAGTACCAGGGGACGAAAACTGACACATATTGGAACACGTCTCCCGATCACATGGTTGATCATACTCTGGGGTTCACATGCATGTTTTAGCTGAAGGAAGAATACCTTAAACCTGGAGAGTTGAGACCCGTGGAATGGGTACCATGCAATATGACTTCAAAGGGTCTTCATTTGCTCACCGAACCTCTCCAGTCCTATCACTGCTGCGTTTATGCCCCTGTACACACGCTTGATTCTCTTTCGGAGACATAGCAATCCATAGGTTTTAAGATACTTCCTAGTCAGGTACATTCTTAGGCGTTTAATATGGGGTGTTGAGTCCATTTCGTTGAGCAAGGAGTAGCTCTTGTCTATTCCATATTTGGCTTAAGGAACTTTATCTGTGCTCATTTCAATCTCTGGTTTTATGCAGCACCCCAACTCACCTTTCCCCTTAAGCAAGCATAAGTTGGGTTTCTAAATTTGAGACCCTGTTCTGTTTTGTAATTCAGTTCCTGTGTAGCCAAGGTTACATTCCGTGTATTAGTGATATCTTATGATGTTTCTTTTTCTGTGTGACTTATTTCAGTTAGAATCATCATACCTGAATCCACTCATTATGCTGCTACGGGCCTGATGACATAGATTTCATTGCTGAGTGATACTGCATTGTACGTAAGTACCACAACTTCTTTATCCATTTTTCACTTTCTGCGATATTGAACTTGTACCGTAAACCAGGTTCTTGTAAACAGAGCCGTCCCAACCTTTGGGGTGGCTGTGTCTTTTTGATTTTAATTTCCCTAAGCTATAGGACCATAAGTGGAAGTGCCCTAGGCTCTGTTGCTTTGTTTTTTAAATGTTTCAGGAAACACCATACACTTCTCCCGAGTGGCTGTTGGCAATTTACATCCCGCCCATCAGCATAACAAGGCTCCCAGTTCTCCATGGCCTGTCCTGCCTTTCTGGATTTTACACTTTTTTCAGATGGCCCTTTTGACCGGGGGGAAGTGAGACTTCATTGTAGTGCAGATTTCCTTTGCAAGCTTGCTTGGTTGGCCAAAAAGGGCGTATGCGTTTTTTCCTGAATATATTCAGGAAAAAACGCATACGCTCTTTTTGGCCAAGTGCATCATTGTGGACGTTCTGCCTCTTTTCCTATGCTTTAAATGCAATTCCAGTCTACCTCCTGAAATCGGTTTCCTGCAATTCTACCCCGCTTTCAAGTCCTCTTGGCAGCCTTACTTCAGTATATTTTTGGACGATAGCTGTCATTTATAACTCTGCAGGTTTGTGAATTACAGTGCCCCTGAGCTCCTTTCTTCAACTCGCTTTCTCGTGAGCTGGCCACAACACCCCAGGATTGCTTCAGGCCCTAATCTGGTTGCGGCACGGCACGCTGAGCCTTTGGTTAATTCCCCTTCCTGTGGGAAAAGAGAGTTAAATTTGCCCGTCCAGACACCTCCAGCTAGTCTGTCATTGGTTCTCCCTATTCCTGTTCATCTTCCGCAGAAATTGCAAACTGGGCCAAACAGGAGGTTAAAGGCACTGACTCTCCAAGTCGGGAGAGTGTTAGTAAAGCGTCTGGAATGTTGCACCCGAGTACCAGGGGACGAAAACTGACACATATTGGAACACGTCTCCCGATCACACGGTTGATCATACTCTGGGTTCCACATGCATGTTTTAGCTGAAGGAAGAATACCTTAAACCTGGAGAGTTGAGACCCGTGGAATGGGTACCATGCAATATGACTTCAAAGGGTCTTCATTTGCTCACCGAACCTCTCCAGTCCTATCACTGCTGCGTTTATGCCCCTGTACACACACTTGATTCTCTTTCGGAAACATAGCAATCCATAGGTTTTAAGATACTTCCTAGTCAGGTACATTCTTAGGCGTTTAATATGGGGTGTTGAGTCCATTTCGTTGAGCAAGGAGTAGCTCTTGTCTATTCCATATTTGGCTTAAGGAACTTTATCTGTGCTCATTTCAATCTCTGGTTTTATGCAGCACCCCAACTCACCTTTCCCTTTAAGCAAGCATAAGTTGGGTTTCTAAATTTGAGACCCTGTTCTGTTTTGGAATTCAGTTCCTGTGTAGCCAAGTTTACATTCCGTGTATTAGTGATATCTTATGATGTTTCTTTTTCTGTGTGACTTATTTCAGTTAGAATCATCATACCTGAATCCACTCATTATGCTGCTACGGGCCTGATGACATAGATTTCATTGCTGATTGATACTGCATTGTACGTAAGTACCACAACTTCTTTATCCATTTTTCACTTTCTGCGATATTGAACTTGTACCGTAAACCAGGTTCTTGTAAACAGAGCCGTCCCAACCTTTGGGGTGGCTGTGTCTTTTTGATTTTAATTTCCCTAAGCTACAGGACCATAAGTGGAAGTGCCCTAGGCTCTGTTGCTTTGTTTTTTAGATGTTTCAGGAAACACCATACACTTCTCCGGAGTGGCTGTTGGCAATTTACATCCCGCCCATCAGCATAACAACGCTCCCAGTTCTCCATGGCCTGTCCTGCCTTTCTGGATTTTACACTTTTTTCAGATGGCCCTTTTGACCGGGGGAAGTGAGACTTCATTGTAGTGCAGATTTCCTTTGCAAGCTTGCTTGGTTGGCCAAAAAGGGCGTATGCGTTTTTTCCTGAATATATTCAGGAAAAAACGCATACGCCCTTTTTGGCCAAGTGCATCATTGTGGACGTTCTGCCTCTTTTCCTATGCTTTAAATGCAATTCCAGTCTACCTCCTGAAATCGGTTTCCTGCAATTCTGCCCCGCTTTCAAGTCCTCTTGGCAGCCTTACTTCAGTATATTTTTGGACGATAGCTGTCATTTATAACTCTGCAGGTTTGTGAATTACAGTGCCCCTGAGCTCCTTTCTTCAACTCGCTTTCTCGTGAGCTGTCCGCAACACCACAGGATTGCTTCAGGCCCTAATCTGGTTCCGGCACGGCACGCTGAGCCTTTGGTTAATTCCTCTTCCTGGTGAGAAATGAGAGTTAAATTTGCCCGTCCAGACACCTCCATCTAGTCTGTCATTGGTTCTCCCTATTCCTGTTCATCTTCCGCAGAAATTGCAAACTGGGCCAAACAGGAGGTTAAAGGCACTGACTCTCCAAGTCGGGAGAGTGTTAGTAAAGCGTCTGGAATGTTGCACCCGAGTACCAGGGGACGAAAACTGACACATATTGGAACACGTCTCCCGATCACATGGTTGATCATACTCTGGGGTCCACATGCATGTTTTAGCTGAAGGAAGAATACCTTAAACCTGGAGAGTTGAGACCCGTGGAATGGGTACCATGCAATATGACTTCAAAGGGTCTTCATTTGCTCACCGAACCTCTCCAGTCCTATCACTGCTGCGTTTATGCCCCTGTACACACGCTTGATTCTCTTTCGGAGACATAACAATCCATAGGTTTTAAGATACTTCCTAGTCAGGTACATTCTTAGGCGTTTAATATGGGGTGTTGAGTCCATTTCGTTGAGCAAGGAGTAGCTCTTGTCTATTCCATATTTGGCTTAAGGAACTTTATCTGTGCTCATTTCAATCTCTGGTTTTATGCAGCACCCCAACTCACCTTTCCCCTTAAGCAAGCATAAGTTGGGTTTCTAAATTTGAGACCCTGTTCTGTTTTGGAATTCAGTTCCTGTGTAGCCAAGGTTACATTCCGTGTATTAGTGATATCTTATGATGTTTCTTTTTCTGTGTGACTTATTTCAGTTAGAATCATCATACCTGAATCCACTCATTATGCTGCTACGGGCCTGATGACATAGATTTCATTGCTGAGTGATACTGCATTGTACGTAAGTACCACAACTTCTTTATCCATTTTTCACTTTCTGCAATATTGAACTTGTACCGTAAACCAGGTTCTTGTAAACAGAGCCGTCCCAACCTTTGGGGTGGCTGTGTCTTTTTGATTTTAATTTCCCTAAGCTACAGGACGATAAGTGGAAGTGCCCTAGGCTCTGTTGCTTTGTTTTTTAAATGTTTCAGGAAACACCATACACTTCTCCCGAGTGGCTGTTGGCAATTTACATCCCGCCCATCAGCATAACAAGGCTCCCAGTTCTCCATGGCCTGTCCTGCCTTTCTGGATTTTACACTTTTTTCAGATGGCCCTTTTGACCGGGGGGAAGTGAGACTTCATTGTAGTGCAGATTTCCTTTGCAAGCTTGCTTGGTTGGCCAAAAAGGGCGTATGCGTTTTTTCCTGAATATATTCAGGAAAAAACGCATATGCTCTTTTTGGCCAAGTGCATCATTGTGGACGTTCTGCCTCTTTTCCTATGCTTTAAATGCAATTCCAGTCTACCTCCTGAAATCGGTTTCCTGCAATTCTGCCCCGCTTTCAAGTCCTCTTGGCAGCCTTACTTCAGTATATTTTTGGACGATAGCTGTCATTTATAACTCTGCAGGTTTGTGAATTACAGTGCCCCTGAGCTCCTTTCTTCAACTCGCTTTCTCGTGAGCTGGCCACAACACCGCAGGATTGCTTCAGGCCCTAATCTGGTTCCGGCACGGCACGCTGAGCCTTTGGTTAATTCCCCTTCCTGTGGGAAAAGAGAGTTAAATTTGCCCGTCCAGACACCTCCAGCTAGTCTGTCATTGGTTCTCCCTATTCCTGTTCATCTTCCGCAGAAATTGCAAACTGGGCCAAACAGGAGGTTAAAGGCACTGACTCTCCAAGTCGGGAGAGTGTTAGTAAAGCGTCTGGAATGTTGCACCCGAGTACCAGGGGACGAAAACTGACACATATTGGAACACGTCTCCCGATCACACGGTTGATCATACTCTGGGTTCCACATGCATGTTTTAGCTGAAGGAAGAATACCTTAAACCTGGAGAGTTGAGACCCGTGGAATGGGTACCATGCAATATGACTTCAAAGGGTCTTCATTTGATCACCGAACCTCTCCAGTCCTATCACTGCTGCGTTTATGCCCCTGTACACACACTTGATTCTCTTTCGGAAACATAGCAATCCATAGGTTTTAAGATACTTCCTAGTCAGGTACATTCTTAGGCGTTTAATATGGGGTGTTGAGTCCATTTCGTTGAGCAAGGAGTAGCTCTTGTCTATTCCATATTTGGCTTAAGGAACTTTATCTGTGCTCATTTCAATCTCTGGTTTTATGCAGCACCCCAACTCACCTTTCCCTTTAAGCAAGCATAAGTTGGGTTTCTAAATTTGAGACCCTGTTCTGTTTTGTAATTCAGTTCCTGTGTAGCCAAGATTACATTCCGTGTATTAGTGATATCTTATGATGTTTCTTTTTCTGTGTGACTTATTTCAGTTAGAATCATCATACCTGAATCCACTCATTATGCTGCTACGGGCCTGATGACATAGATTTCATTGCTGAGTGATACTGCATTGTACGTAAGTACCACAACTTCTTTATCCATTTTTCACTTTCTGGGATATTGAACTTGTACCGTAAACCAGGTTCTTGTAAACAGAGCCGTCCCAACCTTTGGGGTGGCTGTGTCTTTTTGATTTTAATTTCCCTAAGCTACAGGACCATAAGTGGAAGTGCCCTAGGCTCTGTTGCTTTGTTTTTTAAATGTTTCAGGAAACACCATACACTTCTCCCGAGTGGCTGTTGGCAATTTACATCCCGCCCATCAGCATAACAAGGCTCCCAGTTCTCCATGGCCTGTCCTGCCTTTCTGGATTTTACACTTTTTTCAGATGGCCCTTTTGACCGGGGGGAAGTGAGACTTCATTGTAGTGCAGATTTCCTTTGCAAGCTTGCTTGGTTGGCCAAAAAGGGCGTATGCGTTTTTTCCTGAATATATTCAGGAAAAAACGCATACGCCCTTTTTGGCCAAGTGCATCATTGTGGACGTTCTGCCTCTTTTCCTATGCTTTAAATGCAATTCCAGTCTACCTCCTGAAATCGGTTTCCTGCAATTCTGCCCCGCTTTCAAGTCCTCTTGGCAGCCTTACTTCAGTATATTTTTGGACGATAGCTGTCATTTATAACTCTGCAGGTTTGTGAATTACAGTGCCCCTGAGCTCCTTTCTTCAACTCGCT
Organism: Lagenorhynchus albirostris; assembly: GCF_949774975.1. NCBI lineage: Eukaryota > Metazoa > Chordata > Mammalia > Artiodactyla > Delphinidae > Lagenorhynchus > Lagenorhynchus albirostris. Next base: position 115,706 of record NW_026783294.1, on the reverse strand, counting down.
TTCTCGTGAGCTGGCCACAACACCGCAGGATTGCTTCAGGCCCTAATCTGGTTCCGGCACGGCACGCTGAGCCTTTGGTTAATTCCCCTTCCTGTGGGAAAAGAGAGTTAAATTTGCCCGTCCAGACACCTCCAGCTAGTCTGTCATTGGTTCTCCCTATTCCTGTTCATCTTCCGCAGAAATTGCAAACTGGGCCAAACAGGAGGTTAAAGGCACTGACTCTCCAAGTCGGGAGAGTGTTAGTAAAGCGTCTGGAATGTTGCACCCGAGTACCAGGGGACGAAAACTGACACATATTGGAACACGTCTCCCGATCACACGGTTGATCATACTCTGGGTTCCACATGCATGTTTTAGCTGAAGGAAGAATACCTTAAACCTGGAGAGTTGAGACCCGTGGAATGGGTACCATGCAATATGACTTCAAAGGGTCTTCATTTGATCACCGAACCTCTCCAGTCCTATCACTGCTGCGTTTATGCCCCTGTACACACACTTGATTCTCTTTCGGAAACATAGCAATCCATAGGTTTTAAGATACTTCCTAGTCAGGTACATTCTTAGGCGTTTAATATGGGGTGTTGAGTCCATTTCGTTGAGCAAGGAGTAGCTCTTGTCTATTCCATATTTGGCTTAAGGAACTTTATCTGTGCTCATTTCAATCTCTGGTTTTATGCAGCACCCCAACTCACCTTTCCCTTTAAGCAAGCATAAGTTGGGTTTCTAAATTTGAGACCCTGTTCTGTTTTGGAATTCAGTTCCTGTGTAGCCAAGGTTACATTCCGTGTATTAGTGATATCTTATGATGTTTCTTTTTCTGTGTGACTTATTTCAGTTAGAATCATCATACCTGAATCCACTCATTATGCTGCTACGGGCCTGATGACATAGATTTCATTGCTGAGTGATACTGCATTGTACGTAAGTACCACAACTTCTTTATCCATTTTTCACTTTCTGCGATATTGAACTTGTACCGTAAACCAGGTTCTTGTAAACAGAGCCGTCCCAACCTTTGGGGTGGCTGTGTCTTTTTGATTTTAATTTCCCTAAGCTACAGGACCATAAGTGGAAGTGCCCTAGGCTCTGTTGCTTTGTTTTTTAGATGTTTCAGGAAACACCATACACTTCTCCGGAGTGGCTGTTGGCAATTTACATCCCGCCCATCAGCATAACAAGGCTCCCAGTTCTCCATGGCCTGTCCTGCCTTTCTGGATTTTACACTTTTTTCAGATGGCCCTTTTGACCGGGGGAAGTGAGACTTCATTGTAGTGCAGATTTCCTTTGCAAGCTTGCTTGGTTGGCCAAAAAGGGCGTATGCGTTTTTTCCTGAATATATTCAGGAAAAAACGCATACGCCCTTTTTGGCCAAGTGCATCATTGTGGACGTTCTGCCTCTTTTCCTATGCTTTAAATGCAATTCCAGTCTACCTCCTGAAATCGGTTTCCTGCAATTCTGCCCCGCTTTCAAGTCCTCTTGGCAGCCTTACTTCAGTATATTTTTGGACGATAGCTGTCATTTATAACTCTGCAGGTTTGTGAATTACAGTGCCCCTGAGCTCCTTTCTTCAACTCGCTTTCTCGTGAGCTGTCCGCAACACCACAGGATTGCTTCAGGCCCTAATCTGGTTCCGGCACGGCACGCTGAGCCTTTGGTTAATTCCTCTTCCTGGTGGGAAATGAGAGTTAAATTTGCCCGTCCAGACACCTCCATCTAGTCTGTCATTGGTTCTCCCTATTCCTGTTCATCTTCCGCAGAAATTGCAAACTGGGCCAAACAGGAGGTTAAAGGCACTGACTCTCCAAGTCGGGAGAGTGTTAGTAAAGCGTCTGGAATGTTGCACCCGAGTACCAGGGGACGAAAACTGACACATATTGGAACACGTCTCCCGATCACATGGTTGATCATACTCTGGGGTCCACATGCATGTTTTAGCTGAAGGAAGAATACCTTAAACCTGGAGAGTTGAGACCCGTGGAATGGGTACCATGCAATATGACTTCAAAGGGTCTTCATTTGCTCACCGAACCTCTCCAGTCCTATCACTGCTGCGTTTATGCCCCTGTACACACGCTTGATTCTCTTTCGGAGACATAGCAATCCATAGGTTTTAAGATACTTCCTAGTCAGGTACATTCTTAGGCGTTTAATATGGGGTGTTGAGTCCATTTCGTTGAGCAAGGAGTAGCTCTTGTCTATTCCATATTTGGCTTAAGGAACTTTATCTGTGCTCATTTCAATCTCTGGTTTTATGCAGCACCCCAACTCACCTTTCCCCTTAAGCAAGCATAAGTTGGGTTTCTAAATTTGAGACCCTGTTCTGTTTTGGAATTCAGTTCCTGTGTAGCCAAGGTTACATTCCGTGTATTAGTGATATCTTATGATGTTTCTTTTTCTGTGTGACTTATTTCAGTTAGAATCATCATACCTGAATCCACTCATTATGCTGCTACGGGCCTGATGACATAGATTTCATTGCTGAGTGATACTGCATTGTACGTAAGTACCACAACTTCTTTATCCATTTTTCACTTTCTGCGATATTGAACTTGTACCGTAAACCAGGTTCTGGTAAACAGAGCCGTCCCAACCTTTGGGGTGGCTGTGTCTTTTTGATTTTAATTTCCCTAAGCTACAGGACCATAAGTGGAAGTGCCCTAGGCTCTGTTGCTTTGTTTTTTAGATGTTTCAGGAAACACCATACACTTCTCCGGAGTGGCTGTTGGCAATTTACATCCCGCCCATCAGCATAACAAGGCTCCCAGTTCTCCATGGCCTGTCCTGCCTTTCTGGATTTTACACTTTTTTCAGATGGCCCTTTTGACCGGGGGGAAGTGAGACTTCATTGTAGTGCAGATTTCCTTTGCAAGCTTGCTTGGTTGGCCAAAAAGGGCGTATGCGTTTTTTCCTGAATATATTCAGGAAAAAACGCATACCCCCTTTTTGGCCAAGTGCATCATTGTGGACGTTCTGCCTTTTTTCCTATGCTTTAAATGCAATTCCAGTCTACCTCCTGAAATCGGTTTCCTGCAATTCTGCCCCGCTTTCAAGTCCTCTTGGCAGCCTTACTTCAGTATATTTTTGGACGATAGCTGTCATTTATAACTCTGCAGGTTTGTGAATTACAGTGCCCCTGAGCTCCTTTCTTCAACTCGCTTTCTCGTGAGCTGTCCGCAACACCACAGGATTGCTTCAGGCCCTAATCTGGTTCCGGCACGGCACGCTGAGCCTTTGGTTAATTCCTCTTCCTGGTGAGAAATGAGAGTTAAATTTGCCCGTCCAGACACCTCCATCTAGTCTGTCATTGGTTCTCCCTATTCCTGTTCATCTTCCGCAGAAATTGCAAACTGGGCCAAACAGGAGGTTAAAGGCACTGACTCTCCAAGTCGGGAGAGTGTTAGTAAAGCGTCTGAATGTTGCACCCGAGTACCAGGGGACGAAAACTGACACATATTGGAACACGTCTCCCGATCACATGGTTGATCATACTCTGGGGTCCACATGCATGTTTTAGCTGAAGGAAGAATACCTTAAACCTGGAGAGTTGAGACCCGTGGAATGGGTACCATGCAATATGACTTCAAAGGGTCTTCATTTGCTCACCGAACCTCTCCAGTCCTATCACTGCTGCGTTTATGCCCCTGTACACACGCTTGATTCTCTTTCGGAGACATAGCAATCCATAGGTTTTAAGATACTTCCTAGTCAGGTACATTCTTAGGCGTTTAATATGGGGTGTTGAGTCCATTTCGTTGAGCAAGGAGTAGCTCTTGTCTATTCCATATTTGGCTTAAGGAACTTTATCTGTGCTCATTTCAATCTCTGGTTTTATGCAGCACCCCAACTCACCTTTCCCCTTAAGCAAGCATAAGTTGGGTTTCTAAATTTGAGACCCTGTTCTGTTTTGTAATTCAGTTCCTGTGTAGCCAAGGTTACATTCCGTGTATTAGTGATATCTTATGATGTTTCTTTTTCTGTGTGACTTATTTCAGTTAGAATCATCATACCTGAATCCACTCATTATGCTGCTACGGGCCTGATGACATAGATTTCATTGCTGAGTGATACTGCATTGTACGTAAGTACCACAACTTCTTTATCCATTTTTCACTTTCTGCGATATTGAACTTGTACCGTAAACCAGGTTCTTGTAAACAGAGCCGTCCCAACCTTTGGGGTGGCTGTGTCTTTTTGATTTTAATTTCCCTAAGCTACAGGACCATAAGTGGAAGTGCCCTAGGCTCTGTTGCTTTGTTTTTTAAATGTTTCAGGAAACACCATACACTTCTCCCCAGTGGATGTTGGCAATTTACATCCCGCCCATCAGCATAACAAGGCTCCCAGTTCTCCATGGCCTGTCCTGCCTTTCTGGATTTTACACTTTTTTCAGATGGCCCTTTTGACCGGGGGAAGTGAGACTTCATTGTAGTGCAGATTTCCTTTGCAAGCTTGCTTGGTTGGCCAAAAAGGGCGTATGCGTTTTTTCCTGAATATATTCAGGAAAAAACGCATACGCCCTTTTTGGCCAAGTGCATCATTGTGGACGTTCTGCCTCTTTTCCTATGCTTTCAATGCAATTCCAGTCTACCTCCTGAAATCGGTTTCCTGCAATTCTGCCCCGCTTTCAAGTCCTCTTGGCAGCCTTACTTCAGTATATTTTTGGACGATAGCTGTCATTTATAACTCTGCAGGTTTGTGAATTACAGTGCCCCTGAGCTCCTTTCTTCAACTCGCTTTCTCGTGAGCTGTCCGCAACACCACAGGATTGCTTCAGGCCCTAATCTGGTTCCGGCACGGCACGCTGAGCCTTTGGTTAATTCCTCTTCCTGGTGAGAAATGAGAGTTAAATTTGCCCGTCCAGACACCTCCATCTAGTCTGTCATTGGTTCTCCCTATTCCTGTTCATCTTCCGCAGAAATTGCAAACTGGGCCAAACAGGAGGTTAAAGGCACTGACTCTCCAAGTCGGGAGAGTGTTAGTAAAGCGTCTGGAATGTTGCACCCGAGTACCAGGGGACGAAAACTGACACATATTGGAACACGTCTCCCGATCACATGGTTGATCATACTCTGGGGTCCACATGCATGTTTTAGCTGAAGGAAGAATACCTTAAACCTGGAGAGTTGAGACCCGTGGAATGGGTACCATGCAATATGACTTCAAAGGGTCTTCATTTGCTCACCGAACCTCTCCAGTCCTATCACTGCTGCGTTTATGCCCCTGTACACACGCTTGATTCTCTTTCGGAGACATAGCAATCCATAGGTTTTAAGATACTTCCTAGTCAGGTACATTCTTAGGCGTTTAATATGGGGTGTTGAGTCCATTTCGTTGAGCAAGGAGTAGCTCTTGTCTATTCCATATTTGGCTTAAGGAACTTTATCTGTGCTCATTTCAATCTCTGGTTTTATGCAGCACCCCAACTCACCTTTCCCCTTAAGCAAGCATAAGTTGGGTTTCTAAATTTGAGACCCTGTTCTGTTTTGGAATTCAGTTCCTGTGTAGCCAAGGTTACATTCCGTGTATTAGTGATATCTTATGATGTTTCTTTTTCTGTGTGACTTATTTCAGTTAGAATCATCATACCTGAATCCACTCATTATGCTGCTACGGGCCTGATGACATAGATTTCATTGCTGAGTGATACTGCATTGTACGTAAGTACCACAACTTCTTTATCCATTTTTCACTTTCTGCAATATTGAACTTGTACCGTAAACCAGGTTCTTGTAAACAGAGCCGTCCCAACCTTTGGGGTGGCTGTGTCTTTTTGATTTTAATTTCCCTAAGCTACAGGACCATAAGTGGAAGTGCCCTAGGCTCTGTTGCTTTGTTTTTTAAATGTTTCAGGAAACACCATACACTTCTCCCGAGTGGCTGTTGGCAATTTACATCCCGCCCATCAGCATAACAAGGCTCCCAGTTCTCCATGGCCTGTCCTGCCTTTCTGGATTTTACACTTTTTTCAGATGGCCCTTTTGACCGGGGGGAAGTGAGACTTCATTGTAGTGCAGATTTCCTTTGCAAGCTTGCTTGGTTGGCCAAAAAGGGCGTATGCGTTTTTTCCTGAATATATTCAGGAAAAAACGCATACGCCCTTTTTGGCCAAGTGCATCATTGTGGACGTTCTGCCTCTTTTCCTATGCTTTCAATGCAATTCCAGTCTACCTCCTGAAATCGGTTTCCTGCAATTCTGCCCCGCTTTCAAGTCCTCTTGGCAGCCTTACTTCAGTATATTTTTGGACGATAGCTGTCATTTATAACTCTGCAGGTTTGTGAATTACAGTGCCCCTGAGCTCCTTTCTTCAACTCGCTTTCTCGTGAGCTGGCCGCAACACCGCAGGATGGCTTCAGGCCCTAATCTGGTTCCGGCACGGCACGCTGAGCCTTTGGTTAATTCCTCTTCCTGGTGGGAAATGAGAGTTAAATTTGCCCGTCCAGACACCTCCAGCTAGTCTGTCATTGGTTATCCCTATTCCTGTTCATCTTCCGCAGAAATTGCAAACTGGGCCAAACAGGAGGTTAAAGGCACTGACTCTCCAAGTCGGGAGAGTGTTAGTAAAGCGTCTGGCATGTTGCACCCGAGTACCAGGGGACGAAAACTGACACATATTGGAACACGTCTCCCGATCACACGGTTGATCATACTCTGGGTTCCACATGCATGTTTTAGCTGAAGGAAGAATACCTTAAACCTCGAGAGTTGAGACCCATGGAATGGGTACCATGCAATATGACTTCAAAGGGTCTTCATTTGCTCACCTAACCTCTACAATCCTATCACTGCTGCGTTTATGCCCCTGCACACCTGCTTCATTCTCTTTCGGAGACATAGCAATCCATAAGTTTTAAGATACTTCCTAGTCAGGTATATTCTTAGGTGTTTAATATGCGGTGTTGAATCCATTTCGTTGAGCAAGGAGTAGCTCTTGTCTGTTCCATATTTGGCTTAAGGAACTTTATCTGTGCTCATTTCAATCTCTGGTTTTATGCAGCACCCCAACTCACCTTTCCCCTTAAGCAAGCATAAGTTGGATTTCTAAATTTGAGACCCTGTTCTGTTTTGTAATTCAGTTCCTGTGTAGCCAAGTTTACATTCCGTGTATTAGTGATATCTTATGATGTTTCTTTTTCTGTGTGACTTATTTCAGTTAGAATCATCATACCTGAATCCACTCATTATGCTGCTACGGGCCTGATGACATAGATTTCCTTGCTGAGTGATATTGCATTGTACGTAAGTACCACAACTTCTTTATCCATTTTTCACTTTCTGCGATATTGAACTTGTACCGTAAACCAGGTTCTTGTAAACAGAGCCGTCCCAACTTTTGGGGTGGCTGTGTCTTTTGATTTTAATTTCCCTAAGCTATAGGACCATAAGTGGAAGTGCCCTAGGCTCTGTTGCTTTGTTTTTTAGATGTTTCAGGAAACACCATACACTTCTCCCGAGTGGCTGTTGGCAATTGACATCCCGCCCATCAGCATAACAAGGCTCCCAGTTCTCCATGGCCTGTCCTGCCTTTCTGGATTTTACACTTTTTTCAGATGGCCCTTTTGACCGGGGGGAAGTGAGACTTCATTGTAGTGCAGATTTCCTTTGCAAGCTTGCTTGGTTGGCCAAAAAGGGCGTATGCGTTTTTTCCTGAATATATTCAGGAAAAAACGCATACGCCCTTTTTGGCCAAGTGCATCATTGTGGACGTTCTGCCTCTTTTCCTATGCTTTCAATGCAATTCCAGTCTACCTCCTGAAATCGGTTTCCTGCAATTCTGCCCCGCTTTCAAGTCCTCTTGGCAGCCTTACTTCAGTATATTTTTGGACGATAGCTGTCATTTATAACTCTGCAGGTTTGTGAATTACAGTGCCCCTGAGCTCCTTTCTTCAACTCGCTTTCTCGTGAGCTGTCCGCAACACCACAGGATTGCTTCAGGCCCTAATCTGGTTCCGGCACGGCACGCTGAGCCTTTGGTTAATTCCTCTTCCTGGTGAGAAATGAGAGTTAAATTTGCCCGTCCAGACACCTCCATCTAGTCTGTCATTGGTTCTCCCTATTTCTGTTCATCTTCCGCAGAAATTGCAAACTGGGCCAAACAGGAGGTTAAAGGCACTGACTCTCCAAGTCGGGAGAGTGTTAGTAAAGCGTCTGAATGTTGCACCCGAGTACCAGGGGACGAAAACTGACACATATTGGAACACGTCTCCCGATCACATGGTTGATCATACTCTGGGGTCCACATGCATGTTTTAGCTGAAGGAAGAATACCTTAAACCTGGAGAGTTGAGACCCGTGGAATGGGTACCATGCAATATGACTTCAAAGGGTCTTCATTTGCTCACCGAACCTCTCCAGTCCTATCACTGCTGCGTTTATGCCCCTGTACACACGCTTGATTCTCTTTCGAAGACATAGCAATCCATAGGTTTTAAGATACTTCCTAGTCAGGTACATTCTTAGGCGTTTAATATGAGGTGTTGAGTCCATTTCGTTGAGCAAGGAGTAGCTCTTGTCTATTCCATATTTGGCTTAAGGAACTTTATCTGTGCTCATTTCAATCTCTGGTTTTATGCAGCACCCCAACTCACCTTTCCCCTTAAGCAAGCATAAGTTGGGTTTCTAAATTTGAGACCCTGTTCTGTTTTGGAATTCAGTTCCTGTGTAGCCAAGTTTACATTCCGTGTATTAGTGATATCTTATGATGTTTCTTTTTCTGTGTGACTTATTTCAGTTAGAATCATCATACCTGAATCCACTCATTATGCTGCTACGGGCCTGATGACATAGATTTCATTGCTGAGTGATACTGCATTGTACGTAAGTACCACAACTTCTTTATCCATTTTTCACTTTCTGCGATATTGAACTTGTACCGTAAACCAGGTTCTTGTAAACAGAGCCGTCCCAACCTTTGGGGTGGCTGTGTCTTTTTGATTTTAATTTCCCTAAGCTACAGGACCATAAGTGGAAGTGCCCTAGGCTCTGTTGCTTTGTTTTTTAGATGTTTCAGGAAACACCATACACTTCTCCGGAGTGGCTGTTGGCAATTTACATCCCGCCCATCAGCATAACAAGGCTCCCAGTTCTCCATGGCCTGTCCTGCCTTTCTGGATTTTACACTTTTTTCAGATGGCCCTTTTGACCGGGGGAAGTGAGACTTCATTGTAGTGCAGATTTCCTTTGCAAGCTTGCTTGGTTGGCCAAAAAGGGCGTATGCGTTTTTTCCTGAATATATTCAGGAAAAAACGCATACACCCTTTTTGGCCAAGTGCATCATTGTGGACGTTCTGCCTCTTTTCCTATGCTTTAAATGCAATTCCAGTCTACCTCCTGAAATCGGTTTCCTGCAATTCTGCCCCGCTTTCAAGTCCTCTTGGCAGCCTTACTTCAGTATATTTTTGGACGATAGCTGTCATTTATAACTCTGCAGGTTTGTGAATTACAGTGCCCCTGAGCTCCTTTCTTCAACTCGCTTTCTCGTGAGCTGTCCGCAACACCACAGGATTGCTTCAGGCCCTAATCTGGTTCCGGCACGGCACGCTGAGCCTTTGGTTAATTCCTCTTCCTGGTGAGAAATGAGAGTTAAATTTGCCCGTCCAGACACCTCCATCTAGTCTGTCATTGGTTCTCCCTATTCCTGTTCATCTTCCGCAGAAATTGCAAACTGGGCCAAACAGGAGGTTAAAGGCACTGACTCTCCAAGTCGGGAGAGTGTTAGTAAAGCGTCTGGAATGTTGCACCCGAGTACCAGGGGACGAAAACTGACACATATTGGAACACGTCTCCCGATCACATGGTTGATCATACTCTGGGGTCCACATGCATGTTTTAGCTGAAGGAAGAATACCTTAAACCTGGAGAGTTGAGACCCGTGGAATGGGTACCATGCAATATGACTTCAAATGGTCTTCATTTGCTCACCGAACCTCTCCAGTCCTATCACTGCTGCGTTTATGCCCCTGTACACACGCTTGATTCTCTTTCGGAGACATAGCAATCCATAGGTTTTAAGATACTTCCTAGTCAGGTACATTCTTAGGCGTTTAATATGGGGTGTTGAGTCCATTTCGTTGAGCAAGGAGTAGCTCTTGTCTATTCCATATTTGGCTTAAGGAACTTTATCTGTGCTCATTTCAATCTCTGGTTTTATGCAGCACCCCAACTCACCTTTCCCCTTAAGCAAGCATAAGTTGGGTTTCTAAATTTGAGACCCTGTTCTGTTTTGTAATTCAGTTCCTGTGTAGCCAAGGTTACATTCCGTGTATTAGTGATATCTTATGATGTTTCTTTTTCTGTGTGACTTATTTCAGTTAGAATCATCATACCTGAATCCACTCATTATGCTGCTACGGGCCTGATGATATAGATTTCATTGCTGAGTGATACTGCATTGTACGTAAGTACCACAACTTCTTTATCCATTTTTCACTTTCTGCGATATTGAACTTGTACCGTAAACCAGGTTCTTGTAAACAGAGCCGTCCCAACCTTTGGGGTGGCTGTGTCTTTTTCATTTTAATTTCCCTAAGCTACAGGACCATAAGTGGAAGTGCCCTAGGCTCTGTTGCTTTGTTTTTTAGATGTTTCAGGAAACACCATACACTTCTCCGGAGTGGCTGTTGGCAATTTACATCCCGCCCATCAGCATAACAAGGCTCCCAGTTCTCCATGGCCTGTCCTGCCTTTCTGGATTTTACACTTTTTTCAGATGGCCCTTTTGACCGGGGGAAGTGAGACTTCATTATAGTGCAGATTTCCTTTGCAAGCTTGCTTGGTTGGCCAAAAAGGGCGTATGCGTTTTTTCCTGAATATATTCAGGAAAAAACGCATACGCCCTTTTTGGCCAAGTGCACCATTGTGGACGTTCTGCCTCTTTTCCTATGCTTTAAATGCAATTCCAGTCTACCTCCTGAAATCGGTTTCCTGCAATTCTGCCCCGCTTTCAAGTCCTCTTGGCAGCCTTACTTCAGTATATTTTTGGACGATAGCTGTCATTTATAACTCTGCAGGTTTGTGAATTACAGTGCCCCTGAGCTCCTTTCTTCAACTCGCTTTCTCGTGAGCTGTCCGCAACACCACAGGATTGCTTCAGGCCCTAATCTGGTTCCAGCACGGCACGCTGAGCCTTTGGTTAATTCCTCTTCCTGGTGAGAAATGAGAGTTAAATTTGCCCGTCCAGACACCTCCATCTAGTCTGTCATTGGTTCTCCCTATTTCTGTTCATCTTCCGCAGAAATTGCAAACTGGGCCAAACAGGAGGTTAAAGGCACTGACTCTCCAAGTCGGGAGAGTGTTAGTAAAGCGTCTGAATGTTGCACCCGAGTACCAGGGGACGAAAACTGACACATATTGGAACACGTCTCCCGATCACACGGTTGATCATACTCTGGGTTCCACATGCATGTTTTAGCTGAAGGAAGAATACCTTAAACCTGGAGAGTTGAGACCCATGGAATGGGTACCATGCAATATGACTTCAAAGGGTCTTCATTTGCTCACCGAACCTCTCCAATCCTATCACTGCTGCGTTTATGCCCCTGTACACACACTTGATTCTCTTTCAGAGACATAGCAATCCATAGGTTTTAAGATACTTCCTAGTCAGGTACACTCTTAGGCATTTAATATGGGGTGTTGAGTCCATTTCGTTGAGCAAGGAGTAGCTCTTGTCTATTCCATATTTGGCTTAAGGAACTTTATCTGTGCTCATTTCAATCTCTGGTTTTATGCAGCACCCCAACTCACCTTTCCCCTTAAGCAAGCATAAGTTGGGTTTCTTAATTTGAGACCCTGTTCTGTTTTGTAATTCAGTTCCAGTGTAGCCAAGTTTACATTCCGTGTATTAGTGATATCTTATGATGTTTCTTTTCCTGTGTGACTTATTTCAGTTAGAATCATCATACCTGAATCCACTCATTATGGTGCTACGGGCCTGATGACATAGATTTCCTTGCTGAGTGATACTGCATTGTACGTAAGTACCACAACTTCTTTATCCATTTTTCACTTTCTGCGATATTGAACTTGTACCGTAAACCAGGTTCTTGTAAACAGAGCCGTCCCAACCTTTGGGGTGGCTGTGTCTTTTTGATTTTAATTTCCCTAAGCTACAGGACCATAAGTGGAAGTGCCCTAGGCTCTGTTGCTTTGTTTTTTAAATGTTTCAGGAAACACCATACACTTCTCCCGAGTGGCTGTTGGCAATTTACATCCCGCCCATCAGCATAACAAGGCTCCCAGTTCTCCATGGCCTGTCCTGCCTTTCTGGATTTTACACTTTTTTCAGATGGCCCTTTTGACCGGGGGAAGTGAGACTTCATTGTAGTGCAGATTTCCTTTGCAAGCTTGCTTGGTTGGCCAAAAAGGGCGTATGCGTTTTTTCCTGAATATATTCAGGAAAAAACGCATACGCCCTTTTTGGCCAAGTGCATCATTGTGGACGTTCTGTCTCTTTTCCTATGCTTTAAATGCAATTCCAGTCTACCTCCTGAAATCGGTTTCCTGCAATTCTGCCCCGCTTTCAAGTCCTCTTGGCAGCCTTACTTCAGTATATTTTTGGACGATAGCTGTCATTTATAACTCTGCAGGTTTGTGAATTACAGTGCCCCTGAGCTCCTTTCTTCAACTCGCTTTCTCGTGAGCTGGCCACAACACCGCAGGATTGCTTCAGGCCCTAATCTGGTTCCGGCACGGCACGCTGAGCCTTTGGTTAATTCCCCTTCCTGTGGGAAAAGAGAGTTAAATTTGCCCGTCCAGACACCTCCAGCTAGTCTGTCATTGGTTCTCCCTATTCCTGTTCATCTTCCGCAGAAATTGCAAACTGGGCCAAACAGGAGGTTAAAGGCACTGACTCTCCAAGTCGGGAGAGTGTTAGTAAAGCGTCTGGAATGTTGCACCCGAGTACCAGGGGACGAAAACTGACACATATTGGAACACGTCTCCCGATCACACGGTTGATCATACTCTGGGTTCCACATGCATGTTTTAGCTGAAGGAAGAATACCTTAAACCTGGAGAGTTGAGACCCGTGGAATGGGTACCATGCAATATGACTTCAAAGGGACTTCATTTGATCACCGAACCTCTCCAGTCCTATCACTGCTGCGTTTATGCCCCTGTACACACACTTGATTCTCTTTCGGAAACATAGCAATCCATAGGTTTTAAGATACTTCCTAGTCAGGTACATTCTTAGGCGTTTAATATGGGGTGTTGAGTCCATTTCGTTGAGCAAGGAGTAGCTCTTGTCTATTCCATATTTGGCTTAAGGAACTTTATCTGTGCTCATTTCAATCTCTGGTTTTATGCAGCACCCCAACTCACCTTTCCCTTTAAGCAAGCATAAGTTGGGTTTCTAAATTTGAGACCCTGTTCTGTTTTGGAATTCAGTTCCTGTGTAGCCAAGTTTACATTCCGTGTATTAGTGATATCTTATGATGTTTCTTTTTCTGTGTGACTTATTTCAGTTAGAATCATCATACCTGAATCCACTCATTATGCTGCTACGGGCCTGATGACATAGATTTCATTGCTGAGTGATACTGCATTGTACGTAAGTACCACAACTTCTTTATCCATTTTTCACTTTCTGGGATATTGAACTTGTACCGTAATCCAGGTTCTTGTAAACAGAGCCGTCCCAACCTTTGGGGTGGCTGTGTCTTTTTGATTTTAATTTCCCTAAGCTACAGGACCATAAGTGGAAGTGCCCTAGGCTCTGTTGCTTTGTTTTTTAGATGTTTCAGGAAACACCATACACTTCTCCCGAGTGGCTGTTGGCAATTTACATCCCGCCCATCAGCATAACAAGGCTCCCAGTTCTCCATGGCCTGTCCTGCCTTTCTGGATTTTACACTTTTTTCAGATGGCCCTTTTGACCGGGGGAAGTGAGACTTCATTGTAGTGCAGATTTCCTTTGCAAGCTTGCTTGGTTGGCCAAAAAGGGCGTATGCGTTTTTTCCTGAATATATTCAGGAAAAAACTCATACACGCTTTTTGGCCAAGTGCATCATTGTGGACGTTCTGCCTCTTTTCCTATGCTTTCAATGCAATTCCAGTCTACCTCCTGAAATCGGTTTCCTGCAATTCTGCCCCGCTTTCAAGTCCTCTTGGCAGCCTTACTTCAGTATATTTTTGGACGATAGCTGTCATTTATAACTCTGCAGGTTTGTGAATTACAGTGCCCCTGAGCTCCTTTCTTCAACTCGCTTTCTCGTGAGCTGGCCGCAACACCGCAGGATGGCTTCAGGCCCTAATCTGGTTCCGGCACGGCATGCTGAGCCTTTGGTTAATTCCTCTTCCTGGTGGGAAATGAGAGTTCAATTTGCCCGTCCAGACACCTCCAGCTAGTCTGTCATTGGTTCTCCCTATTCCTGTTCATCTTCCGCAGAAATTGCAAACTGGGCCAAACAGGAGGTTAAAGGCACTGACTCTCCAAGTCGGGAGAGTGTTAGTAAAGCGTCTGGAATGTTGCACCCGAGTACCAGGGGACGAAAACTGACACATATTGGAACACGTCTCCCGATCACACGGTTGATCATACTCTGGGTTCCACATGCATGTTTTAGCTGAAGGAAGAATACCTTAAACCTGGAGAGTTGAGACCCATGGAATGGGTACCATGCAATATGACTTCAAAGGGTCTTCATTTGCTCACCGAACCTCTCCAATCCTATCACTGCTGCGTTTATGCCCCTGTACACACACTTGATTCTCTTTCAGAGACATAGCAATCCATAGGTTTTAAGATACTTCCTAGTCAGGTACACTCTTAGGCATTTAATATGGGGTGTTGAGTCCATTTCGTTGAGCAAGGAGTAGCTCTTGTCTATTCCATATTTGGCTTAAGGAACTTTATCTGTGCTCATTTCAATCTCTGGTTTTATGCAGCACCCCAACTCACCTTTCCCCTTAAGCAAGCATAAGTTGGGTTTCTTAATTTGAGACCCTGTTCTGTTTTGTAATTCAGTTCCAGTGTAGCCAAGTTTACATTCCGTGTATTAGTGATATCTTATGATGTTTCTTTTCCTGTGTGACTTATTTCAGTTAGAATCATCATACCTGAATCCACTCATTATGGTGCTACGGGCCTGATGACATAGATTTCCTTGCTGAGTGATACTGCATTGTACGTAAGTACCACAACTTCTTTATCCATTTTTCACTTTCTGCGATATTGAACTTGTACCGTAAACCAGGTTCTTGTAAACAGAGCCGTCCCAACCTTTGGGGTGGCTGTGTCTTTTTGATTTTAATTTCCCTAAGCTACAGGACCATAAGTGGAAGTGCCCTAGGCTCTGTTGCTTTGTTTTTTAAATGTTTCAGGAAACACCATACACTTCTCCCGAGTGGCTGTTGGCAATTTACATCCCGCCCATCAGCATAACAAGGCTCCCAGTTCTCCATGGCCTGTCCTGCCTTTCTGGATTTTACACTTTTTTCAGATGGCCCTTTTGACCGGGGGAAGTGAGACTTCATTGTAGTGCAGATTTCCTTTGCAAGCTTGCTTGGTTGGCCAAAAAGGGCGTATGCGTTTTTTCCTGAATATATTCAGGAAAAAACGCATACGCCCTTTTTGGCCAAGTGCATCATTGTGGACGTTCTGTCTCTTTTCCTATGCTTTAAATGCAATTCCAGTCTACCTCCTGAAATCGGTTTCCTGCAATTCTGCCCCGCTTTCAAGTCCTCTTGGCAGCCTTACTTCAGTATATTTTTGGACGATAGCTGTCATTTATAACTCTGCAGGTTTGTGAATTACAGTGCCCCTGAGCTCCTTTCTTCAACTCGCTTTCTCGTGAGCTGGCCGCAACACCGCAGTATTGCTTCAGGCCCTAATCTGGTTCCGGCACGGCACGCTGAGCCTTTGGTTAATTCCCCTTCCTGTGGGAAAAGAGAGTTAAATTTGCCCGTCCAGACACCTCCAGCTAGTCTGTCATTGGTTCTCCCTATTCCTGTTCATCTTCTGCAGAAATTGCAAACTGGGCCAAACAGGAGGTTAAAGGCACTGACTCTCCAAGTCGGGAGAGTGTTAGTAAAGCGTCTGGAATGTTGCACCCGAGTACCAGGGGACGAAAACTGACACATATTGGAACACGTCTCCCGATCACACGGTTGATCATACTCTGGGTTCCACATGCATGTTTTAGCTGAAGGAAGAATACCTTAAACCTGGAGAGTTGAGACCCGTGGAATGGGTACCATGCAATATGACTTCAAAGGGTCTTCATTTGATCACCGAACCTCTCCAGTCCTATCACTGCTGCGTTTATGCCCCTGTACACACACTTGATTCTCTTTCGGAAACATAGCAATCCATAGGTTTTAAGATACTTCCTAGTCAGGTACATTCTTAGGCGTTTAATATGGGGTGTTGAGTCCATTTCGTTGAGCAAGGAGTAGCTCTTGTCTATTCCATATTTGGCTTAAGGAACTTTATCTGTGCTCATTTCAATCTCTGGTTTTATGCAGCACCCCAACTCACCTTTCCCTTTAAGCAAGCATAAGTTGGGTTTCTAAATTTGAGACCCTGTTCTGTTTTGGAATTCAGTTCCTGTGTAGCCAAGTTTACATTCCGTGTATTAGTGATATCTTATGATGTTTCTTTTTCTGTGTGACTTATTTCAGTTAGAATCATCATACCTGAATCCACTCATTATGCTGCTACGGGCCTGATGACATAGATTTCATTGCTGAGTGATACTGCATTGTACGTAAGTACCACAACTTCTTTATCCATTTTTCACTTTCTGCGATATTGAACTTGTACCGTAAACCAGGTTCTTGTAAACAGAGCCGTCCCAACCTTTGGGGTGGCTGTGTCTTTTTGATTTTAATTTCCCTAAGCTACAGGACCATAAGTGGAAGTGCCCTAGGCTCTGTTGCTTTGTTTTTTAGATGTTTCAGGAAACACCATACACTTCTCCGGAGTGGCTGTTGGCAATTTACATCCCGCCCATCAGCATAACAAGGCTCCCAGTTCTCCATGGCCTGTCCTGCCTTTCTGGATTTTACACTTTTTTCAGATGGCCCTTTTGACCGGGGGAAGTGAGACTTCATTGTAGTGCAGATTTCCTTTGCAAGCTTGCTTGGTTGGCCAAAAAGGGCGTATGCGTTTTTTCCTGAATATATTCAGGAAAAAACGCATACACCCTTTTTGGCCAAGTGCATCATTGTGGACGTTCTGCCTCTTTTCCTATGCTTTAAATGCAATTCCAGTCTACCTCCTGAAATCGGTTTCCTGCAATTCTGCCCCGCTTTCAAGTCCTCTTGGCAGCCTTACTTCAGTATATTTTTGGACGATAGCTGTCATTTATAACTCTGCAGGTTTGTGAATTACAGTGCCCCTGAGCTCCTTTCTTCAACTCGCTTTCTCGTGAGCTGTCCGCAACACCACAGGATTGCTTCAGGCCCTAATCTGGTTCCGGCACGGCACGCTGAGCCTTTGGTTAATTCCTCTTCCTGGTGAGAAATGAGAGTTAAATTTGCCCGTCCAGACACCTCCATCTAGTCTGTCATTGGTTCTCCCTATTCCTGTTCATCTTCCGCAGAAATTGCAAACTGGGCCAAACAGGAGGTTAAAGGCACTGACTCTCCAAGTCGGGAGAGTGTTAGTAAAGCGTCTGGAATGTTGCACCCGAGTACCAGGGGACGAAAACTGACACATATTGGAACACGTCTCCCGATCACATGGTTGATCATACTCTGGGGTCCACATGCATGTTTTAGCTGAAGGAAGAATACCTTAAACCTGGAGAGTTGAGACCCGTGGAATGGGTATCATGCAATATGACTTCAAATGGTCTTCATTTGCTCACCGAACCTCTCCAGTCCTATCACTGCTGCGTTTATGCCCCTGTACACACGCTTGATTCTCTTTCGGAGACATAGCAATCCATAGGTTTTAAGATACTTCCTAGTCAGGTACATTCTTAGGCGTTTAATATGGGGTGTTGAGTCCATTTCGTTGAGCAAGGAGTAGCTCTTGTCTATTCCATATTTGGCTTAAGGAACTTTATCTGTGCTCATTTCAATCTCTGGTTTTATGCAGCACCCCAACTCACCTTTCCCCTTAAGCAAGCATAAGTTGGGTTTCTAAATTTGAGACCCTGTTCTGTTTTGTAATTCAGTTCCTGTGTAGCCAAGGTTACATTCCGTGTATTAGTGATATCTTATGATGTTTCTTTTTCTGTGTGACTTATTTCAGTTAGAATCATCATACCTGAATCCACTCATTATGCTGCTACGGGCCTGATGACATAGATTTCATTGCTGAGTGATACTGCATTGTACGTAAGTACCACAACTTCTTTATCCATTTTTCACTTTCTGCGATATTGAACTTGTACCATAAACCAGGTTCTTGTAAACAGAGCCGTCCCAACCTTTGGGGTGGCTGTGTCTTTTTTATTTTAATTTCCCTAAG
Source organism: Lagenorhynchus albirostris (assembly GCF_949774975.1). Taxonomy (NCBI): domain Eukaryota; kingdom Metazoa; phylum Chordata; class Mammalia; order Artiodactyla; family Delphinidae; genus Lagenorhynchus; species Lagenorhynchus albirostris. The sequence continues at coordinate 97,286 of NW_026783294.1, read as the reverse complement.
CTACAGGACCATAAGTGGAAGTGCCCTAGGCTCTGTTGCTTTGTTTTTTAAATGTTTCAGGAAACACCATACACTTCTCCCGAGTGGCTGTTGGCAACTTACATCCCGCCCATCAGCATAACAAGGCTCCCAGTTCTCCATGGCCTGTCCTGCCTTTCTGGATTTTACACTTTTTTCAGATGGCCCTTTTGACCGGGGGGAACTGAGACTTCATTGTAGTGCAGATTTCCTTTGCAAGCTTGCTTGGTTGGCCAAAAAGGGCGTATGCGGTTTTTCCTGAATATATTCAGGAAAAAACGCATACGCCCTTTTTGGCCAAGTGCATCATTGTGGACGTTCTGTCTCTTTTCCTATGCTTTAAATGCAATTCCAGTCTACCTCCTGAAATCGGTTTCCTGCAATTCTGCCCCGCTTTCAAGTCCTCTTGGCAGCCTTACTTCAGTATATTTTTGGACGATAGCTGTCATTTATAACTCTGCAGGTTTGTGAATTACAGTGCCCCTGAGCTCCTTTCTTCAACTCGCTTTCTCGTGAGCTGGCCACAACACCGCAGGATTGCTTCAGGCCCTAATCTGGTTCCGGCACGGCACGCTGAGCCTTTGGTTAATTCCCCTTCCTGTGGGAAAAGAGAGTTAAATTTGCCCGTCCAGACACCTCCAGCTAGTCTGTCATTGGTTCTCCCTATTCCTGTTCATCTTCCGCAGAAATTGCAAACTGGGCCAAACAGGAGGTTAAAGGCACTGACTCTCCAAGTCGGGAGACTGTTAGTAAAGCGTCTGGAATGTTGCACCCGAGTACCAGGGGACGAAAACTGACACATATTGGAACACGTCTCCCGATCACACGGTTGATCATACTCTGGGTTCCACATGCATGTTTTAGCTGAAGGAAGAATACCTTAAACCTGGAGAGTTGAGACCCGTGGAATGGGTACCATGCAATATGACTTCAAAGGGTCTTCATTTGATCACCGAACCTCTCCAGTCCTATCACTGCTGCGTTTATGCCCCTGTACACACACTTGATTCTCTTTCGGAAACATAGCAATCCATAGGTTTTAAGATACTTCCTAGTCAGGTACATTCTTAGGCGTTTAATATGGGGTGTTGAGTCCATTTCGTTGAGCAAGGAGTAGCTCTTGTCTATTCCATATTTGGCTTAAGGAACTTTATCTGTGCTCATTTCAATCTCTGGTTTTATGCAGCACCCCAACTCACCTTTCCCTTTAAGCAAGCATAAGTTGGGTTTCTAAATTTGAGACCCTGTTCTGTTTTGGAATTCAGTTCCTGTGTAGCCAAGTTTACATTCCGTGTATTAGTGATATCTTATGATGTTTCTTTTTCTGTGTGACTTATTTCAGTTAGAATCATCATACCTGAATCCACTCATTATGCTGCTACGGGCCTGATGACATAGATTTCATTGCTGAGTGATACTGCATTGTACGTAAGTACCACAACTTCTTTATCCATTTTTCACTTTCTGGGATATTGAACTTGTACCGTAAACCAGGTTCTTGTAAACAGAGCCGTCCCAACCTTTGGGGTGGCTGTGTCTTTTTGATTTTAATTTCCCTAAGCTACAGGACCATAAGTGGAAGTGCCCTAGGCTCTGTTGCTTTGTTTTTTAGATGTTTCAGGAAACACCATACACTTCTCCCGAGTGGCTGTTGGCAATTTACATCCCGCCCATCAGCATAACAAGGCTCCCAGTTCTCCATGGCCTGTCCTGCCTTTCTGGATTTTACACTTTTTTCAGATGGCCCTTTTGACCGGGGGAAGTGAGACTTCATTGTAGTGCAGATTTCCTTTGCAAGCTTGCTTGGTTGGCCAAAAAGGGCGTATGCGTTTTTTCCTGAATATATTCAGGAAAAAACTCATACACGCTTTTTGGCCAAGTGCATCATTGTGGACGTTCTGCCTCTTTTCCTATGCTTTCAATGCAATTCCAGTCTACCTCCTGAAATCGGTTTCCTGCAATTCTGCCCCGCTTTCAAGTCCTCTTGGCAGCCTTACTTCAGTATATTTTTGGACGATAGCTGTCATTTATAACTCTGCAGGTTTGTGAATTACAGTGCCCCTGAGCTCCTTTCTTCAAGTCGCTTTCTCGTGAGCTGTCCGAAACACCACAGGATTGCTTCAGGCCCTAATCTGGTTCCGGCACGGCACGCTGAGCCTTTGGTTAATTCCTCTTCCTGGTGAGAAATGAGAGTTAAATTTGCCCGTCCAGACACCTCCATCTAGTCTGTCATTGGTTCTCCCTATTCCTGTTCATCTTCCGCAGAAATTGCAAACTGGGCCAAACAGGAGGTTAAAGGCACTGACTCTCCAAGTCGGGAGAGTGTTAGTAAAGCGTCTGGAATGTTGCACCCGAGTACCAGGGGACGAAAACTGACACATATTGGAACACGTCTCCCGATCACATGGTTGATCATACTCTGGGGTCCACATGCATGTTTTAGCTGAAGGAAGAATACCTTAAACCTGGAGAGTTGAGACCCGTGGAATGGGTACCATGCAATATGACTTCAAAGGGTCTTCATTTGCTCACCAAACCTCTCCAGTCCTATCACTGCTGCGTTTATGCCCCTGTACACACGCTTGATTCTCTTTCGGAGACATAGCAGTCCATAGGTTTTAAGATACTTCCTAGTCAGGTACATTCTTAGGCGTTTAATATGGGGTGTTGAGTCCATCTCGTTGAGCAAGGAGTAGCTCTTGTCTATTCCATATTTGGCTTAAGGAACTTTATCTGTGCTCATTTCAATCTCTGGTTTTATGCAGCACCCCAACTCACCTTTCCCTTTAAGCAAGCATAAGTTGGGTTTCTAAATTTGAGACCCTGTTCTGTTTTGGAATTCAGTTCCTGTGTAGCCAAGTTTACATTCCGTGTATTAGTGATATCTTATGATGTTTCTTTTTCTGTGTGACTTATTTCAGTTAGAATCATCATACCTGAATCCACTCATTATGCTGCTACGGGCCTGATGACATAGATTTCATTGCTGAGTGATACTGCATTGTACGTAAGTACCACAACTTCTTTATCCATTTTTCACTTTCTGCGATATTGAACTTGTACCGTAAACCAGGTTCTTGTAAACAGAGCCGTCCCAACCTTTGGGGTGGCTGTGTCTTTTTGATTTTAATTTCCCTAAGCTACAGGACCATAAGTGGAAGTGCCCTAGGCTCTGTTGCTTTGTTTTTTAGATGTTTCAGGAAACACCATACACTTCTCCGGAGTGGCTGTTGGCAATTTACATCCCGCCCATCAGCATAACAAGGCTCCCAGTTCTCCATGGCCTGTCCTGCCTTTCTGGATTTTACACTTTTTTCAGATGGCCCTTTTGACCGGGGGAAGTGAGACTTCATTGTAGTGCAGATTTCCTTTGCAAGCTTGCTTGGTTGGCCAAAAAGGGCGTATGCGTTTTTTCCTGAATATATTCAGGAAAAAACGCATACACCCTTTTTGGCCAAGTGCATCATTGTGGACGTTCTGCCTCTTTTCCTATGCTTTAAATGCAATTCCAGTCTACCTCCTGAAATCGGTTTCCTGCAATTCTGCCCCGCTTTCAAGTCCTCTTGGCAGCCTTACTTCAGTATATTTTTGGACGATAGCTGTCATTTATAACTCTGCAGGTTTGTGAATTACAGTGCCCCTGAGCTCCTTTCTTCAACTCGCTTTCTCGTGAGCTGTCCGCAACACCACAGGATTGCTTCAGGCCCTAATCTGGTTCCGGCACGGCACGCTGAGCCTTTGGTTAATTCCTCTTCCTGGTGAGAAATGAGAGTTAAATTTGCCCGTCCAGACACCTCCATCTAGTCTGTCATTGGTTCTCCCTATTCCTGTTCATCTTCCGCAGAAATTGCAAACTGGGCCAAACAGGAGGTTAAAGGCACTGACTCTCCAAGTCGGGAGAGTGTTAGTAAAGCGTCTGGAATGTTGCACCCGAGTACCAGGGGACGAAAACTGACACATATTGGAACACGTCTCCCGATCACATGGTTGATCATACTCTGGGGTCCACATGCATGTTTTAGCTGAAGGAAGAATACCTTAAACCTGGAGAGTTGAGACCCGTGGAATGGGTACCATGCAATATGACTTCAAATGGTCTTCATTTGCTCACCGAACCTCTCCAGTCCTATCACTGCTGCGTTTATGCCCCTGTACACACGCTTGATTCTCTTTCGGAGACATAGCAATCCATAGGTTTTAAGATACTTCCTAGTCAGGTACATTCTTAGGCGTTTAATATGGGGTGTTGAGTCCATTTCGTTGAGCAAGGAGTAGCTCTTGTCTATTCCATATTTGGCTTAAGGAACTTTATCTGTGCTCATTTCAATCTCTGGTTTTATGCAGCACCCCAACTCACCTTTCCCCTTAAGCAAGCATAAGTTGGGTTTCTAAATTTGAGACCCTGTTCTGTTTTGTAATTCAGTTCCTGTGTAGCCAAGGTTACATTCCGTGTATTAGTGATATCTTATGATGTTTCTTTTTCTGTGTGACTTATTTCAGTTAGAATCATCATACCTGAATCCACTCATTATGCTGCTACGGGCCTGATGACATAGATTTCATTGCTGAGTGATACTGCATTGTACGTAAGTACCACAACTTCTTTATCCATTTTTCACTTTCTGCGATATTGAACTTGTACCATAAACCAGGTTCTTGTAAACAGAGCCGTCCCAACCTTTGGGGTGGCTGTGTCTTTTTTATTTTAATTTCCCTAAGCTACAGGACCATAAGTGGAAGTGCCCTAGGCTCTGTTGCTTTGTTTTTTAAATGTTTCAGGAAACACCATACACTTCTCCCGAGTGGCTGTTGGCAACTTACATCCCGCCCATCAGCATAACAAGGCTCCCAGTTCTCCATGGCCTGTCCTGCCTTTCTGGATTTTACACTTTTTTCAGATGGCCCTTTTGACCGGGGGGAACTGAGACTTCATTGTAGTGCAGATTTCCTTTGCAAGCTTGCTTGGTTGGCCAAAAAGGGCGTATGCGGTTTTTCCTGAATATATTCAGGAAAAAACGCATACGCCCTTTTTGGCCAAGTGCATCATTGTGGACGTTCTGTCTCTCTTCCTATGCTTTAAATGCAATTCCAGTCTACCTCCTGAAATCGGTTTCCTGCAATTCTGCCCCGCTTTCAAGTCCTCTTGGCAGCCTTACTTCAGTATATTTTTGGACGATAGCTGTCATTTATAACTCTGCAGGTTTGTGAATTACAGTGCCCCTGAGCTCCTTTCTTCAACTCGCTTTCTCGTGAGCTGGCCACAACACCGCAGGATTGCTTCAGGCCCTAATCTGGTTCCGGCACGGCACGCTGAGCCTTTGGTTAATTCCCCTTCCTGTGGGAAAAGAGAGTTAAATTTGCCCGTCCAGACACCTCCAGCTAGTCTGTCATTGGTTCTCCCTATTCCTGTTCATCTTCCGCAGAAATTGCAAACTGGGCCAAACAGGAGGTTAAAGGCACTGACTCTCCAAGTCGGGAGACTGTTAGTAAAGCGTCTGGAATGTTGCACCCGAGTACCAGGGGACGAAAACTGACACATATTGGAACACGTCTCCCGATCACACGGTTGATCATACTCTGGGTTCCACATGCATGTTTTAGCTGAAGGAAGAATACCTTAAACCTGGAGAGTTGAGACCCGTGGAATGGGTACCATGCAATATGACTTCAAAGGGTCTTCATTTGATCACCGAACCTCTCCAGTCCTATCACTGCTGCGTTTATGCCCCTGTACACACACTTGATTCTCTTTCGGAAACATAGCAATCCATAGGTTTTAAGATACTTCCTAGTCAGGTACATTCTTAGGCGTTTAATATGGGGTGTTGAGTCCATTTCGTTGAGCAAGGAGTAGCTCTTGTCTATTCCATATTTGGCTTAAGGAACTTTATCTGTGCTCATTTCAATCTCTGGTTTTATGCAGCACCCCAACTCACCTTTCCCTTTAAGCAAGCATAAGTTGGGTTTCTAAATTTGAGACCCTGTTCTGTTTTGGAATTCAGTTCCTGTGTAGCCAAGTTTACATTCCGTGTATTAGTGATATCTTATGATGTTTCTTTTTCTGTGTGACTTATTTCAGTTAGAATCATCATACCTGAATCCACTCATTATGCTGCTACGGGCCTGATGACATAGATTTCATTGCTGAGTGATACTGCATTGTACGTAAGTACCACAACTTCTTTATCCATTTTTCACTTTCTGGGATATTGAACTTGTACCGTAAACCAGGTTCTTGTAAACAGAGCCGTCCCAACCTTTGGGGTGGCTGTGTCTTTTTGATTTTAATTTCCCTAAGCTACAGGACCATAAGTGGAAGTGCCCTAGGCTCTGTTGCTTTGTTTTTTAGATGTTTCAGGAAACACCATACACTTCTCCCGAGTGGCTGTTGGCAATTTACATCCCGCCCATCAGCATAACAAGGCTCCCAGTTCTCCATGGCCTGTCCTGCCTTTCTGGATTTTACACTTTTTTCAGATGGCCCTTTTGACCGGGGGAAGTGAGACTTCATTGTAGTGCAGATTTCCTTTGCAAGCTTGCTTGGTTGGCCAAAAAGGGCGTATGCGTTTTTTCCTGAATATATTCAGGAAAAAACTCATACACGCTTTTTGGCCAAGTGCATCATTGTGGACGTTCTGCCTCTTTTCCTATGCTTTCAATGCAATTCCAGTCTACCTCCTGAAATCGGTTTCCTGCAATTCTGCCCCGCTTTCAAGTCCTCTTGGCAGCCTTACTTCAGTATATTTTTGGACGATAGCTGTCATTTATAACTCTGCAGGTTTGTGAATTACAGTGCCCCTGAGCTCCTTTCTTCAAGTCGCTTTCTCGTGAGCTGTCCGAAACACCACAGGATTGCTTCAGGCCCTAATCTGGTTCCGGCACGGCACGCTGAGCCTTTGGTTAATTCCTCTTCCTGGTGAGAAATGAGAGTTAAATTTGCCCGTCCAGACACCTCCATCTAGTCTGTCATTGGTTCTCCCTATTCCTGTTCATCTTCCGCAGAAATTGCAAACTGGGCCAAACAGGAGGTTAAAGGCACTGACTCTCCAAGTCGGGAGAGTGTTAGTAAAGCGTCTGGAATGTTGCACCCGAGTACCAGGGGACGAAAACTGACACATATTGGAACACGTCTCCCGATCACATGGTTGATCATACTCTGGGGTCCACATGCATGTTTTAGCTGAAGGAAGAATACCTTAAACCTGGAGAGTTGAGACCCGTGGAATGGGTACCATGCAATATGACTTCAAAGGGTCTTCATTTGCTCACCAAACCTCTCCAGTCCTATCACTGCTGCGTTTATGCCCCTGTACACACGCTTGATTCTCTTTCGGAGACATAGCAGTCCATAGGTTTTAAGATACTTCCTAGTCAGGTACATTCTTAGGCGTTTAATATGGGGTGTTGAGTCCATCTCGTTGAGCAAGGAGTAGCTCTTGTCTATTCCATATTTGGCTTAAGGAACTTTATCTGTGCTCATTTCAATCTCTGGTTTTATGCAGCACCCCAACTCACCTTTCCCCTTAAGCAAGCATAAGTTGGGTTTCTAAATTTGAGACCCTGTTCTGTTTTGTAATTCAGTTCCTGTGTAGCCAAGTTTACATTCCGTGTATTAGTGATATCTTATGATGTTTCTTTTTCTGTGTGACTTATTTCAGTTAGAATCATCATACCTGAATCCACTCATTATGCTGCTACGGGCCTGATGACATAGATTTCCTTGCTGAGTGATATTGCATTGTACGTAAGTACCACAACTTCTTTATCCATTTTTCACTTTCTGCGATATTGAACTTGTACCGTAAACCAGGTTCTTGTAAACAGAGCCGTCCCAACCTTTGGGGTGGCTGTGTCTTTTTGATTTTAATTTCCCTAAGCTATAGGACGATAAGTGGAAGTGCCCTAGGCTCTGTTGCTTTGTTTTTTAGATGTTTCAGGAAACACCATACACTTCTCCGGAGTGGCTGTTGGCAATTTACATCCCGCCCATCAGCATAACAAGGCTCCCAGTTCTCCATGGCCTGTCCTGCCTTTCTGGATTTTACACTTTTTTCAGATGGCCCTTTTGACCGGGGGGAAGTGAGACTTCATTGTAGTGCAGATTTCCTTTGCAAGCTTGCTTGGTTGGCCAAAAAGGGCATATGCGTTTTTTCCTGAATATATTCAGGAAAAAATGCATACGCCCTTTTTGGCCAAGTGCATCATTGTGGACGTTCTGTCTCTTTTCCTATGCTTTAAATGCAATTCCAGTCTACCTCCTGAAATCGGTTTCCTGCAATTCTGCCCCGCTTTCAAGTCCTCTTGGCAGCCTTACTTCAGTATATTTTTGGACGATAGCTGTCATTTATAACTCTGCAGGTTTGTGAATTACAGTGCCCCTGAGCTCCTTTCTTCAACTCGCTTTCTCGTGAGCTGGCCACAACACCGCAGTATTGCTTCAGGCCCTAATCTGGTTCCGGCACGGCACGCTGAGCCTTTGGTTAATTCCCCTTCCTGTGGGAAAAGAGAGTTAAATTTGCCCGTCCAGACACCTCCAGCTAGTCTGTCATTGGTTCTCCCTATTCCTGTTCATCTTCTGCAGAAATTGCAAACTGGGCCAAACAGGAGGTTAAAGGCACTGACTCTCCAAGTCGGGAGAGTGTTAGTAAAGCGTCTGGAATGTTGCACCCGAGTACCAGGGGACGAAAACTGACACATATTGGAACACGTCTCCCGATCACACGGTTGATCATACTCTGGGTTCCACATGCATGTTTTAGCTGAAGGAAGAATACCTTAAACCTGGAGAGTTGAGACCCGTGGAATGGGTACCATGCAATATGACTTCAAAGGGTCTTCATTTGATCACCGAACCTCTCCAATCCTATCACTGCTGCGTTTATGCCCCTGTACACACACTTGATTCTCTTTCGGAAACATAGCAATCCATAGGTTTTAAGATACTTCCTAGTCAGGTACATTCTTAGGCGTTTAATATGGGGTGTTGGGTCCATTTCGTTGAGCAAGGAGTAGCTCTTGTCTATTCCATATTTGGCTTAAGGAACTTTATCTGTGCTCATTTCAATCTCTGGTTTTATGCAGCACCCCAACTCACCTTTCCCTTTAAGCAAGCATAAGTTGGGTTTCTAAATTTGAGACCCTGTTCTGTTTTGGAATTCAGTTCCTGTGTAGCCAAGTTTACATTCCGTGTATTAGTGATATCTTATGATGTTTCTTTTTCTGTGTGACTTATTTCAGTTAGAATCATCATACCTGAATCCACTCATTATGCTGCTACGGGCCTGATGACATAGATTTCATTGCTGAGTGATACTGCATTGTACGTAAGTACCACAACTTCTTTATCCATTTTTCACTTTCTGCGATATTGAACTTGTACCGTAAACCAGGTTCTTGTAAACAGAGCCGTCCCAACCTTTGGGGTGGCTGTGTCTTTTTGATTTTAATTTCCCTAAGCTACAGGACCATAAGTGGAAGTGCCCTAGGCTCTGTTGCTTTGTTTTTTAGATGTTTCAGGAAACACCATACACTTCTCCGGAGTGGCTGTTGGCAATTTACATCCCGCCCATCAGCATAACAAGGCTCCCAGTTCTCCATGGCCTGTCCTGCCTTTCTGGATTTTACACTTTTTTCAGATGGCCCTTTTGACCGGGGGAAGTGAGACTTCATTGTAGTGCAGATTTCCTTTGCAAGCTTGCTTGGTTGGCCAAAAAGTGCGTATGCGTTTTTTCCTGAATATATTCAGGAAAAAACGCATACACCCTTTTTGGCCAAGTGCATCATTGTGGACGTTCTGCCTCTTTTCCTATGCTTTCAATGCAATTCCAGTCTACCTCCTGAAATCGGTTTCCTGCAATTCTGCCCCGCTTTCAAGTCCTCTTGGCAGCCTTACTTCAGTATATTTTTGGACGATAGCTGTCATTTATAACTCTGCAGGTTTGTGAATTACAGTGCCCCTGAGCTCCTTTCTTCAACTCGCTTTCTCGTGAGCTGTCCGCAACACCACAGGATTGCTTCAGGCCCTAATCTGGTTCCGGCACGGCACGCTGAGCCTTTGGTTAATTCCTCTTCCTGGTGAGAAATGAGAGTTAAATTTGCCCGTCCAGACACCTCCATCTAGTCTGTCATTGGTTCTCCCTATTCCTGTTCATCTTCCGCAGAAATTGCAAACTGGGCCAAACAGGAGGTTAAAGGCACTGACTCTCCAAGTCGGGAGAGTGTTAGTAAAGCGTCTGGAATGTTGCACCCGAGTACCAGGGGACGAAAACTGACACATATTGGAACACGTCTCCCGATCACATGGTTGATCATACTCTGGGGTCCACATGCATGTTTTAGCTGAAGGAAGAATACCTTAAACCTGGAGAGTTGAGACCCGTGGAATGGGTACCATGCAATATGACTTCAAATGGTCTTCATTTGCTCACCGAACCTCTCCAGTCCTATCACTGCTGCGTTTATGCCCCTGTACACACGCTTGATTCTCTTTCGGAGACATAGCAATCCATAGGTTTTAAGATACTTCCTAGTCAGGTACATTCTTAGGCGTTTAATATGGGGTGTTGAGTCCATTTCGTTGAGCAAGGAGTAGCTCTTGTCTATTCCATATTTGGCTTAAGGAACTTTATCTGTGCTCATTTCAATCTCTGGTTTTATGCAGCACCCCAACTCACCTTTCCCCTTAAGCAAGCATAAGTTGGGTTTCTAAATTTGAGACCCTGTTCTGTTTTGTAATTCAGTTCCTGTGTAGCCAAGGTTACATTCCGTGTATTAGTGATATCTTATGATGTTTCTTTTTCTGTGTGACTTATTTCAGTTAGAATCATCATACCTGAATCCACTCATTATGCTGCTACGGGCCTGATGACATAGATTTCATTGCTGAGTGATACTGCATTGTACGTAAGTACCACAACTTCTTTATCCATTTTTCACTTTCTGCGATATTGAACTTGTACCATAAACCAGGTTCTTGTAAACAGAGCCGTCCCAACCTTTGGGGTGGCTGTGTCTTTTTTATTTTAATTTCCCTAAGCTACAGGACCATAAGTGGAAGTGCCCTAGGCTCTGTTGCTTTGTTTTTTAAATGTTTCAGGAAACACCATACACTTCTCCCGAGTGGCTGTTGGCAACTTACATCCCGCCCATCAGCATAACAAGGCTCCCAGTTCTCCATGGCCTGTCCTGCCTTTCTGGATTTTACACTTTTTTCAGATGGCCCTTTTGACCGGGGGGAACTGAGACTTCATTGTAGTGCAGATTTCCTTTGCAAGCTTGCTTGGTTGGCCAAAAAGGGCGTATGCGGTTTTTCCTGAATATATTCAGGAAAAAACGCATACGCCCTTTTTGGCCAAGTGCATCATTGTGGACGTTCTGTCTCTCTTCCTATGCTTTAAATGCAATTCCAGTCTACCTCCTGAAATCGGTTTCCTGCAATTCTGCCCCGCTTTCAAGTCCTCTTGGCAGCCTTACTTCAGTATATTTTTGGACGATAGCTGTCATTTATAACTCTGCAGGTTTGTGAATTACAGTGCCCCTGAGCTCCTTTCTTCAACTCGCTTTCTCGTGAGCTGGCCACAACACCGCAGGATTGCTTCAGGCCCTAATCTGGTTCCGGCACGGCACGCTGAGCCTTTGGTTAATTCCCCTTCCTGTGGGAAAAGAGAGTTAAATTTGCCCGTCCAGACACCTCCAGCTAGTCTGTCATTGGTTCTCCCTATTCCTGTTCATCTTCCGCAGAAATTGCAAACTGGGCCAAACAGGAGGTTAAAGGCACTGACTCTCCAAGTCGGGAGACTGTTAGTAAAGCGTCTGGAATGTTGCACCCGAGTACCAGGGGACGAAAACTGACACATATTGGAACACGTCTCCCGATCACACGGTTGATCATACTCTGGGTTCCACATGCATGTTTTAGCTGAAGGAAGAATACCTTAAACCTGGAGAGTTGAGACCCGTGGAATGGGTACCATGCAATATGACTTCAAAGGGTCTTCATTTGATCACCGAACCTCTCCAGTCCTATCACTGCTGCGTTTATGCCCCTGTACACACACTTGATTCTCTTTCGGAAACATAGCAATCCATAGGTTTTAAGATACTTCCTAGTCAGGTACATTCTTAGGCGTTTAATATGGGGTGTTGAGTCCATTTCGTTGAGCAAGGAGTAGCTCTTGTCTATTCCATATTTGGCTTAAGGAACTTTATCTGTGCTCATTTCAATCTCTGGTTTTATGCAGCACCCCAACTCACCTTTCCCTTTAAGCAAGCATAAGTTGGGTTTCTAAATTTGAGACCCTGTTCTGTTTTGGAATTCAGTTCCTGTGTAGCCAAGTTTACATTCCGTGTATTAGTGATATCTTATGATGTTTCTTTTTCTGTGTGACTTATTTCAGTTAGAATCATCATACCTGAATCCACTCATTATGCTGCTACGGGCCTGATGACATAGATTTCATTGCTGAGTGATACTGCATTGTACGTAAGTACCACAACTTCTTTATCCATTTTTCACTTTCTGGGATATTGAACTTGTACCGTAAACCAGGTTCTTGTAAACAGAGCCGTCCCAACCTTTGGGGTGGCTGTGTCTTTTTGATTTTAATTTCCCTAAGCTACAGGACCATAAGTGGAAGTGCCCTAGGCTCTGTTGCTTTGTTTTTTAGATGTTTCAGGAAACACCATACACTTCTCCCGAGTGGCTGTTGGCAATTTACATCCCGCCCATCAGCATAACAAGGCTCCCAGTTCTCCATGGCCTGTCCTGCCTTTCTGGATTTTACACTTTTTTCAGATGGCCCTTTTGACCGGGGGAAGTGAGACTTCATTGTAGTGCAGATTTCCTTTGCAAGCTTGCTTGGTTGGCCAAAAAGGGCGTATGCGTTTTTTCCTGAATATATTCAGGAAAAAACTCATACACGCTTTTTGGCCAAGTGCATCATTGTGGACGTTCTGCCTCTTTTCCTATGCTTTCAATGCAATTCCAGTCTACCTCCTGAAATCGGTTTCCTGCAATTCTGCCCCGCTTTCAAGTCCTCTTGGCAGCCTTACTTCAGTATATTTTTGGACGATAGCTGTCATTTATAACTCTGCAGGTTTGTGAATTACAGTGCCCCTGAGCTCCTTTCTTCAAGTCGCTTTCTCGTGAGCTGTCCGAAACACCACAGGATTGCTTCAGGCCCTAATCTGGTTCCGGCACGGCACGCTGAGCCTTTGGTTAATTCCTCTTCCTGGTGAGAAATGAGAGTTAAATTTGCCCGTCCAGACACCTCCATCTAGTCTGTCATTGGTTCTCCCTATTCCTGTTCATCTTCCGCAGAAATTGCAAACTGGGCCAAACAGGAGGTTAAAGGCACTGACTCTCCAAGTCGGGAGAGTGTTAGTAAAGCGTCTGGAATGTTGCACCCGAGTACCAGGGGACGAAAACTGACACATATTGGAACACGTCTCCCGATCACATGGTTGATCATACTCTGGGGTCCACATGCATGTTTTAGCTGAAGGAAGAATACCTTAAACCTGGAGAGTTGAGACCCGTGGAATGGGTACCATGCAATATGACTTCAAAGGGTCTTCATTTGCTCACCAAACCTCTCCAGTCCTATCACTGCTGCGTTTATGCCCCTGTACACACGCTTGATTCTCTTTCGGAGACATAGCAGTCCATAGGTTTTAAGATACTTCCTAGTCAGGTACATTCTTAGGCGTTTAATATGGGGTGTTGAGTCCATCTCGTTGAGCAAGGAGTAGCTCTTGTCTATTCCATATTTGGCTTAAGGAACTTTATCTGTGCTCATTTCAATCTCTGGTTTTATGCAGCACCCCAACTCACCTTTCCCCTTAAGCAAGCATAAGTTGGGTTTCTAAATTTGAGACCCTGTTCTGTTTTGTAATTCAGTTCCTGTGTAGCCAAGTTTACATTCCGTGTATTAGTGATATCTTATGATGTTTCTTTTTCTGTGTGACTTATTTCAGTTAGAATCATCATACCTGAATCCACTCATTATGCTGCTACGGGCCTGATGACATAGATTTCCTTGCTGAGTGATATTGCATTGTACGTAAGTACCACAACTTCTTTATCCATTTTTCACTTTCTGCGATATTGAACTTGTACCGTAAACCAGGTTGTTGTAAACAGAGCCGTCCCAACCTTTGGGGTGGCTGTGTCTTTTTGATTTTAATTTCCCTAAGCTATAGGACGATAAGTGGAAGTGCCCTAGGCTCTGTTGCTTTGTTTTTTAGATGTTTCAGGAAACACCATACACTTCTCCGGAGTGGCTGTTGGCAATTTACATCCCGCCCATCAGCATAACAAGGCTCCCAGTTCTCCATGGCCTGTCCTGCCTTTCTGGATTTTACACTTTTTTCAGATGGCCCTTTTGACCGGGGGGAAGTGAGACTTCATTGTAGTGCAGATTTCCTTTGCAAGCTTGCTTGGTTGGCCAAAAAGGGCATATGCGTTTTTTCCTGAATATATTCAGGAAAAAATGCATACGCCCTTTTTGGCCAAGTGCATCATTGTGGACGTTCTGTCTCTTTTCCTATGCTTTAAATGCAATTCCAGTCTACCTCCTGAAATCGGTTTCCTGCAATTCTGCCCCGCTTTCAAGTCCTCTTGGCAGCCTTACTTCAGTATATTTTTGGACGATAGCTGTCATTTATAACTCTGCAGGTTTGTGAATTACAGTGCCCCTGAGCTCCTTTCTTCAACTCGCTTTCTCGTGAGCTGGCCACAACACCGCAGTATTGCTTCAGGCCCTAATCTGGTTCCGGCACGGCACGCTGAGCCTTTGGTTAATTCCCCTTCCTGTGGGAAAAGAGAGTTAAATTTGCCCGTCCAGACACCTCCAGCTAGTCTGTCATTGGTTCTCCCTATTCCTGTTCATCTTCTGCAGAAATTGCAAACTGGGCCAAACAGGAGGTTAAAGGCACTGACTCTCCAAGTCGGGAGAGTGTTAGTAAAGCGTCTGGAATGTTGCACCCGAGTACCAGGGGACGAAAACTGACACATATTGGAACACGTCTCCCGATCACACGGTTGATCATACTCTGGGTTCCACATGCATGTTTTAGCTGAAGGAAGAATACCTTAAACCTGGAGAGTTGAGACCCGTGGAATGGGTACCATGCAATATGACTTCAAAGGGTCTTCATTTGATCACCGAACCTCTCCAATCCTATCACTGCTGCGTTTATGCCCCTGTACACACACTTGATTCTCTTTCGGAAACATAGCAATCCATAGGTTTTAAGATACTTCCTAGTCAGGTACATTCTTAGGCGTTTAATATGGGGTGTTGAGTCCATTTCGTTGAGCAAGGAGTAGCTCTTGTCTATTCCATATTTGGCTTAAGGAACTTTATCTGTGCTCATTTCAATCTCTGGTTTTATGCAGCACCCCAACTCACCTTTCCCTTTAAGCAAGCATAAGTTGGGTTTCTAAATTTGAGACCCTGTTCTGTTTTGGAATTCAGTTCCTGTGTAGCCAAGTTTACATTCCGTGTATTAGTGATATCTTATGATGTTTCTTTTTCTGTGTGACTTATTTCAGTTAGAATCATCATACCTGAATCCACTCATTATGCTGCTACGGGCCTGATGACATAGATTTCATTGCTGAGTGATACTGCATTGTACGTAAGTACCACAACTTCTTTATCCATTTTTCACTTTCTGCGATATTGAACTTGTACCGTAAACCAGGTTCTTGTAAACAGAGCCGTCCCAACCTTTGGGGTGGCTGTGTCTTTTTGATTTTAATTTCCCTAAGCTACAGGACCATAAGTGGAAGTGCCCTAGGCTCTGTTGCTTTGTTTTTTAGATGTTTCAGGAAACACCATACACTTCTCCGGAGTGGCTGTTGGCAATTTACATCCCGCCCATCAGCATAACAAGGCTCCCAGTTCTCCATGGCCTGTCCTGCCTTTCTGGATTTTACACTTTTTTCAGATGGCCCTTTTGACCGGGGGAAGTGAGACTTCATTGTAGTGCAGATTTCCTTTGCAAGCTTGCTTGGTTGGCCAAAAAGGGCGTATGCGTTTTTTCCTGAATATATTCAGGAAAAAACGCATACACCCTTTTTGGCCAAGTGCATCATTGTGGACGTTCTGCCTCTTTTCCTATGCTTTAAATGCAATTCCAGTCTACCTCCTGAAATCGGTTTCCTGCAATTCTGCCCCACTTTCAAGTCCTCTTGGCAGCCTTACTTCAGTATATTTTTGGACGATAGCTGTCATTTATAACTCTGCAGGTTTGTGAATTACAGTGCCCCTGAGCTCCTTTCTTCAACTCGCTTTCTCGTGAGCTGTCCGCAACACCACAGGATTGCTTCAGGCCCTAATCTGGTTCCGGCACGGCACGCTGAGCCTTTGGTTAATTCCTCTTCCTGGTGAGAAATGAGAGTTAAATTTGCCCGTCCAGACACCTCCATCTAGTCTGTCATTGGTTCTCCCTATTCCTGTTCATCTTCCGCAGAAATTGCAAACTGGGCCAAACAGGAGGTTAAAGGCACTGACTCTCCAAGTCGGGAGAGTGTTAGTAAAGCGTCTGGAATGTTGCACCCGAGTACCAGGGGACGAAAACTGACACATATTGGAACACGTCTCCCGATCACATGGTTGATCATACTCTGGGGTCCACATGCATGTTTTAGCTGAAGGAAGAATACCTTAAACCTGGAGAGTTGAGACCCGTGGAATGGGTACCATGCAATATGACTTCAAATGGTCTTCATTTGCTCACCGAACCTCTCCAGTCCTATCACTGCTGCGTTTATGCCCCTGTACACACGCTTGATTCTCTTTCGGAGACATAGCAATCCATAGGTTTTAAGATACTTCCTAGTCAGGTACATTCTTAGGCGTTTAATATGGGGTGTTGAGTCCATTTCGTTGAGCAAGGAGTAGCTCTTGTCTATTCCATATTTGGCTTAAGGAACTTTATCTGTGCTCATTTCAATCTCTGGTTTTATGCAGCACCCCAACTCACCTTTCCCCTTAAGCAAGCATAAGTTGGGTTTCTAAATTTGAGACCCTGTTCTGTTTTGGAATTCAGTTCCTGTGTAGCCAAGGTTACATTCCGTGTATTAGTGATATCTTATGATGTTTCTTTTTCTGTGTGACTTATTTCAGTTAGAATCATCATACCTGAATCCACTCATTATGCTGCTACGGGCCTGATGACATAGATTTCATTGCTGAGTGATACTGCATTGTACGTAAGTACCACAACTTCTTTATCCATTTTTCACTTTCTGCGATATTGAACTTGTACCATAAACCAGGTTCTTGTAAACAGAGCCGTCCCAACCTTTGGGGTGGCTGTGTCTTTTTGATTTTAATTTCCCTAAGCTACAGGACCATAAGTGGAAGTGCCCTAGGCTCTGTTGCTTTGTTTTTTAAATGTTTCAGGAAACACCATACACTTCTCCCGAGTGGCTGTTGGCAACTTACATCCCGCCCATCAGCATAACAAGGCTCCCAGTTCTCCATGGCCTGTCCTGCCTTTCTGGATTTTACACTTTTTTCAGATGGCCCTTTTGACCGGGGGGAACTGAGACTTCATTGTAGTGCAGATTTCCTTTGCAAGCTTGCTTGGTTGGCCAAAAAGGGCGTATGCGGTTTTTCCTGAATATATTCAGGAAAAAACGCATACGCCCTTTTTGGCCAAGTGCATCATTGTGGACGTTCTGTCTCTTTTCCTATGCTTTAAATGCAATTCCAGTCTACCTCCTGAAATCGGTTTCCTGCAATTCTGCCCCGCTTTCAAGTCCTCTTGGCAGCCTTACTTCAGTATATTTTTGGACGATAGCTGTCATTTATAACTCTGCAGGTTTGTGAATTACAGTGCCCCTGAGCTCCTTTCTTCAACTCGCTTTCTCGTGAGCTGGCCACAACACCGCAGGATTGCTTCAGGCCCTAATCTGGTTCCGGCACGGCACGCTGAGCCTTTGGTTAATTCCCCTTCCTGTGGGAAAAGAGAGTTAAATTTGCCCGTCCAGACACCTCCAGCTAGTCTGTCATTGGTTCTCCCTATTCCTGTTCATCTTCCGCAGAAATTGCAAACTGGGCCAAACAGGAGGTTAAAGGCACTGACTCTCCAAGTCGGGAGACTGTTAGTAAAGCGTCTGGAATGTTGCACCCGAGTACCAGGGGACGAAAACTGACACATATTGGAACACGTCTCCCGATCACACGGTTGATCATACTCTGGGTTCCACATGCATGTTTTAGCTGAAGGAAGAATACCTTAAACCTGGAGAGTTGAGACCCGTGGAATGGGTACCATGCAATATGACTTCAAATGGTCTTCATTTGATCACCGAACCTCTCCAGTCCTATCACTGCTGCGTTTATGCCCCTGTACACACACTTGATTCTCTTTCGGAAACATAGCAATCCATAGGTTTTAAGATACTTCCTAGTCAGGTACATTCTTAGGCGTTTAATATGGGGTGTTGAGTCCATTTCGTTGAGCAAGGAGTAGCTCTTGTCTATTCCATATTTGGCTTAAGGAACTTTATCTGTGCTCATTTCAATCTCTGGTTTTATGCAGCACCCCAACTCACCTTTCCCCTTAAGCAAGCATAAGTTGGGTTTCTAAATTTGAGACCCTGTTCTGTTTTGTAATTCAGTTCCAGTGTAGCCAAGGTTACATTCCGTGTATTAGTGATATCTTATGATGTTTCTTTTTCTGTGTGACTTATTTCAGTTAGAATCATCATACCTGAATCCACTCATTATGCTGCTACGGGCCTGATGACATAGATTTCATTGCTGAGTGATACTGCATTGTACGTAAGTACCACAACTTCTTTATCCATTTTTCACTTTCTGTGATATTGAACTTGTACCGTAAACCAGGTTCTTGTAAACAGAGCCGTCCCAACCTTTGGGGTGGCTGTGTCTTTTTGATTTTAATTTCCCTAAGCTACAGGACCATAAGTGGAAGTGCCCTAGGCTCTGTTGCTTTGTTTTTTAAATGTTTCAGGAAACACCATACACTTCTCCCGAGTGGCTGTTGGCAATTTACATCCCGCCCATCAGCATAACAAGGCTCCCAGTTCTCCATGGCCTGTCCTGCCTTTCTGGATTTTACACTTTTTTCAGATGGCCCTTTTGACCGGGGGAAGTGAGACTTCATTGTAGTGCAGATTTCCTTTGCAAGCTTGCTTGGTTGGCCAAAAAGGGCGTATGCGTTTTTTCCTGAATATATTCAGGAAAAAACGCATACGCCCTTTTTGGCCAAGTGCATCATTGTGGACGTTCTGTCTCTTTTCCTATGCTTTAAATGCAATTCCAGTCTACCTCCTGAAATCGGTTTCCTGCAATTCTGCCCCGCTTTCAAGTCCTCTTGGCAGCCTTACTTCAGTATATTTTTGGACGATAGCTGTCATTTATAACTCTGCAGGTTTGTGAATTACAGTGCCCCTGAGCTCCTTTCTTCAACTCGCTTTCTCGTGAGCTGGCCACAACACCGCAGTATTGCTTCAGGCCCTAATCTGGTTCCGGCACGGCACGCTGAGCCTTTGGTTAATTCCCCTTCCTGTGGGAATAGAGAGTTAAATTTGCCCGTCCAGACACCTCCAGCTAGTCTGTCATTGGTTCTCCCTATTCCTGTTCATCTTCCGCAGAAATTGCAAACTGGGCCAAACAGGAGGTTAAAGGCACTGACTCTCCAAGTCGGGAGAGTGTTAGTAAAGCGTCTGGAATGTTGCACCCGAGTACCAGGGGACGAAAACTGACACATATTGGAACACGTCTCCCGATCACACGGTTGATCATACTCTGGGTTCCACATGCATGTTTTAGCTGAAGGAAGAATACCTTAAACCTGGAGAGTTGAGACCCGTGGAATGGGTACCATGCAATATGACTTCAAAGGGTCTTCATTTGATCACCGAACCTCTCCAATCCTATCACTGCTGCGTTTATGCCCCTGTACACACACTTGATTCTCTTTCGGAAACATAGCAATCCATAGGTTTTAAGATACTTCCTAGTCAGGTACATTCTTAGGCGTTTAATATGGGGTGTTGAGTCCATTTCGTTGAGCAAGGAGTAGCTCTTGTCTATTCCATATTTGGCTTAAGGAACTTTATCTGTGCTCATTTCAATCTCTGGTTTTATGCAGCACCCCAACTCACCTTTCCCTTTAAGCAAGCATAAGTTGGGTTTCTAAATTTGAGACCCTGTTCTGTTTTGGAATTCAGTTCCTGTGTAGCCAAGTTTACATTCCGTGTATTAGTGATATCTTATGATGTTTCTTTTTCTGTGTGACTTATTTCAGTTAGAATCATCATACCTGAATCCACTCATTATGCTGCTACGGGCCTGATGACATAGATTTCATTGCTGAGTGATACTGCATTGTACGTAAGTACCACAACTTCTTTATCCATTTTTCACTTTCTGCGATATTGAACTTGTACCGTAAACCAGGTTCTTGTAAACAGAGCCGTCCCAACCTTTGGGGTGGCTGTGTCTTTTTGATTTTAATTTCCCTAAGCTACAGGACCATAAGTGGAAGTGCCCTAGGCTCTGTTGCTTTGTTTTTTAGATGTTTCAGGAAACACCATACACTTCTCCGGAGTGGCTGTTGGCAATTTACATCCCGCCCATCAGCATAACAAGGCTCCCAGTTCTCCATGGCCTGTCCTGCCTTTCTGGATTTTACACTTTTTTCAGATGGCCCTTTTGACCGGGGGAAGTGAGACTTCATTGTAGTGCAGATTTCCTTTGCAAGCTTGCTTGGTTGGCCAAAAAGGGCGTATGCGTTTTTTCCTGAATATATTCAGGAAAAAACGCATACACCCTTTTTGGCCAAGTGCATCATTGTGGACGTTCTGCCTCTTTTCCTATGCTTTAAATGCAATTCCAGTCTACCTCCTGAAATCGGTTTCCTGCAATTCTGCCCCGCTTTCAAGTCCTCTTGGCAGCCTTACTTCAGTATATTTTTGGACGATAGCTGTCATTTATAACTCTGCAGGTTTGTGAATTACAGTGCCCCTGAGCTCCTTTCTTCAACTCGCTTTCTCATGAGCTGTCCGCAACACCACAGGATTGCTTCAGGCCCTAATCTGGTTCCGGCACGGCACGCTGAGCCTTTGGTTAATTCCTCTTCCTGGTGAGAAATGAGAGTTAAATTTGCCCGTCCAGACACCTCCATCTAGTCTGTCATTGGTTCTCCCTATTCCTGTTCATCTTCCGCAGAAATTGCAAACTGGGCCAAACAGGAGGTTAAAGGCACTGACTCTCCAAGTCGGGAGAGTGTTAGTAAAGCGTCTGGAATGTTGCACCCGAGTACCAGGGGACGAAAACTGACACATATTGGAACACGTCTCCCGATCACATGGTTGATCATACTCTGGGGTCCACATGCATGTTTTAGCTGAAGGAAGAATACCTTAAACCTGGAGAGTTGAGACCCGTGGAATGGGTACCATGCAATATGACTTCAAATGGTCTTCATTTGCTCACCGAACCTCTCCAGTCCTATCACTGCTGCGTTTATGCCCCTGTACACACGCTTGATTCTCTTTCGGAGACATAGCAATCCATAGGTTTTAAGATACTTCCTAGTCAGGTACATTCTTAGGCGTTTAATATGGGGTGTTGAGTCCATTTCGTTGAGCAAGGAGTAGCTCTTGTCTATTCCATATTTGGCTTAAGGAACTTTATCTGTGCTCATTTCAATCTCTGGTTTTATGCAGCACCCCAACTCACCTTTCCCCTTAAGCAAGCATAAGTTGGGTTTCTAAATTTGAGACCCTGTTCTGTTTTGGAATTCAGTTCCTGTGTAGCCAAGGTTACATTCCGTGTATTAGTGATATCTTATGATGTTTCTTTTTCTGTGTGACTTATTTCAGTTAGAATCATCATACCTGAATCCACTCATTATGCTGCTACGGGCCTGATGACATAGATTTCATTGCTGAGTGATACTGCATTGTACGTAAGTACCACAACTTCTTTATCCATTTTTCACTTTCTGCGATATTGAACTTGTACCATAAACCAGGTTCTTGTAAACAGAGCCGTCCCAACCTTTGGGGTGGCTGTGTCTTTTTTATTTTAATTTCCCTAAGCTACAGGACCATAAGTGGAAGTGCCCTAGGCTCTGTTGCTTTGTTTTTTAAATGTTTCAGGAAACACCATACACTTCTCCCGAGTGGCTGTTGGCAACTTACATCCCGCCCATCAGCATAACAAGGCTCCCAGTTCTCCATGGCCTGTCCTGCCTTTCTGGATTTTACACTTTTTTCAGATGGCCCTTTTGACCGGGGGGAACTGAGACTTCATTGTAGTGCAGATTTCCTTTGCAAGCTTGCTTGGTTGGCCAAAAAGGGCGTATGCGGTTTTTCCTGAATATATTCAGGAAAAAACGCATACGCCCTTTTTGGCCAAGTGCATCATTGTGGACGTTCTGTCTCTTTTCCTATGCTTTAAATGCAATTCCAGTCTACCTCCTGAAATCGGTTTCCTGCAATTCTGCCCCGCTTTCAAGTCCTCTTGGCAGCCTTACTTCAGTATATTTTTGGACGATAGCTGTCATTTATAACTCTGCAGGTTTGTGAATTACAGTGCCCCTGAGCTCCTTTCTTCAACTCGCTTTCTCGTGAGCTGGCCACAACACCGCAGGATTGCTTCAGGCCCTAATCTGGTTCCGGCACGGCACGCTGAGCCTTTGGTTAATTCCCCTTCCTGTGGGAAAAGAGAGTTAAATTTGCCCGTCCAGACACCTCCAGCTAGTCTGTCATTGGTTCTCCCTATTCCTGTTCATCTTCCGCAGAAATTGCAAACTGGGCCAAACAGGAGGTTAAAGGCACTGACTCTCCAAGTCGGGAGAGTGTTAGTAAAGCGTCTGGAATGTTGCACCCGAGTACCAGGGGACGAAAACTGAGACATATTGGAACACGTCTCCCGATCACACGGTTGATCATACTCTGGGTTCCACATGCATGTTTTAGCTGAAGGAAGAATACCTTAAACCTGGAGAGTTGAGACCCGTGGAATGGGTACCATGCAATATGACTTCAAAGGGTCTTCATTTGATCACCGAACCTCTCCAGTCCTATCACTGCTGCGTTTATGCCCCTGTACACACACTTGATTCTCTTTCGGAAACATAGCAATCCATAGGTTTTAAGATACTTCCTAGTCAGGTACATTCTTAGGCGTTTAATATGGGGTGTTGAGTCCATTTCGTTGAGCAAGGAGTAGCTCTTGTCTATTCCATATTTGGCTTAAGGAACTTTATCTGTGCTCATTTCAATCTCTGGTTTTATGCAGCACCCCAACTCACCTTTCCCTTTAAGCAAGCATAAGTTGGGTTTCTAAATTTGAGACCCTGTTCTGTTTTGGAATTCAGTTCCTGTGTAGCCAAGTTTACATTCCGTGTATTAGTGATATCTTATGATGTTTCTTTTTCTGTGTGACTTATTTCAGTTAGAATCATCATACCTGAATCCACTCATTATGCTGCTACGGGCCTGATGACATAGATTTCATTGCTGAGTGATACTGCATTGTACGTAAGTACCACAACTTCTTTATCCATTTTTCACTTTCTGGGATATTGAACTTGTACCGTAAACCAGGTTCTTGTAAACAGAGCCGTCCCAACCTTTGGGGTGGCTGTGTCTTTTTGATTTTAATTTCCCTAAGCTACAGGACCATAAGTGGAAGTGCCCTAGGCTCTGTTGCTTTGTTTTTTAAATGTTTCAGGAAACACCATACACTTCTCCCGAGTGGCTGTTGGCAATTTACATCCCGCCCATCAGCATAACAAGGCTCCCAGTTCTCCATGGCCTGTCCTGCCTTTCTGGATTTTACACTTTTTTCAGATGGCCCTTTTGACCGGGGGAAGTGAGACTTCATTGTAGTGCAGATTTCCTTTGCAAGCTTGCTTGGTTGGCCAAAAAGGGCGTATGCGTTTTTTCCTGAATATATTCAGGAAAAAACGCATACGCCCTTTTTGGCCAAGTGCATCATTGTGGACGTTCTGTCTCTTTTCCTATGCTTTAAATGCAATTCCAGTCTACCTCCTGAAATCGGTTTCCTGCAATTCTGCCCCGCTTTCAAGTCCTCTTGGCAGCCTTACTTCAGTATATTTTTGGACGATAGCTGTCATTTATAACTCTGCAGGTTTGTGAATTACAGTGCCCCTGAGCTCCTTTCTTCAACTCGCTTTCTCGTGAGCTGGCCACAACACCGCAGTATTGCTTCAGGCCCTAATCTGGTTCCGGCACGGCACGCTGAGCCTTTGGTTAATTCCCCTTCCTGTGGGAATAGAGAGTTAAATTTGCCCGTCCAGACACCTCCAGCTAGTCTGTCATTGGTTCTCCCTATTCCTGTTCATCTTCTGCAGAAATTGCAAACTGGGCCAAACAGGAGGTTAAAGGCACTGACTCTCCAAGTCGGGAGAGTGTTAGTAAAGCGTCTGGAATGTTGCACCCGAGTACCAGGGGACGAAAACTGACACATATTGGAACACGTCTCCCGATCACACGGTTGATCATACTCTGGGTTCCACATGCATGTTTTAGCTGAAGGAAGAATACCTTAAACCTGGAGAGTTGAGACCCGTGGAATGGGTACCATGCAATATGACTTCAAAGGGTCTTCATTTGATCACCGAACCTCTCCAATCCTATCACTGCTGCGTTTATGCCCCTGTACACACACTTGATTCTCTTTCGGAAACATAGCAATCCATAGGTTTTAAGATACTTCCTAGTCAGGTACATTCTTAGGCGTTTAATATGGGGTGTTGAGTCCATTTCGTTGAGCAAGGAGTAGCTCTTGTCTATTCCATATTTGGCTTAAGGAACTTTATCTGTGCTCATTTCAATCTCTGGTTTTATGCAGCACCCCAACTCACCTTTCCCTTTAAGCAAGCATAAGTTGGGTTTCTAAATTTGAGACCCTGTTCTGTTTTGGAATTCAGTTCCTGTGTAGCCAAGTTTACATTCCGTGTATTAGTGATATCTTATGATGTTTCTTTTTCTGTGTGACTTATTTCAGTTAGAATCATCATACCTGAATCCACTCATTATGCTGCTACGGGCCTGATGACATAGATTTCATTGCTGAGTGATACTGCATTGTACGTAAGTACCACAACTTCTTTATCCATTTTTCACTTTCTGCGATATTGAACTTGTACCGTAAACGTGGTTCTTGTAAACAGAGCCGTCCCAACCTTTGGGGTGGCTGTGTCTTTTTGATTTTAATTTCCCTAAGCTACAGGACCATAAGTGGAAGTGCCCTAGGCTCTGTTGCTTTGTTTTTTAGATGTTTCAGGAAACACCATACACTTCTCCGGAGTGGCTGTTGGCAATTTACATCCCGCCCATCAGCATAACAAGGCTCCCAGTTCTCCATGGCCTGTCCTGCCTTTCTGGATTTTACACTTTTTTCAGATGGCCCTTTTGACCGGGGGAAGTGAGACTTCATTGTAGTGCAGATTTCCTTTGCAAGCTTGCTTGGTTGGCCAAAAAGGGCGTATGCGTTTTTTCCTGAATATATTCAGGAAAAAACGCATACACCCTTTTTGGCCAAGTGCATCATTGTGGACGTTCTGCCTCTTTTCCTATGCTTTAAATGCAATTCCAGTCTACCTCCTGAAATCGGTTTCCTGCAATTCTGCCCCGCTTTCAAGTCCTCTTGGCAGCCTTACTTCAGTATATTTTTGGACGATAGCTGTCATTTATAACTCTGCAGGTTTGTGAATTACAGTGCCCCTGAGCTCCTTTCTTCAACTCGCTTTCTCGTGAGCTGTCCGCAACACCACAGGATTGCTTCAGGCCCTAATCTGGTTCCGGCACGGCACGCTGAGCCTTTGGTTAATTCCTCTTCCTGGTGAGAAATGAGAGTTAAATTTGCCCGTCCAGACACCTCCATCTAGTCTGTCATTGGTTCTCCCTATTCCTGTTCATCTTCCGCAGAAATTGCAAACTGGGCCAAACAGGAGGTTAAAGGCACTGACTCTCCAAGTCGGGAGAGTGTTAGTAAAGCGTCTGGAATGTTGCACCCGAGTACCAGGGGACGAAAACTGACACATATTGGAACACGTCTCCCGATCACATGGTTGATCATACTCTGGGGTCCACATGCATGTTTTAGCTGAAGGAAGAATACCTTAAACCTGGAGAGTTGAGACCCGTGGAATGGGTACCATGCAATATGACTTCAAATGGTCTTCATTTGCTCACCGAACCTCTCCAGTCCTATCACTGCTGCGTTTATGCCCCTGTACACACGCTTGATTCTCTTTCGGAGACATAGCAATCCATAGGTTTTAAGATACTTCCTAGTCAGGTACATTCTTAGGCGTTTAATATGGGGTGTTGAGTCCATTTCGTTGAGCAAGGAGTAGCTCTTGTCTATTCCATATTTGGCTTAAGGAACTTTATCTGTGCTCATTTCAATCTCTGGTTTTATGCAGCACCCCAACTCACCTTTCCCCTTAAGCAAGCATAAGTTGGGTTTCTAAATTTGAGACCCTGTTCTGTTTTGGAATTCAGTTCCTGTGTAGCCAAGGTTACATTCCGTGTATTAGTGATATCTTATGATGTTTCTTTTTCTGTGTGACTTATTTCAGTTAGAATCATCATACCTGAATCCACTCATTATGCTGCTACGGGCCTGATGACATAGATTTCATTGCTGAGTGATACTGCATTGTACGTAAGTACCACAACTTCTTTATCCATTTTTCACTTTCTGCGATATTGAACTTGTACCATAAACCAGGTTCTTGTAAACAGAGCCGTCCCAACCTTTGGGGTGGCTGTGTCTTTTTTATTTTAATTTCCCTAAGCTACAGGACCATAAGTGGAAGTGCCCTAGGCTCTGTTGCTTTGTTTTTTAAATGTTTCAGGAAACACCATACACTTCTCCCGAGTGGCTGTTGGCAACTTACATCCCGCCCATCAGCATAACAAGGCTCCCAGTTCTCCATGGCCTGTCCTGCCTTTCTGGATTTTACACTTTTTTCAGATGGCCCTTTTGACCGGGGGGAACTGAGACTTCATTGTAGTGCAGATTTCCTTTGCAAGCTTGCTTGGTTGGCCAAAAAGGGCGTATGCGGTTTTTCCTGAATATATTCAGGAAAAAACGCATACGCCCTTTTTGGCCAAGTGCATCATTGTGGACGTTCTGTCTCTTTTCCTATGCTTTCAATGCAATTCCAGTCTACCTCCTGAAATCGGTTTCCTGCAATTCTGCCCCGCTTTCAAGTCCTCTTGGCAGCCTTACTTCAGTATATTTTTGGACGATAGCTGTCATTTATAACTCTGCAGGTTTGTGAATTACAGTGCCCCTGAGCTCCTTTCTTCAACTCGCTTTCTCGTGAGCTGGCCACAACACCGCAGGATTGCTTCAGGCCCTAATCTGGTTCCGGCACGGCACGCTGAGCCTTTGGTTAATTCCCCTTCCTGTGGGAAAAGAGAGTTAAATTTGCCCGTCCAGACACCTCCAGCTAGTCTGTCATTGGTTCTCCCTATTCCTGTTCATCTTCCGCAGAAATTGCAAACTGGGCCAAACAGGAGGTTAAAGGCACTGACTCTCCAAGTCGGGAGAGTGTTAGTAAAGCGTCTGGAATGTTGCACCCGAGTACCAGGGGACGAAAACTGAGACATATTGGAACACGTCTCCCGATCACACGGTTGATCATACTCTGGGTTCCACATGCATGTTTTAGCTGAAGGAAGAATACCTTAAACCTGGAGAGTTGAGACCCGTGGAATGGGTACCATGCAATATGACTTCAAAGGGTCTTCATTTGATCACCGAACCTCTCCAGTCCTATCACTGCTGCGTTTATGCCCCTGTACACACACTTGATTCTCTTTCGGAAACATAGCAATCCATAGGTTTTAAGATACTTCCTAGTCAGGTACATTCTTAGGCGTTTAATATGGGGTGTTGAGTCCATTTCGTTGAGCAAGGAGTAGCTCTTGTCTATTCCATATTTGGCTTAAGGAACTTTATCTGTGCTCATTTCAATCTCTGGTTTTATGCAGCACCCCAACTCACCTTTCCCTTTAAGCAAGCATAAGTTGGGTTTCTAAATTTGAGACCCTGTTCTGTTTTGGAATTCAGTTCCTGTGTAGCCAAGTTTACATTCCGTGTATTAGTGATATCTTATGATGTTTCTTTTTCTGTGTGACTTATTTCAGTTAGAATCATCATACCTGAATCCACTCATTATGCTGCTACGGGCCTGATGACATAGATTTCATTGCTGAGTGATACTGCATTGTACGTAAGTACCACAACTTCTTTATCCATTTTTCACTTTCTGGGATATTGAACTTGTACCGTAAACCAGGTTCTTGTAAACAGAGCCGTCCCAACCTTTGGGGTGGCTGTGTCTTTTTGATTTTAATTTCCCTAAGCTACAGGACCATAAGTGGAAGTGCCCTAGGCTCTGTTGCTTTGTTTTTTAGATGTTTCAGGAAACACCATACACTTCTCCCGAGTGGCTGTTGGCAATTTACATCCCGCCCATCAGCATAACAAGGCTCCCAGTTCTCCATGGCCTGTCCTGCCTTTCTGGATTTTACACTTTTTTCAGATGGCCCTTTTGACCGGGGGAAGTGAGACTTCATTGTAGTGCAGATTTCCTTTGCAAGCTTGCTTGGTTGGCCAAAAAGGGCGTATGCGTTTTTTCCTGAATATATTCAGGAAAAAACTCATACACGCTTTTTGGCCAAGTGCATCATTGTGGACGTTCTGCCTCTTTTCCTATGCTTTCAATGCAATTCCAGTCTACCTCCTGAAATCGGTTTCCTGCAATTCTGCCCCGCTTTCAAGTCCTCTTGGCAGCCTTACTTCAGTATATTTTTGGACGATAGCTGTCATTTATAACTCTGCAGGTTTGTGAATTACAGTGCCCCTGAGCTCCTTTCTTCAAGTCGCTTTCTCGTGAGCTGTCCGAAACACCACAGGATTGCTTCAGGCCCTAATCTGGTTCCGGCACGGCACGCTGAGCCTTTGGTTAATTCCTCTTCCTGGTGAGAAATGAGAGTTAAATTTGCCCGTCCAGACACCTCCATCTAGTCTGTCATTGGTTCTCCCTATTCCTGTTCATCTTCCGCAGAAATTGCAAACTGGGCCAAACAGGAGGTTAAAGGCACTGACTCTCCAAGTCGGGAGAGTGTTAGTAAAGCGTCTGGAATGTTGCACCCGAGTACCAGGGGACGAAAACTGACACATATTGGAACACGTCTCCCGATCACATGGTTGATCATACTCTGGGGTCCACATGCATGTTTTAGCTGAAGGAAGAATACCTTAAACCTGGAGAGTTGAGACCCGTGGAATGGGTACCATGCAATATGACTTCAAAGGGTCTTCATTTGCTCACCAAACCTCTCCAGTCCTATCACTGCTGCGTTTATGCCCCTGTACACACGCTTGATTCTCTTTCGGAGACATAGCAGTCCATAGGTTTTAAGATACTTCCTAGTCAGGTACATTCTTAGGCGTTTAATATGGGGTGTTGAGTCCATCTCGTTGAGCAAGGAGTAGCTCTTGTCTATTCCATATTTGGCTTAAGGAACTTTATCTGTGCTCATTTCAATCTCTGGTTTTATGCAGCACCCCAACTCACCTTTCCCCTTAAGCAAGCATAAGTTGGGTTTCTAAATTTGAGACCCTGTTCTGTTTTGTAATTCAGTTCCTGTGTAGCCAAGTTTACATTCCGTGTATTAGTGATATCTTATGATGTTTCTTTTTCTGTGTGACTTATTTCAGTTAGAATCATCATACCTGAATCCACTCATTATGCTGCTACGGGCCTGATTACATAGATTTCCTTGCTGAGTGATATTGCATTGTACGTAAGTACCACAACTTCTTTATCCATTTTTCACTTTCTGCGATATTGAACTTGTACCGTAAACCAGGTTCTTGTAAACACAGCCGTCCCAACCTTTGGGGTGGCTGTGTCTTTTTGATTTTAATTTCCCTAAGCTATAGGACGATAAGTGGAAGTGCCCTAGGCTCTGTTGCTTTGTTTTTTAGATGTTTCAGGAAACACCATACACTTCTCCGGAGTGGCTGTTGGCAATTTACATCCCGCCCATCAGCATAACAAGGCTCCCAGTTCTCCATGGCCTGTCCTGCCTTTCTGGATTTTACACTTTTTTCAGATGGCCCTTTTGACCGGGGGGAAGTGAGACTTCATTGTAGTGCAGATTTCCTTTGCAAGCTTGCTTGGTTGGCCAAAAAGGGCATATGCGTTTTTTCCTGAATATATTCAGGAAAAAATGCATACGCCCTTTTTGGCCAAGTGCATCATTGTGGACGTTCTGTCTCTTTTCCTATGCTTTAAATGCAATTCCAGTCTACCTCCTGAAATCGGTTTCCTGCAATTCTGCCCCGCTTTCAAGTCCTCTTGGCAGCCTTACTTCAGTATATTTTTCGACGATAGCTGTCATTTATAACTCTGCAGGTTTGTGAATTACAGTGCCCCTGAGCTCCTTTCTTCAACTCGCTTTCTCGTGAGCTGGCCGCAACACCGCAGGATGGCTTCAGGCCCTAATCTGGTTCCGGCACGGCACGCTGAGCCTTTGGTTAATTCCTCTTCCTGGTGGGAAATGAGAGTTAAATTTGCCCGTCCAGACACCTCCAGCTAGTCTCTCATTGGTTCTCCCTATTCCTGTTCATCTTCCGCAGAAATTGCAAACTGGGCCAAACAGGAGGTTAAAGGCACTGACTCTCCAAGTCGGGAGAGTGTTAGTAAAGCGTCTGGAATGTTGCACCCGAGTACCAGGGGACGAAAACTGAGACATATTGGAACACGTCTCCCGATCACACGGTTGATCATACTCTGGGTTCCACATGCATGTTTTAGCTGAAGGAAGAATACCTTAAACCTGGAGAGTTGAGACCCGTGGAATGGGTACCATGCAATATGATTTCAAAGGGTCTTCATATGCTCACCGAACCTCTCCAGTCCTATCACTGCTGCGTTTATGCCCGTGTACACACGCTTGATTCTCTTTCGGAGACATAGCAATCCATAGGTTTTAATGTACTTCCTAGTCAGGTACATTCTTAGGCCTGTAATATGGGGTGTTGAGTCCATTTCGTTGAGCAAGGAGTAGCTCTTGTCTATTCCATATTTGGCTTAAGGAACTTTATCTGTGCTCATTTCAATCTCTGGTTTTATGCAGCACCCCAACTCACCTTTCCCCTTAAGCAAGCATAAGTTGGGTTTCTAAATTTGAGACCCTGTTCTGTTTTGTAATTCAGTTCCTGTGTAGCCAAGTTTACATTCAATGTATTAGTGATATCTTATGATGTTTCTTTTTCTGTGTTACTTATTTCAGTTAGAATCGTCATACCTGAATCCACTCATTATGCTGCTACGGGCCTGATGACATAGATTTCCTTGCTGAGTGATATTGCATTGTACGTAAGTACCACAACTTCTTTATCCATTTTTCACTTTCCGCGATATTGAACTTGTACCGTAAATGAGTTTCTTGTAAACAGAGCCGTCCCAACCTTTGGGGTGGCTGTGTCTTTTTGATTTTAATTTCCCTAAGCTATAGGACCATAAGTGGAAGTGCCCTAGGCTCTGTTGCTTTGTTTTTTAGATGTTTCAGGAAACACCATACACTTCTCCCGAGTGGCTGTTGGCAATTGACATCCCGCCCATCCGCATAACAAGGCTCCCAGTTCTCCATGGCCTGTCCTGCCTTTCTGGATTTTACACTTTTTTCAGATGGCCCTTTTGACCGGGGGGAAGTGAGACTTCATTGTAAGCAGATTTCCTTTGCAAGCTTGCTTGGTTGGCCAAGAAGTGCGTATGCGTTTTTTCCTGAATATATTCAGGAAAAAACGCATACGCCCTTCTTGGGCAAGTGCATCATTGTGGACGTTCTTCCTCTTTTCCTATGCTTTAAATGCAATTCCAGTCTACCTCCTGAAATCGGTTTCCTGCAATTCTGCCTTGCTTTCAATGCCTCTTCATAGCCTTTCCTCAATATACTTTTTGAAAATAGTTGGCCTTTATAACTCTGCACGTTTTTGAATTGCAGTGGCCCTTAGCTCCATTTTTCAGCTCTTAGTTTTGTGATCTTGTCTCATTACCACAGGATTCTTTCAGGCCCTATTCTTATTCTGGGTTGCCTTGCTGTGCCTTTGGTTAATTCTTCTTAGTGATGTGAAATTAGAGTGACATGTGCCCATTGAAACCGCTACAGCTAGTTTCTCACTGGTTCCCCCTCTTCCCATTCATCCTCCGCACTAACTGCAGACTGTGCAATACCGGAACTTAAAGGCATTGACTCTCCATGTGGGGTTGTTGTTATTATAGCGGCTGAAATGTCGATCCAGAGCCCCAGGAGAGGAACAATGAGGTGTGTTTTAGAAACCTTTCCCAATCATATGGTATACCAGTTGCTGGGTTTCCCAAGCATGGTTTAGCTGTAGGAAGATTCCCTTCAACCTGGAGTGTTGGGACCCTTGGAATGAGTAGCATGAAGTATTGCATTAAGCTTTCGGCAGTTGCTCACCAAAGCTCACCAATTCTCTCAGCCCCAAGTGTCCAGCCTTATGTCTTATCCAGCTGTGGGTTTATATGTGGTCAATCCAGGTTGCATCACAGCCCCTGAGCGAATATTGTAAGAATTTTTCTCTCTTTGATTGTTTCTGCGTTTTGTTTTTAAAATTTATTTCTATAATGGGGTTTAGCTCATTTTCACTGCTGTGTTTGTGCTGCTCTGCACACACTTGATTCCGTTATGAAGATATATCAATACATGGGTTTTATGATTCTTATTACTCAGATATATTTCTGTGCAGTGTATTGGGTGTTTTGAGGCCAGTTCATTGAGCAAGGTGTAGATCTTGTCTAATACCTATTTGGTTTATTGAACGGTATCTGTGCTAATTTCAAACTCTGGTTTTATGCATCACCCCACCTCTCCTTTCCCCTTAAGCTGACATAAGTGTGTTTTCTAAATGTGAGACACTGTTCTGTTTTGTAATTCATTTTTTGTGCAGCCATATTTACCCTCCCTCTATAGGTGATATCTTATGATATGTTTCTTTTTCTGTTTGACTTATTTCAAGTAGTATTATCGGACCTAAATCCACTCTTTATCCTTCTACTAGCCTTATTACATTGATTTCATGGTGAAGAGATATTCCATTGTACATAAGTACCACATCTTCTTTATCCATTGTTCTCTTTCCTGGGATCTTTAAGGTGTACTGAAGTTGAGGTTCTTGTAAACAGAGTAGCCCTAAACTGTGCTGTGCTTGTGTCTTGTTGATTTTTAGACTTCCCTAGATATACTCCCATGATTGGAAGTGTCCTATGCTCTGTAGCTCTGTTTTTTAGATGATTTAGGAACCACCATACACTTCTCCAGAGTGGCTCTCGGCAGTTCACACACTGCCCATCAGCGTATAAAGGCTCCCTGTTCTCCATGGCCTGTCCTGCATTTCTGGTTTTTACAATTTTTCAGGATGGCCCTTTTGACCAGTGGGAAATGAGACTTCTTTGTTGTGCACATTTGCATTGCTTGCTTGCTTCCTTGCCCATAAGGTGCATATGCGTTTTTTCCTGGATATAATCAGGAAAAAACGCATACGCCCTTTTGGGCCAACTGCATCATTGTCAAAATTCTGCCGCTTTTCATGTGCTTTAAAGACGAGTCCAATCTATCTCTTGAAATCTGTTTCTTGCAATTCTGTCTTGCATTCAGATCCTCTTCTTTGCCTTACCTCAACATATTTTTGGACGTTAGTTTTCATTTATAACTCTGCAGGTTTGTGAATTGCAGTGACCCTGAGCTCCATGTTTTAAGTTGCTCTTTTGTGAGCTGGCCTCAAACCCGCAGGATTGCTTCAGGCCCTATTTTGGCTCCGGCGAGGTGGGCTGAGCCTTTTTTCAATTCTTATTCTTAATGGGAAATTAGAGTGATATGTGCCCGTCCAATCCCCTACAACTCTTCTCTCATTGGTTCCCCCTCTTCCCGTTCATCCTCCTCACAATTTGCAAAATGTGTGAAACAGAAGTTTAAATGTGCTGATTCTCCAAGTGGGGAGCTTCTAAGTAACGTGGCTGGAATGGTGAACAGGAGCACCAGGAGAGGATAAATGAGGTGCATTTTAGACACATCTCCCGATCACATGGTGTACAGTCCTCTGGGTTTTCCATGCATGTTTTAGCTGTAGGAAGATCCCTTGAACCTGCAGATTTGGGACCCATTGAATGGGTACCAGGTAGTATTACTTTAAAGGGTGTGCATTTCCTCACCCAACCTCACATTTCTCTTTGCGCGAACAGTTTCCAGCCTTATGTCTCATCCTGCTGTGGGTCTAGACGTGTTCAATCCATGTTGCATCACCGTCCCTGAGGAAAAGTTGTAAGAGGTTTTCTCTGTCTCTCTGTCGTTTATTTTTTTCAATTTATTACTATATTGGTTACAGCTGATTTTCAAAGCTCTGTTTCTTGCTGCTGTACATCCACTTCATTCACGTACAGAGAGACATCAGTAAATTCTTTTTCAGATTCTTACCAGTCGTATATATTCTTTTCCGGTGACTTGAGTGTGCTGAGTGCAGTTCTTTTAGCTACCGTGTAGGCCTTGTTGATTATCAGTTTGGTATTTGGAATGGTATCTTTGCTAATTTCAACCTCCTGGATGATGCCTCACCCCTCCCCACCTTTCCCGTTTAGCAGCCTTATGCGTGTTTTCTACATATTTGACTATGTTTTTGTTTTGTAATTTATTTCATGTGTAGCTATTTTGGATTCCACCGTTAAGTGATATCTTATGATATGTGTCTTTTTCTTTTTGAATTATGTCACTTAGAATGATCATACGTAACTCCTCTGGAGTTGTTACAACTGGCCATATTTCATTGATTTCCAGGCTGAGTAATATTCCACTCTACATAAGTACCACATCTCTATCCATTTTTTCCCTCCAGAGACATTTAAGTTATATCCTAGTCGAGGATCTTTTAAACAGAGAGGCGGTAAACATTGGGGTGCCTGTGTCCTCTCGATTTTTGTTTTTCCCAAGATATACGCCCATGAGTGCAAGTGCCCTATGCTCTGTAGCTCATTTTTTAGATGCTTTAGTAAACACAATACACTTCTCCAGAATGGCCGTTGGCAATATACATTTCCACTATAAGTCTCTCAGGGCTCCCTCTTCTCCTTGCCCTGTCCTGCATTTCTATTGTTTACACTTTATAAGCATGGCTCTTGTGACTGATGCGAAGTGATATCTTTTGTAGTATTGATTTACAGTGCCCACCTGTTTGGTTGGCTAAAAAAGTGTATGCCCTTTTCTTGAATATATACAGAAAAAAACGCATACACCCTTTTTGGCCAACTGCAATGTTGGCAATGTTCAGCCCCTTTTCTTGTGCTTAATGGCGAGTCCTTTCTACCTCCTCAAATCCCTTTCCTGCCATTCTCCCTTGCTTACAAGTCCTTTTCTCTGACTTTCCTCAAGACATTTTTCAGTGATAGATATTTTCAACTCTGCAGTTTCGTGAATTTTACTGCCCCTGACTTCCATTGTTCAACTTGTGTTTATGGGAACTGGCCACAAAGCAGTGGGATTTCCTCAAGCCCTATACTGTTTCCATGGGCAAACCTAGCCTTTGGTCAATTCGTCTTCCTGATTGGAAATTAGAGTGACATGTGCCTGTCTGAACACCTAGGACTTGTCTCTCATTGTTCCTCATCCTTCCGCTTCATCCTCTGGACAAATTCCAAACTGTATGCAACAGGATGTTGACAGTGCTGACATCTCCAAGTGGGGAGACTGTTAGTAAAGACGCTGGAGGGGTGAACCCGAGCACCAGGAGATTAGGAGATGAGATGCCTTTTCCAAACTCTTCCCGATCAGACGGTGTACCATCCTCTGGATGTGACAGACATGTTTTAGCAGTAGGAAGAGTCCCATTCATGTAAGGAGAACACCAGGGCTTTTTCGTAATCAGTGTCTCCCCGAAACCCAAACTGGGGAATTTTTTAAGCTACGGCTACACATATGTTCATTAAGGGCCTTGGGAAGTAGGCAGAGTCCAAACTTTAGATGATTGAAGTCTTCAGGGTCAGAAGCACTCACCACCAGCTTCCCTTAGGTTACACTTTAACTGTCATTGATAGATGATGTCAATAAAAATATCTATTCTTTTTCAGATTATTTCCCCTTATAGGTTATTGCAAAATGTTGAGTGTAGTTCCCTGTGCTATACAGTAGTTCCTTGTTGATGATCTATTTTATACATAGCAGTGTGTATGTGTTAATCCCAAACTGTTAGTTTATCCCTCCTCCCACCTTTCCCCTTTGGTAATAATAAATTATAAGATTTTATACTTCTCAGAAATGGGGGAGCTGAAAGAGAGGTATCATTTTCAATGGAAAAGCATTTAAAACAAGATTGAAGCTTTAACCAAGATTATTAGATGTACATCCTTGGAAAGAAATCACTTCGTTTCTCTAATATTGACCTGACAAATAAGACAAACCTTTTCACTGAACTTGCTTATAATAAAGTGATGGAAATATCAAATGGAAGTGTTAGAAACATCTTATTTTACCTGAGCCTTATACACTGTTCTATGTTAACTACAGTTTGGCTCACACATGTGTTCATTGAAGTTACAATAGACTCAATTTCTGTTACTGATCCTCCAGAGTGGACCCCAACAAGTGTCCCCCTGCCCAGTGTCATTGGGGTCAACAGATCGAGACTGAGTTTGGTTCACAAGCAAAGGAAACCTTATATTTTGATCAGAGAATGGAGAGGTGAGAGCATGTACTACCCCGTGGGCTGTGGGCTGTGCTGCTGTGTAGAGATCCTGTCAGAGTCAGTGGGAGGGAAGGGACAGAGCTTTCAAGGGCTGGGTTGGCTGCAGCTCAGGCTCTATATCGCAGAGTCTGCACTGGGCCCAGGAGCTGAGGTGTCGACCCAGCCATTCTGCACTAGGAAATCTGGTCTGAAGTGCCGGGTGTGGAACCTCTGCATGCGGGACCCTAGGAGCACGTGAAATTAGACAAAGCACAAAGGATAAAAAAGGTTAGACTTGACTTTATTGCCCAGATTCTATTTTTATCTCCCAGGTATATTTAATGGGCTTTGCTGGGGACAAACCCCTCCTCTGCCTTTTGTTCCGTTCCTCATTCTTGGAGTGCTGAGGGTGCAGACCGTTCTTCTGTAACTGCTGAGTGCTGAGTTGGGAGCCCTCATACCCGGGGGCGAGGGTCAGAGCTTCTCCCCAGCAGCCTCCAGGTGACGTTGATTGTCCCCAGGCCCCCTGCCTCCTTGCTCGTCCGCCTAAGCACCAGCATTGGAAGTGTTATAGATTCTAATGACCTTTAAGGGTCCAGGAAAGAGATGTGCAGAGACGCTGTGGGGGCTGGTTTCACCCCACCCCACATTTGTTCGGCCACCTTAGGCTGACCGTTTCTGCCAGCCTAGATGCTCTGAACAGTAGTCTGTGCTTTCTTCAATTAGGCCCCTGAATTAACGTACAAACAGCACCAGGTGTCAGAGCCCTGCCCACTCAACTCCCAGACAGTCCAGGGTCAGTGGTGATCAAGGACCATGATGGCCACTGAGTCAACAGCCTTTTGAAGTAAAGAGGAGTCCAGCCGGTCTTATTGGCCACCATCATCATGGTGTCTGTAGGCTTTTCTATGGTGACAGTGTGATATACGGTTCCCACGCCAAGATTATTAGCTCCCCTCTGGGTGCAGTAAGTCCTGCAAGCAGTAGTCCACTCTATTGGGACACACTCTTGTTGTTTTATGAGAGAAACTCCAGGTCAAGTGATGTTCACACAAGTCGTCATGGTGCCCTGTTGCCCCCGGTTATCTCTCTGGATGTTGGAGTTGGAAGGCCTCCTCACTCGAGGTCGGTGTGCCCACGGAACGAACCCTGCAACTTCAGGGCATGGTTGGTTGTTAGGATCACCACGTGGGGTCCTTTTCCCTTAGGAGGGAGGTGGCCTTTTGGGCTGCTGATTTCCAGGTTTTTAGATACCACCAGTATCTTGGCCAGATGTGGCAGTGGGCCAAGCCCCTTGGTGACCGTAGTTTATCCTACCTGGATGGCATTCTTGCATTGTTCCATTTCAAGTGGTCCCAGGTTTTGCACTAATTCTCCAATGGCGATTCACCTTTCACCAGGAATGTAAAGGTCAAAGGGTTTAGCTAAATTAGGGAGTTCCAGGGCAAGGGTCTGAATTGACTGCTCTTTCCATTCTTGAAAGGCCACTTCTGGATTCTATTCAAAAGGATCATCATCTTTTCCTTTCAGTGTTTCATATAGAGGCCCAGCTAGTAGACTGTAGTTAGGGATCCAGAAGCAGCAAACCCTGGCCTCCCCAGGAACCCCTAAGCTGTCTTCTAGTTTTAGAAAGGGGTAAGGCTGCAAATGGTTTCTTCCCTTTCCTGGGATGGGCTTCTCCGACCTTCTGTGAGAATGAAGCCCAGGCAGGTCACCGCAGTCTGTGATATTTGAGCTTTTTCTTGGACAACTTCTATCCTTTATTGGCTTGGTAGTTCAGAGGCCTCCTTAGTAGG
Organism: Lagenorhynchus albirostris; assembly: GCF_949774975.1. Lineage (NCBI taxonomy): Eukaryota > Metazoa > Chordata > Mammalia > Artiodactyla > Delphinidae > Lagenorhynchus > Lagenorhynchus albirostris. The sequence continues at coordinate 58,690 of NW_026783294.1, read as the reverse complement.
GCTGGCGATCAGAATGTCGTCTGCGTACTGAAGGAGGGTTTCCTTTTCCAGAGGTAGAACTTTTAGGTCTTTAGCTAAGCTTTCCCCAAAGATGGTGTGGGAATTTTTGCACCCTTGGGGCCAGACGGCCCGGAAGTATTGTTTTAGTTGTATGTTGAGTCCTGCTACTCACAAGCCAAAATTTCTTGTGACTCTGGGACTAATGGAATACAAAAGAAGGCATCATTGAAGACTAATACAGAATACCATGTCCTGGTGTTGGTAGAATGACCAGCAGGGTGTAGGAATTAGGAGCAACTGGAGGTATATCCTCGGTGGCTTCACTGACTGTCCTGACATCCTTTACCAGGTCCCCAGCAGCCCATGGAGCTCTCGTGGTCAGACCAATCCCAGGATACAGAGCTACACTTGTAGGTACCGTGGCAGGGCTGGGCACACAGGAACCGTGCACATAGCCCTCATTGCAGAGCACCCCCAGCTCACCTGTCACTCAGAGCTGACACAGAGCACCTCAGAGCAGGACTTGAACTAACAAACAGCAGCTGCGACAGGTCTGTGACCCTGGGCATCACTCCGTGAGGCCTCCCTCCACCTGGTCTTCCAGAGACTTCCACTGCACCCGGGGCACCAGGCCTGTGTCTCCAACCACCACCCACCCTTCCTTCCCTGACTCCTGGGTTCCTCTCATTAGGAGAGGGTTTTCTTGAAGTTGTCTCCCACTCATGGGCCAGATAAAATGATTAGAAAACAAGCCAAAGCTGCAGCCCCTTGTCTATCCTGACTCTCAGGAGCCCACACCTGTTCCTTGGACCTGGCCGGTTCAGCAAGTTCCATTTTCTGCAACTGTGAGCCCCTGAGGGGTGATGATTGGCTGACCTGGGCAGCCTTACCGTGCCGGCCAGCCCTCCCCAGGTGTGCCTGGGTTGAGATCAATATAAATACCACTCCAGGCAGCAAGAGCCTCTGTAGCTGTGCCTGACGCCATTTTCTCTGCCCTGTCAGCAGTCTCGGGGCTGGGCTGGTGGGAGGGAGTGAGAGGCCACGGCTTTGTGGGTGGCCCAGTGTGAGTGGGGCTCTGCTGGACTTTCTGCAGCAGTTGTCAGGCTGCCACCTGCTAAAGAAGAGGATGTGTCACCCATACCTGCTGCTGGAATTTCTCCCTGGGCAGAGGTGAGGAAGGAAAAAAGCAGTGGGGGCAGGGACAGGACAGGTATCTCAGGCAGGGAAATGGAAATCTTCCAGAAGAGCACCCAGGGCCAGGACCATCCTGGCTGGCCTGCAGGCACCAAGTCGGCTGGCATGCTGTCACTCGTGTGGCTCTATGGCCCTTCCTCTAGGCTTTCAAGTCCTTGTACATATTCAGGTGTTTTACCTGGGAAGGTTGGGAACAGTTCAGCAGCAGCTGGCCTGGGGCTCATCTCACGTTTACTCACAGATGCCTCGGCACGGTCCCCCAGGCTTGTAATGAGGACACTCCTTGCGGGGGGGCTGCTGGCTGCATGCGAGACGATTCCCCACCTCTGACCAACTTCAGAATTGTCTACCACTGGAGCAAGTGCCCTTAGGATTTTCATCTGTATAACCGGTGGGTTCTGTTTTGTTTTTTTCTTTTTTGTTTCAAGGTAGGTTTTATTCCTCTTTTTTGTACTTATGGATGTAAGCATGGAAATAATTCATTCATATAAATACATGTATGTGAAGGGAATAACTTTTTTCCGTTTTTTTAAAAATTTTATTTTTCATTTTATTTTATTTATTTTTTATACAGCAGGTTCTTATTGGTTATCTATTTTATACATATAAATGTATACATGTCAATCCCAATCTCCCAACTCCTCCCACCGCCACCCCCCCATGGCTTTCCCCTCTTTGTGTCCATACATTTGTTCTCTACATCTGTGTCTCTATTTCTGCCCTTCAAACCGGTTCATCTGTACCATTTTTCTAGGTTCCACATATATACGTTAATATACAATATTTGTTTTTCTCTTTCTGACTTACTTCACTCTGTATGACAGTCTCTAAATCCATCGACGTCTCTACAAATGACCCAATTTCATTCCTTTTTATGGCTAATAGTCCATTTTATATATGTACCACATCTTTATCCATTCGTCTGTCTGTGGGCATTTAGGTTGCTTCCATTACCTGGCTATTGTAAATAGTGCTGCAATGAACATTGTGGTGAATGTGTCTTTTTGATTTATGGTTTTCTCTGGGTATATGCCCTGTAGTGGGTTGCTGGATCATATGGTAATTCTATTTTTAGTTTTTTAAGGAACCTCCATACTGTTCTCCATAGTGACTATCAATTTACATTCCCACCAATCGTGGAAGAGGGTTCCTTTTCTCCACACCCTCTCCAGCATTTGTTGTTTGTAGATTTTCTGATGATGCCCATTCTAACAGGTGTGAGGTGATACCTCATTGTAGTTTTGATTTGCATTTCTCTAATAATTAGTGATGTAGAGCAGCTTTTCATGTGCTCCTTAGCCATCTCTACGTCTTCTTGGAAGAAATGTCTATTTAGATCTTCTGCCCATTTTTGTATTGGGTTGTTTGTTTTTTTAATATTGAGCTGCATCAGCTGTTTATATATATTGGAGATTAATCCTTTGTCCATTGATTCAGTTGCAAATATATTCTCCCATCCTGAGGGTTGTCTTTTTGTGTTTGTAGTTTCCATTGCTTTGCAAAAGCTTTTACGTTTCATTAGGTCCCATTTGTTTAGTTTTCTTTTTTATGTCATTACTCTAGGAGGTGGATCAAAAAAGATCTTGCTGTGATTTATGTTAGAGTATTCTTCCTATGTTTTCCTCTAAGAGTTTTATACTGTACGGTCTTACATTAAGGTCTCTAATCCATTTTGAATTTATTTTTGTGTATGGTGTTAGGGGGTGTTCTAATTTCATTCTTTTACATGTAGCTGTCCATTTTTCCCAGCACCACTGATTGAAGACACTGTCTTTTCTCCATTGTATAGTCTTGCCTACTTTGTCATAGATTAGTTGACCATAGGTGTGTAGGTTTATCTCTGGGCTTCTTTCTTTTTTATTTTCCTTTTACACCTTTATTGGAGTATAATTGCTTTACAATGGAGTGTTAGTTTCTGCTGTATAACAAAGTGAATCAATTATACATATACATATATCACCATATCCCCTCCCTCTTACATCTCCCTCCCACCCTCCACATCCCACCCCTTTAGGTGGTCGCAAAGCACCGAGCTGATCTCCCTGTGCTATGTGGCTGCTTCCCAGTAGCTATCGATGTTACATTTGGTAATGTATATATGTCCATGGCACTCTCTCACTTCGTCCCAGCTTACCCTTCCCCCTCCCCGTGTCCTCAAGTCCTTTCTCTATGTCTGTGTCCTTAATCCTGTCCTGCCCCTAGGTTCTTCATAAACTTTTTTCTTTAGATTCCATATATCTCTGTTAGCACATGGTATTTATTTTTCTCTTTCTGACTTACTTCACTGTGTAGGACAGACTCTAAGTCCATCCCCCTCACTACAAATAACTCAGTTTTGTTTCTTTTTATGGCTGAGTAATATTCCATTTATATATGTGCCAGATATTCTTTATCCATTCATCTGTCGATGGACACTTAGGTTGCTTCCATGTCCTGGCTATTGTAAGTAGAACTGCAATGAACATTGTTGTATATAACTCTTTTTGAATTATGGTTTTCTCAGGGCAAATGCCCAGTAGTTGGATTGCTGGGTCGTATGGTACTTCTATTTTTAGTTTTTTAAGGAACCTCTATACTGTTATCCCTAGTGGGTATAGCAATTTACATTCCCAGCAACAGTGCAAGAACGTTCCCTTTTCTCCAGTAAATGCCTCTCCAGCATTTATTGTTTGTAGATTTTTTGATGATTGCCATTCTGACTGCTGGGAGGTGATACCTCACTGTAGTTTTGATTTGCATTTCTCTAATGATTAGTGATGTTCAGCATCCTTTCATGTGTTTATTGGCAATCTGTATATCTCCTTTGGAGAAATGTCTATTTAGGTCTTCTGCCCATTTTTGGATTGTGTTGTTTGTTTTTGTGATATTGAGCTACACGAGCTGCTTGTAAATTTTGGAGATTAATCTTTTGTCATTTGCTTCATTTGAAAACATTTTCTCCCATTCTGAGGGTTGTATTTTCGTCTTGTTTATGTTTTCCTTTGCTGTGCAAAAGCTTTGAAGTTTCATTAGGTCCCATTTGTTTATTTTTGTTTTTATTTCCACTTCTCTAGGAGGTGGGTCAAAAAGGATCTTGCTGTGATTTATGTCATAGAGTGTTCTGCCTATGTTTTCCTCTAATAATTTTATAGTGTCTGGTCTAACATTTAGATCTCTAATTCATTTTGAGTTTATTTTTGTGTATGGTGTTATGGAGTGTTCTAATTTCATTCTTTCACGTGTAGTTGTCCAGTTTTCCCAGCACCACTTACTGAAGAGACTGTCTTTTCTTCATTGTATATCTTTGCCTCCTTTGTCATAGATGAGTTAGCCATAGGTACGTAGGTTTATCTCTGGGCTTTCTATCTTGTTCAATTGATCTATATTTCTGTTTTTGTGCCAGTACCATATAGTCTTGATTAATGTAGTTTGTAGTATAGTCTGAAGTTAGGAAGTCTGATTCCTCCAGCTCTTTTAATTTCCCTCAAGACTGCTTTGGCTATTCGGGGTCTTTTGTGTCTCCATACAAATTTTAAGATTTTTTTGTTCTAGTTCTGTAGAAAATGCCAGTGGTATTTGATAGGGATTGCATTGAATCTGTAGCTTGCTTTGGGTACTATAGTCATTTTCACAATATTGATTCTTCTAATCCAAGAACATGGTTTATACCTCCATATGTTTATATCATCTTTGATTTCTTTCAGCAGTGTCTTATAGTTTTCTGAGTACAGGTCTTTTACCTCCTTATGTAGGTTCATTCCTCCGTATTTTATTCTTTTTGTTGCAATGGTGAATGAGATTGTTTCCTTAATTTCTCTTTCTGATCTTTCATTGTTAGTGTATAGGAATGCAAGAGATTTCTGTGCATTAATTTTGTATCCTGCAACTTTACCAAATTCATTGATTAGCTCTAGTAGTTTTCTGGTGGCATCTTTAGGATTCACTATGTGTGGTATCGTGTCATTTGCAAACTGACAATTTTACTTCTTCTTTTCCAATTTGTATTCCTTTTATTTCTTTTTCTTCTCTGATTACTGTGTCTAGGACTTCCAAAACTATGTTGAGTAATAGTGGTGAGAGTGGACATCCTTGTCTTGTTCTTGATCTTAGAGGAAATGCTTTTAGTTTTTCACTATTGAGAATGACGTTTGCTGTGGGTTTGTCATATACTGCCTTTATTATGTTGAGGTAGATTCCCTCTATGCCCACTTTTTGGAGACTTTTAATCATAAATTGGTGTTGAATTTTGTCGAAAGCTTTTCCTGCATCTATTGGGATGATCATATTTTTATTCTACAATTTGTTAATATGGTGTATCACATTGATTGATTTGTGTATATTGAAGAATTCTTGCATCCCTGGGATAAACCCCACCTGATCATGGTGCATGATCCTTTTAATGTGTTGTTCAATTCTGTTTCCTAGTATTTTGTTGAGGATTTTTACATCTATATTAATCAGTGATATTGGTCTCTAATTTTCTTTTTCTGTAGTATCTTTGTCTGGTTTTGGTATCAGGGTGATGGTGGCCTCATATAATGAGTTTGGGAGTGTTCCTTCCCCTGAAAAGTTCTGAAGAGTTTGAGAAGATTGGGTGTTAGCTCTTGTCTAAATGTTTGATAGAATTCACCTCTGATGCCATCTAGTTCTGGACTTTTGTTTGTTGGAAGATTTTTAATCACACTTTCAATTTCATTACTTGTGATAGGTCTGTTCATATTTTCTATTTCTTCCCGGTTCAGTCTTGGAAGGTTATACCTTTCTAAGAATTTGTCCATTTCTTCCAGGTTGTCAATTTTATTGGCATAGAGTTGCTTGTAGAGGTCTCTTAGGATGCTTTGTATTTCTGTGGTGTCTGTTACAACTTCTCCTTTTTCATTTCTAATTTTATTGATTTGAGTCCTCTCCCTCTTTTACTTGAGTCTGGCTACAGGTTTATCATTTTTGTTTATCTTCTCAAAGAACCAGATTTTAGTTTTATTGATCTTTGCTATTGTTTTTATTTCATTTCTTTCTGCTCTGATCTTTATGATTTCTTTCCTTCTATTAACTTTGGGTTTTGTTCTTCATTCTCTAGTTCCTTTAGGTGTAGGATTAGATTGTTTATTTGAGATTTTTCTGGTTTCTTGAGGTAGGCTTTTATTGCTATAAACTTCCCTCTTAGAACTGTTTTTGCTCCATCCCATAGGTTTTCAGTCATCGTGTTTTTGTTGTCATTTGTCTCTAGGTAGTTTTTGATTTCCTCTTTTATTTCTTCAGTGATCTCTTGGTTATTTAGAAACGTATTGTTTAGCCTCCATGTGTTTGTTTTTTACGTTATTTTCCCTGTAATTGAGTTCTAATCTCATAGCATTGTGGTCGGAACAGCTGCTTGATATGATTTCAGTTTTCTTAAATTTACTGAGGCTTTATTTGTGACCCAAGATGTGATCTATCCCGGAGAATGTTCCGTGTACCATTGAGAAGAACTTGTAGTCTGCTGTTTTTGGATGGAATGTCCTATAAATATCCATTAAATCTATCTGGTCTATTGTGTCATTTAAAGCTTGTGTTTCCTTATTAATTTTCTGTCTGGATGATCTCCATTGGTGTAAGTGAGGTATTAAAGTCCCTTGCTATTATTGTGTTACTGTTGATTTCCTCTTTTATAGCTGTTAGCAGTTGCCTTATATATTGAGGTGTTCCTGTGTTGGGTACATATATATTTATAATTGTTATATCTTGGATTGATCCCTTGATCATTATGTAGTGTCCTTCCTTGTCTCTTGTAACATTCTTTATTTTAAAATCTATTTTATCTGATATGAGTATTGCTACTCCAGCTTTCTTTTGATTTTCATTTGCATGGAATATATTTTTCCATCCCCTCACTTTCAGTCTGTATGTGTCCCTAGGTCTGAAATGGGTCTCTTGTAGACAGCATATATATGGATCTTGTTTTTGTATCCATTCAGTGAGCCTGTGTCATTTGGTTGGAGCATTTAATCCATTCATGTTTAAGGTAATTATCAATATGTATGTTCCTATTATTATTTTCTTAATTGTTATGGGTTTGTCTTAGTGGGTCCTTTTCTTCTCTTGTGTTTCCCACTTAGAGAAGTTCCTTTAGCATTTGTTGTAGAGCTGGTTTCGTGGTGCTGAATTCTCTTAGCTTTTGCTTGTCTGTAAAGCTTTTGATTTCTCCATCAAATCTGAATGAGATACTTGCTGGGTGGAGTACTCTTGGTGGTAGGTTCTTCCCTTTCATCACGTTAAATTTATCATGCCACTCCCTTCTGGCTTGTAGATTTTCTGCTGAGAAATCAGCTGTTAACCTTATGGGAGTTCCGTTGTATGTTGTCATTTTTCCCTTGTTGCTTTCAATAATTTTTCTTTGTCTTTAATTTTTTCAATTTGATTACTGTGTGTCTCGGCATTTTTCTCCTTTGGTTTATCCTGCCTGGGACTCTCTGCGCTTCGTGGACTTCGGTGGCTATTTCTTTTCCCATGCTAGGGAAGTTTTCAACTATAATCTCTTCAGATATTTTCTCGAGTCCCTTCTCTCTCTGTTCTCCATCTGGGACCCCTATAATGCGAATGTTGTTGCATTTAATGTTGTCCCAGAAGTCTCTTAGGTTGTCTTCATTTATTTTCATTCTTTTTCTTTATTCTGTTCCATGGCAGTGATTTCCACCTTTCTGTCTTCCAGGTCACTTATCCGTTCTTCTGTCACAGTTATTCTGCTACTGATTCCTTCTAGTGTATTTTTCATTTCAGTTATTGTATTGTTCATCTCTGTTTGTTTGTTCTTTAATTCTTCTAGGTGTTTGTTCCTTAATTCTTCTAGGTCTTTGTTAAGCATTTCTTGCATCTTCTCGATCTTTGCCTCCATTATTTTTCTAAGGTCTTGGATCATCTTCACTATCATTATTCTGAATTCTTTTACTGGAAGGTTACCTATCCCCACTTCATTTCATTGTTTTTCTGAGGATTTATCTTGTTCCTTGATCTGGTATAAAGTCCTCTGCCTTTTCATTTTCTCTATCTTTCTGTGAATGTGGTTTTCCTTCCACAGGCTGCAGAATTGTAGTTCTTCTTGCTTCTGCTGTCTGCTCTCCAGTGATTGAGTCTATCTGAGAGGCTTGTGCAAGCTTCCTTATGCGAGGGACTGGTGGTGGGTAGAGCTGGGTGTTGCTCTGGTGGGCAGAGCTTTAATCTGCTTGTCTGTGGATTAAATAAAAGTTTAATAAAAAGTTTAATCCGCTTGTCTGCTGAGGCATGGGGCTGGGTTCCCTCCCTGTTGGTTGTTTGGACTGAGGCGACCCAGCACTGGAGCCTACCTTGCTCTTGGTGAGGCTAATGGTGGACTCTGGGAGAGTTCACGCCAAGGAGTATTTCCCAGAACTTCTGCTGTCAGTGTCGTTGTCCCCATGGTGAGCCGCAGCCACACCCCACCTCTGCAGGAGACCCTCTAAAACTAGCAGCTAGGTATGATCATTCACCTATGGGGTGACTGCTCCTTCCCCTGGGTCCTGATGTGCACACTACTTTGTGTGTGTCCTCCAAGAGGGGAGTCTCTGTTGAGACTCTGAGTCTCTGAGTGCAGTTGAGACTCTGAGTGGAGTCGCACAGACTCTGCGTCCTGTGAAGCTTCGATGTTTTGTGGTTCTAGAAATCCTATAGGAGACGGTCCACAGCAGGTGAAGCTAATGTTGTCATAGAGGTGGTGAAACCAAAGATCTGCAGTTCCGACTAGAGGTGCTGATGTACAAACAGGACAAAATCATCTCATGTGAATGTAGTTCAGGCATGTTTAAAATGAATGCAGTCATGTTAATGCCTAACATCTTCTATCTTGTGCCTCTCCTCAAGGACCCCCTCCTCAGTTCCTGAGGCTCCTGTAAGTCATGTACAGGGGAATGGAGAGTGGGCTCTGTCCAGTCTGAGCCCTGAGTTACCCTGTGTGTATCTTAGGATACTTTGTATTTCTGTGGTGGCTCTTGTAACATCATCTCTTTCAGTTCTGATTTATTTGGGCCCTCTCTTTTAAAAAAAGTACTACTGTTGTCTTTTATTCTTTACAGAAGTTTAATAAGTGTTTGATCTACTACCCTTACTCTATGTATACTTTTTGCCGTGAGATTTTTACTTTTGTTTGTTTTCTTGTTACTGTCAATAATTAGTGAGAATTCTTTTAAGCTACCTTCAACATTGCTTATAAAGCTGCTTTATTAGTGATGACAGAGCTTTAATGGAAGTCGTGTTCTGGTTGTAAACTAGAATGCAATGTGCCAGCAAAAAGTCCCTTAAGTGTATGTCTCATTACTTCTTGTTCTTTTTTTTTCTTTTTTCTCTCTTTTTTTTCTTGTTCTTTTTTTAATTTTTATTTTTTATCAGAGCAAATTTGATTAAAATGTTTTGTTTGTTCTAGGTGTGTAAGATGTGGTTCTTTTACACATATACATGTATCTATACTTCTTCAGATCGTTTTCTCATGTAGCTTGTGACACAATGTTGAGTAGTCTTCTCTTGGTATTCCGTAGGTCTTTGATGATTATATATTTCACATGTGTTTCTATATCTATGTTAACCCCAATATCCTAATATATCCAGTCCTCACACCTTTCCATTTGGTGAACCTTAACTTTGTTTAATGAATCTGTGATTGCCTTTCTCTGTGGAAATATCTTCATTGGTATCAATTTTTAGCTAACACCTATAAGTGATATTATAGGATATGTGTCTTTTGCTGTCTGACTTAGTACAATTTGCCTGATTACCTCTAGAATCATCTACGGTGCTGCAAATGGCATTGTTTCATTTTTTTCCCTAGATAATATTTCATCTGTACGTGTACCAGTTCTTCTTTGTCCACTCACCTCTTGATGGACTTTCTGGTTGCCTCCATGTCTTGGCTATTGTAATACTGCTGCACCGCACATTTGCCTGCCTGTGTCTTTCCAATTCTGTCTTCTTATGTTATAGGCCCAAGAGTGGGCCTCCTGTATCATATAGTATCTCAGGGTTTACCGTTTAAATGCACCACGATTCTGTGCTCATTAGTGGCTCTTTCCAGGTTACATCTCACTTAAAGTTGAGGGTATGCATTTCTCCACAACACCTTCAGCATTTATTTATTTATTTTTAACATCTTTATTGAAGTATAATTGCTTTACAATGGTGTGCTATCTTGTGCTTTACAACAAAATGAATCAGTTATACATATACATATGTTCCCATATCACTTCCCTCTTGCATCTCCCTCCCTCCCACCCTCCCTCCCCTCCAGGTGGTCACAAAGCACCGAGCTGATCTCCCTGTGCCATGCTGCTGCTTCCCACTAGCTATCTACCTTACGTTTGGTAGTATATATATGTCCATGCCTCTCTCTCCCTTTGTCACAGCTTACCCTTCCCCCTCCCCATATCCTCAAGTCCATTCTCTAGTAGGTCTCTGTCTTTATTCCTGTTTTACCCCTAGGTTCTTCATGACATTTTTTTTTCTTAAATTCCAGGTATATGTGTTAGCATACGGTATTTGTCTCTCTCTTTCTGACTTACTTCACTGTGTATGACAGACTCTAGGTCTATCCACCTCATTACAAATAGCTCAATTTCGTTTCTTTTTATGGCTTCAGCATTTATTGTTTGTAGTTTTCTTGCTGATGGATATTCTGACTGGTGTGAGCTGATACCTCTTTGTGGTTGAATTTGCATATGACTCATAATCCTTTGAAATTGAGCTTTAAGGCATGTCCTTTTTATTTTTCAAACTGTGATTACAGCTTAGCTCTTCAAAGTGTTTTCTAAAGTATGTGTTACATTTTGAAATTTATTGGCCATTACCTCCCTCAAAACATTTTGAGGGCAGGTTTCATTTACAGCCCTGCAGTACTTGTTCACATGAAGTGACCATTAGCACAGGCTTTAAAGCTGCTTTTGCAGGTAACGGCCAGATTGTGGCAGCCTTTCTTTGTTCCCCATGCTGGTACTAGGGAAACAGAGCTTCCGGCTAGTGGTCTTCCTCGGTTATAAATTAGAGTGGAATGTGCCCGGATAAACCCCCAAAGGCTGATGTCTCCTTAGTTTTGTTTGTTTTTTAAATTTAATTTATATTTTTATCGGAGTAATATTCCATTGTGTATATGGACCACTTCTTGGTGCATAGCTCTGTTGAGGGACATTTTCATTGCTTCCAAGTGTTGGCTATATTAAACATTGCTGGAGTGCAAGATTGCCAGCCTGTGACTTTTTGATTCTCATTTTCTCAGGTGATAGGCCCAGCAGTGGGTGTGACTGATTGACTAGTAGCTCAATGTTTACCTTTTCAAAGCACCTCCATTGTGTTTTCATTAGTGGCTCTTACCATGTCTCCCTTAGAACCGAGGGTACGAACTTCTCCACAATCCCTTCAGCATTTATAGTTTGCAGCATTTTTGCTAATGGCCAATCTGACTGCTGTGACCTGATAGGTTTTTGTAATTTGGGTTTGCATGACTTTAAAAATTCCTAAAATTCATCATTTTCCACGCCTTTTTCCTTTCTGTTAAAAATCAAGTGTGAGTACAATATATCTCTTGAAGCTCTCTTCTTGGAAGGTTGCCCTCTTTTGAATTTTTGGTGGATATTCGACCCCAGGATTTTTTTGGAGGGCAGATGTCATTACAGAACTGCAAGTTTGGTGAATATTTAGTGACCATTAGCACTGGGTTTAAAGCTGTTGTTGTGGGAAACGGCCACAAGGAGGCAGCATTTGTCCTTTCCCAAATCTGAGTACTAGGGCAGCAGAGCCTTTCTGGAAGTCGTGGTCCTAGGTTTTAAGTTAGAATGGAATGTGCCAGGAGGAACGCCCATAAGTTTATGTCTCATTACATCTTGGTTTTTAAAATTTATTTAATCGGGGTAATGATTAGATATTGTTTGTCCAGATGTACACAATCTGGTTCATTTGTACAATATATATGTCTATTCATGTTCAGATCCTCTTCCCATGTAAAATATTACAGTGTTCCGTAGACCTCCCTTGCTATATGGTCCGTCTTTTTGATATATGTTTATTATATGTATTTGTATACGTATGGTAACGTTAATCTTAATTTATCCATTCTGCCCACCTTTCCTTTTAGATAAGCATACTTAATTTCTAAGTCTGTGAGTGTCTTTCTCTGTGGAAATATGTTCATTTGTGTTAGTTATTAGATAACGCCTATAAGTGATATCATAGGATATAGGTCTTTTGCTTTCTGACTTACCTCATATTCTGTGATTATCTCCAAGCTCATCTATGGCACCTCAAATAGCAGTGTTTCATTGTTTTCCATGGCTAATATTCTATTGTGAACGTGGACCACTTCTTCTTCATCCATACATCTGTTGATGGACATTTTGGTGGCTTCACTGTCTTGGCTATTGTGAATAAGGCTGCAGTGCAGCTTTTGCAGCCCGCGTCTTCTCGATTCTGGTCTTCTCAGGTGAGAGGCCCAGTGGTGTGACTGCTGCATCGAATGGTATCTCAACTTTTACTTTTAATCGTAGCTCCTTTCTGTTCTCATTATAGGCTCTTACCACGTTACCTCTCACCAGCAGCTAGAGGGTACACAGTTCTCTAAAACCCCTTCAGAATTTATTGTTTGTAGACCTTTTGCTGATGATCAGTCGACTGGTGTGAGTTGAAACGTTTCTGTACATTAGATTTGCATGAGTCTAATAATTCCTGAGGTTGAGCTTTCACCCATTTTCCTTTTTTTAAACAAGAGAGTGAGTCAAACTTACCTCTTCATACTATCGTCTTGAAAAATTTGTCAGTTTTGAATTTTATTGTCCATTCCCTACCTCAGCACAGTTGTTTAGGGCAGGTGTCCTTTGCAGGCCTGAGTCCTTGTGAATGTTAAGAGAACATTAGCTGTGGGCTTAACGCCACTCTTGCGGAAAATGGCCACAAGGCAGCAGAATTTCTACATTTCCAACTCTGGGTTTTTGGGCAGCAGAGCCTTCCTGGAAATCGTGTTAGTAGGCTGCAAATTAGAGTGGAATGTGCCAGAGCACATCCCCAAGAGCTTATATCTCCTGACTTCTTGTTTGTTTTATAAATTTAATTTTTATTAATTATCAGAGCAAACTTGATAAAAATATTTTGTTTCTCCTAGGTGCACAGAATCTGGTTCATTATATCAATGTATCTGTCATTTATCTTTGCATTCTTTACCGTGTAGGTTATTACAGAGTGTTGCCTAGACCTCTCTTGGTATTCCATAGGTAATTTGTGATTATATATTTCATATGTATTAGTACATGTCTGTTAACCCTCATATCCTAATTCACACATTCCTTACACTTTTCCATTTGGTTAAACATAATTTTTTTTCTTAATCCATGTGTTTCCTTCTCTTGGAAATAAGTTCATGAGTATCAACTTTTAGGTAACACCTAGAAGTGATGTCATAGGATATCTGTCTTTCACTTTCTTTCTTTAATTTGAGTGATTATCTCTAGGTCCTTATATGGTGGTGCAAACGGCACTGTTTCATTGTTTTCCATGGCTAATATTCCATTGTTTACATGGACCACTTCCTCTTTGTGCATTTTTCTGTTGATGGACATTTTGGTTTCTTCCAAGTCTTGGCTATGTTAAATATTCCTGCAGTGCAGGATTGCCAGCCTGTGTCTTTTCCATTCTGCTCTGCTCAGGTGATAGGCACATCAAAGGACCTACCAGATCACATGGTAGCTCAATTTTTACCCTTAAACGCACCTCCATTATGTTCTCACTACTGGCTGTTACCAGTTTACATCCCCCCAGCAGCTGGAGGGTACACAGTTCTCTGAAACTCCTTCAGCATTTATTTTTTGTAGACTTTTTGCTGAAGAACATTCTGACGGCTGTGAGGTGAACATTTCTGTAATTGGATTCGCATGGCTTTATTCATTGCTGATGTTGCGCATTTTTCAATTCCCTTTTATTTTAAAGAGAAAAAAAAAGAAAAGACAAAATGTGCGTAAAATATGCCTCTTGACATTGTCTTCTTGAAATGTTGACGTCTTTTGAATTTTCTGGTCGATTACGACCCCAGGACATTTTTTGAGGCCCGATGTCCTTTACAGTGCTGCACATATTTTGAATATTAAGTGACCATTACCTCTTGGTTTAAAGCTGCTGTTGTGTGAAACAGCCACAAGGCGGCAGCATTTCTCCTTTACCAAATCTGGTTACCAGGGCAACAGAGCCTTAATGGAAGTCCTGTTCTAGGTTGAAAATTAGAATGGGATGTGCCAGGAAAAATTCCTTTCAGTTTATGTCTCATTATTTCTTGTTCATATTTTTAATTTAATTTTTTATTTTTTATCGCAGCAAATTTGATTACAATGTTTTTTTTTTGTTCTAGGTGTGCAAGATGTGGTTCTTTCACACACATACATATATCTATTCTTCTTCGGAACCTTTTCCCAGGTAGGTTATGACACATGTTGAGTAGTCTTCTCTTGGTATTCCGTAGGTCTTTGGTGATTATATATTTCACATGTGTTTCTATATCTATGTTAACCCCAATATTGTAATGTATCCAATCCTCACACCTTTCGATTTGGGGAACCATAAGTTTGTTCAATGAATCTGTGATTGCCTTTCTCTGTGGAAATATCTTCATTGTTATCAATTTTCAGGTAACACCTATAAGTGATATACGTTAGGTGTCTTTCACTTTCTCACTTACTACAAGTTGCATGGTTACCTCTAGACTCATCTATGGTGCTGCAAATGGCATTGTTTCATTTTTTTCCCGAGCTAATATTCCATCTCTACATGTAACAGTTCCTCTTTGTTCACTCATCTGTTGATGGACTTTTGGTTGCTTCCATGTCTTGGCTATTGTAATACTGCTGCAGTGCAGATTTGCCTGCCTGTGTCTTTCCAATTATGTCTTCTTATGTTATAGGCCCAGGAGTGGGCCTGCTGGATCATATAGTAGCTCAATGTTTACCTTTTAAAGGCACCTCCACCCTGTTCCCATTAGTGACTCTTACCAGGTTACGTCCCACTTCAAATTAAGGGTACGCATTTCTCCACAACCTCTTCAGCATTGATCGTTTGTAGTTTCTTTCCTGATGGTTATTCTGAATGGTGTGAGCTGATACCTCTGTGTGGTTGGATTTGCATGTGTCTCATAATCCTTTGAAATTGAGCTTTCAGGCATGTCCTTTTATTTTTCAAACGGTTATTACAGCTTAGTTCTTCAAATGGTTTTCTTGAAATATGTGCCACATTTTGAAATACTTTGGCCTTTACCTCCCGCAAGACATGATGAAGGCAGGTGTCCTTTACAGCCCTGCAGGACTTGTTCATATGAAGTGACAATTAGCATAAGTTTTAAAGCTGCTTTTTCAGATAATGGCCAGAGGGTGGAGCATTTCATAATTCTATGAAACGTAACTGAACACACAATATATATTTTTTCTTTTAAATTTCCATTGTTACTTTTTTAAAGTACAATTATAATTGAAGTTCTTTGTAACAAGTGAAATTTAAAAAATTAAAGGAAAAGATAATATTTTACCACTTGCCATCCTTTCCCATTTACTGAAACGACCAGCATAATGTGTAAATTTCTCATTTTATCCAGGTGTTCTATACATCTGGAATATCATGCTTCTCACTGTAGAAAAACAGATTTAGCTCTCACACTTTTTATAGGCTACATAACAGTCCATAGAACAGAAGTACCAACTATTTCAGACTTAGCTTTTTGAGGGACACTCAGGTTACTTTCTGTTTTATTTTGTTGTTCTTTTTTTTGGGGGGGTAGGTGTTTATTATTTATTTATTTATTTTTGTTGTGTTGGGTCTGAGTTTCCGTGTGAGGGCTTTCTCTAGTTGTGGCAAGTGGGGGGCCACTCTTCATCTCGGTGTGCGGGCCTCTCACTATTGCGGCCTCTCTTGTTGCAGAGCACAGGCTCCAGATGCGAGGGCTCACTGGTTGTGGCTTATGGGCCTAGTTGCTCCATGGCATGTGGGATCCTCTCAGACCAGGGCTCGAACCTGTGTCCCCTGCATTAGCAGGCAGATTCTAACCACCGCACCACCAGCGAAGCCCCCTATTTTGTTGTTCTGCTAGTTTGTTTTAACCC
This sequence comes from Lagenorhynchus albirostris, assembly GCF_949774975.1. NCBI lineage: Eukaryota > Metazoa > Chordata > Mammalia > Artiodactyla > Delphinidae > Lagenorhynchus > Lagenorhynchus albirostris. The sequence goes on along the minus strand of NW_026783294.1, from coordinate 42,419 downwards.
AAGAAAATATTTTTTTAAATACAAAAAAACAAAATTAAGCTAGGGGTAAGGATTAGGGTTTAGGTTAAGGTTTAGGGTTAGGATATGGGTTAGGATTATTGTACGGCTTAGAGTTTGGTTTAGGGTTAGGGTTATGGTACGGGTTAGTGTTAGGGTACAGTTTAGGGTATGGCTATGGTTTAGTGTTAGGGTACGTGTTAAGGTATGCGTTAGTGTTAGGGTATGGGTTAGGATTAGGGTACGGTTTACGTTCAGGGTTATGGTTAGGTTTAGTGTATGGGTTAGTGTTAGGTACGGGTTAGGGTAAGGGTTAGGGTTAGGTTTAGTGTTAAGGAAGGGGTACAGTTTAGGGTACAGTATAGAGAACAACAAAGGGTTAGCGTTAGGGTACGTGTTAGGGTACAGTTTAGTGTTAGTGTACGGGTTAGGATTAAGGTATGGTTTAGGGTAAGGTTTAGGGTTACGGTTAGGGAACGGGTATGGTTTGGGGTACAGTTTAGGGTATGACCACGGGTTAGGAGTAGGGTAAGTGTTAGGGTACGGTTTAGTGTTAGTGTACAGGTTAGGATTATGGTACGGGATAGTGTAAGGGTTAGGGTTAGGGTTAGGGAATGGGTACGGATTAGGTTACAGGTTAGGGTATGACAACGGGTTAGGGTTAGGGTACGTGTTAGTGTATGGGTTAGGATTAGGGTACGGGTTAGGTTATGGGTTAGTGTTAGGGGATGGGTTAGGATTAGGGTACGGGTTATGGTACGGTTTAGGGAAAGGGTTAGGATACGGGGTAGGGTTAGGATAAAGTTTAGTGTATGGCTATGTGTTACTGTTAGGGTACATGTTAGCGTACGGGTTAGTGTTCGTGTACAGCTTAGGGTGAGGGTTAGGGTTAGGGAACGGGTATGGTCTCAGGTACAGGTTAGGGTACGGTAGCGGGATAGGGTTAGGGTACGTGTTAGGATGAGACTTCTTTGTAGTGCAGATTTGAATTTCCTGCTTGCTTGGTTGGCCAAAAAAGGCGTATGCGTTTTTTCCTCAATATATTCAGGAAAAAACGCATACGCCCTTTTTGGCCAAGTGCATCGTTGCCGAAGATCTGCCGCTTTTCATATGCTTTAAATGCAATTCCAATCTACCTCCTGAAATCTGTTTCCTGCAATTGTGCCTTGCTTTCAAGTCCTCTTCGCAGCCTTACCTCAATATATTTTTGGACGATAGTTGTCCTTTATAACTCTGCAGGTTGGTGAATTGCAGTGACCCTGAGCTCCTTTTTTCAACTCGCTTTCTGTGAGCTGGCCGCAAATCAACAGGATTGCTTCAGGCCCTATTCTGGTTCCGGCATGGCACGCTGAGTCTTTGGTTAATTCTACATCCTGGTGGGAAATTAGAGTGAAATGTGCCCGTCCAAACACCTACAGCTAGTCCCTCATTGGTTCTCCCTATTCCCGTTCATCCTGCGCAGAAGTTGCAGAGTGTGCCAAACAGGAGGTTACAAGCACTGACTCTCCAAGTGGGGAGATTGTTAGTAAAGCGTCTGGAATGGCGAACCCGAGTACCAGAGGACGAATAATGAGATGCGTTTTAGAAACCTTGCCCGATCACACTGTGGACCATCCTCTGGGTTTCCCACGCATGTTTTAGCTGTAGGAAGAATCCCTTAAACCTGGAGAGTTGGGACCCATGGAATGGGTAGCACGTAGTACTACTTCAAAGGGTCTGCATTTGCTCACCGAACCTCACCAATCCTCACAGCCCCAAGTGTCCAGCCTTATGTCTCACCCAGCTGTGGGTGTAGATGTGGTAAATCCAGGTTTCATCACAAGCCTGAACGAATTATTTAAGAATTTCTCTCTCTTTCACTGTCTTTGTGTTTTGATTTTGAAATTTATTTTTATAATGGGGTTTAGCTGATTTGCACTGCTGTGTTTATGCCGCTCGATGCACACTTGATCCTCTTACGGAGACCTATAAATACATAGGTTTTAAGATTCTTACTAGTCAGATGTATTCCTCTGCGGTGAATAGGGGGTGTTGAGTCCACTTCGTTGAACAAGGAGTATATCTTGTCTATTACTGGCTTATGGAACGGTATCTGTGCTAATTTCAATCTCTGGTTTTATGCAGCACCCCAACTCACCTTTCCCCTTAAGCAAGCAAAAGTTTGTTTTCTAAATGTGAGACTCTGTTCTGTTTTGTAATTCAGTTCATGTGTAGCCAAGTTTACATTCCCTCTATAAGTGTTACCTTATGACTAGTTTCTTTTTCTGTGTGACTTATTTCACTCAGAATCATCGTACCTAAATCCACTCATTATGCAGCTATGGGCCTGATGACATTGATTTCATTGTGGAGTGATATTCCATTGTATGTAAGTACCACAACTTCTTTATCCATTTTTCTCTTTCTGGGATATTTAAGTTGTTCCGTTGTCGAGGTTCTTGTAAACACAGCAGCCCTAAACTTTGGGGTGGCTGTGTCTTGTTGATTTTAATTTTCCTAAGCTATAGGGCCATAGGTGGAAGTGCCCGAGTCTCTGTAGCTTTGTTTTTTAGAGGTTTCAGGAAACACCATACACTTCTCCAGAGTGGCTGTTGGCCATTTACATCCCGCCCATCAGCATAACAAGGCTCCCAGTTCTCCATGGCCTGTCCTGCCTTTCTGGATTTTACACTTTTTTCAGATGGCCCTTTTGACCGGGGGGAAGTGAGACTTCATTGTAGTGCAGATTTCCTTTGCAAGCTTGCTTGGTTGGCCAAAAAGGGCGTATGCGTTTTTTCCTGAATATATTCAGGAAAAAACGCATACGCCCTTTTTGGCCAAGTGCATCATTGTGGACGTTCTGCCTCTTTTCCTATGCTTTAAATGCAATTCCAGTCTACCTCCTGAAATCTGTTTCCTGCAATTGTGCCTTGCTTTCAAGTCCTCTTTGCAGCCTACCTCAATATATTTTTGGACGATAGTTGTCCTTTATAACTCTGCAGGTTGGTGAATTGCAGTGACCCTGAGCTCCTTTTTTCAACTCGCTTTTTTGCGAGCTGGATGCAAAACGGCAGGATTGCTTCAGGCCCTAATCTGATTCTGGCGTGGCACGCTGAATCTTTAGTTAATTCTTCTTCTTGGTGGGAAATTAGAGTGAAATGTGCCCGTCCAAACAACTACAGCTAGTCTCTCATTGGTTCTACCTATTCCCGTTCATCCTCCGCAGAAATTGCAGAGTGTGCCAAACAGGAGGTTACAAGCACTGACTCTCCAAGTGGGGAGATTGTTAGTAAAGCGTCTGGAATGGCGAACCCGAGTACCAGAGGACGAGTTATGAGATGCGTTTTAGAAACCTTGCCCGATCACACTGTGGACCATCCTCTGGGTTTCCCACGCATGTTTTAGCTGTAGGAAGAATCCCTTAAACCTGGAGAGTTGGGACCCATGGAATGGGTAACATGCAGGATTACTTCAAAGGGTCTGCATTTGCTCACCGAACCTCACCAATTCTCTCAGCCCCAAGTGTCCAGCCTTATGTCTCACCCAGCTGTGGGTGTAGATGTGGTAAATCCAGGTTTCTTCACAAGCCTGGACGAATTATTTAAGAATTTCTCTCTCTTTCACTGTCTTTCTGTTTTGTTTTTGAAGTTTATTTTTATAATGGGGTTGAGCTGGTTTTCACTGCTGTGTTTATGCGTCTGTACACACACTTGATTCTCTTACGGAGACATATAAATACATAGATTTTAAGATTCTTACTAGTCAGATATATTCCTCTGCGGTGAATAGGGGGTGTTGAGTCCACTTCGTTGAGCAAGGAGTAGGTCTTGTCTATTACATATTTGGCTTATGGAACGGTATCTGTGCTAATTTCAATCTCTGGATTTATGCAGCACCCCAACTCACCTTTCCCCTTAAGCAAACATGTTTGTTTTCTAAATGTGAGACTCTGTTCTGTTTTGTAATTCAGTTCATGTGTAGCCAAGTTTACATTCCCTCTATAAGTGATATCTTATGATAAGTTTCTTTATCTGTGTGACTTATTTCCTTAGAATCATCGTACCTAAATCCACTCATTATGCTCCTACGGGCCTGATGATATTGATTTCATTGCTGAGTGATATTCCATTGTACGTAAGTACCACAACTTCTTTATCCATTTTCCTCTTTCTGGGATATTTAAATTGTACCGTAGTCGAGGTTCTTGTAAACACAGCAGCCCTAAACTTTGGGGTGGCTGTGTCTTGTTGATTTTAATTTTCCTAAGCTATAGGGCCATAAGTGGAAGCAACCTAGGCTCTGTAGCTTTGTTTTTTAGAGGTTTCAGGAAACACCATACACTTCTCCAGAGTGGCTGTTGGCCATTTACATCCCGCCCATCAGCATAACAAGGCTCCCTGTTCTCCATGGCCTGTCCTGCCTTTCTGGTTTTTACACTTTTTTCAGATGGCCCTTTTGACCGGTGGGAAGTGAGACTTCATTGTAGTGCAGATCTCCGTTGCAGGCTTGCTTATTTGGACAAAAAGAGCGTATGCGTTTTTTCCTGCATGTATTCAGGAAAAAAACGCATATGCCCTTTTTGGCCAAGTGCATCATTGTCGAAGTTCTGCCGCTTTTCATATGCTTTAAATGCAGTTTCCATCTACCTCCTGAAATATATTTCCTGCAATTGTGCCATGCTTTCAAGTCCTCTTCGCAGCCTTACCTCAATATATTTTTGGACGATAGCTGTCATTTATAACTCTGCAGGTTTATTAATTACAGTGCCCCTGAGGTCCTTTCTTCAACTCGCTTTCTTGTGGGCTGGCCGCAGAACTGCAGGATTGCTTCAGGCCCTAATCTTGTTTCATCACGGCATGCTGAGCCTTTTGTTAATTCCTCTTCCTGGTGGGAAATGAGAGTGAAATGTGACCGTCCAAACACCTACAGCTAGTCTCTCATTGGTTCTCCCTATTCCCGTTCAACCTCCGCAGAAATTGCTAACTGTGCCAAACAGGAGTTTTAAGGCACTGACTCTCCACGTGGGGAGATTTTTAGTAAAGCGTCTGGAATGGCGAACCCGTGTACCAGGGGACAAAAAATGAGATGGGTTTTAGAAACGTTGCCCGATCACATGGTGTACAATCCTCTGGGTTTCCCATGCATGTTTTAGCTGTAGGAAGAATCCCTTAAACCAGGAGAGTTGGGACCCATGGAATGGGTAGCATACAGTATTACTTCAAAGGGTCTGCATTTGCTCACCGAACCTCACCAATCCTCTCAGCCCCAAATGTCCTGCCTTATGTCTCACCCAGCTGTGGGTGTAGATGTGGTAAATCCAAGTTTCATCACAAGCCCTGAACGAATTATTTAAGAACTTTCTCTCCTTCACTGTCTTTGTTTTTGAAATTTATTTTAATCATGGGGTTTAGTTGATTTTCACGGCTGTGTATACTGCTCTACACACACTTGATTCTCTTACGGAGACATATAAATACATATGTTTTAATATTCTTATTGTCAGATATATTCTTCTGCGGTGAATAGATGGTGTTGAGTCTAATTCGTTGAGCAAGGAGTATATCTTGTCTATTACATATTTGGCTTATGGAATAGTATCTGTGCTAATTTCAATCTCTGGTTTTACGCAGCACCCCAACTCACCATTCCCCTTAAGAAATCATAAGTTTGTTTTCTAAATGTGAGACTCTGTTCTGTTTTGTAATTCAGTTCATGTGTAGCCAAGTTTACATTCCCTCTATAAGTGATATCTTATGATAAGTTTCTTTTTCTGTGTGACTTATTTCCTTCGAATCATCGTACCTAAATCCATTCATTATGCTTGTACGAGCCTGACTCCATTGATTTCATTGTTGAGTGATATTCCATTGTACGTAAGTACGAAAACTTCTTTATCCATTTCTCTCTTTCAAGGATATTTAATTTGTACCGTAGTCGAGGCTCTTGTAAACAGAGCAGCCCTAAACTTTGCGGTGGTTGTTTCTTGTTATTTTAATTTTCCTGAGCTATAGTGCTATAAGTGGGTTTAGGATTAGGGTTAAGGTTAGGGTTAGGGAACGGGTATGGTTTAGGATGCGACAATGGTTTAGGGTGAGCGAAAGTGTTAGGGTACAGGTAAGTGTTAGTGTACCGTTTAGGATTAGGGTAAGTGTTAGGGTAATGCTTTGGGTTAGGGTTACGGTTAGGGAACGGGGACGGTTTAAGGTACAGGTAAGGGTAGGACAACGGTTTAGGGATAGCGTACATGTAAGGGTAAGGTTTAGTGTTAGCGTACAGGTTAGGATTAGGGGACGGGTTAGGGTAAGGCTTCAGGTAAGGGTTAGGGTTAGGGTTAGGGGAGAGGGACAGTTTAGGGTACAGGTTAGGGTGCGAAAATGGTTTAGGATGAGCGTACGTGTTAGGGTACGGGTTAGTGTTAGCATACGGGCCAGGATTAGTTGACGGGTTAGGGTAAGGCTTTGGGTAAGGGTTAGGGTTAGGGTTAGGGTTAAGGGACGGGGATGGTTTAGGGAACAGGTTAGGGAACGACAACGGTTTAGGGTGAGTGTACGTGTGAGGGCACGGGTTAATCTTAGCATACGGGTTAGGATTAGGGGACGGGTTAAGGTAAGGCTTCAGGTAAGGGATAGGGTTAGGGTTAGGGGATGGGGACGGTTTAGGGGACAGGTTAGGGTATGACAAAGGTTTAGGGTGACGTAAGTGTGAGGGCAAGGGTTAGAGTTAGCGTACGGGTTAGGATTAGGGGACGGGTTAGGGTAAGGCATCGGGTAAGGGTTAGGGTTAGGGTTAAGGTTAGGGTTAGGGGATCGGGACGGTTTAGGGGACAGGTGAGGGTACGACAATGGTTTAGGGTGAGTGTAGGTGTGAGGGCACGGGTTAGTGTTAGCGTACGGGTTAGGATTAGGGGACGGGTTAGGGTAAGGCTTCGGGTTAGGGTTAGGGTTAGGGGACGGGTGAGGGTAAGGCTTCGGGGAAGGGTGAGGGTTAGGGTTCGGGCTAGGATTAGGGTTAGGGGACGGGGAAGGTTTAGGGTCCAGGTGAGGGCTTGACAATGGTTTAGGGTGAGCGTACGTGTGAGGGCACGGGTTAGTGTTAGCGTACGGGTTAGGATTAGGGGACTGGTGAGGGTCAGGCTACTGGGAACGGTTACGATTAGGGGACGGGGACGGTTTAGGGTCCAGGTGAGGGTACGACAACGATTTACGGGTAGTGTACGTGTGAGGGCACGGGTTAGTGTTAGTGTTTGGGTTAGGATTAGGGGACGGGTGAGGGTCAGGCTTCGGGGAAGTGTTAGGGTTAGGGTTCAGGCTACGGTTAGGGTTAGGGGACGGGGACGGTTTAGGGTCCAGGTGAGGGTACGACAACGCTTTAGGGGGAGCGTACGTGTGAGGGCACGGGTTAGTGTTAGCGTACGGGTTAGGATTACGGGACGTGTGAGGGTCAGGCTTCTGGGAAGGGTTAGTGTTAGGGTTCAGGCTAGGGTTAGGGTTAGGGGACGGGGACAGTTTAGTGTTCAGGTGAGGGGCGACAACGGTTTACGGGGAGCGTATGTGTGAGGGCGCGGGTTAGTGTCTGCGTACGGGTTAGGATTAGGGGACGGGTGAGGGTCAGGCTTCGGGGAAGGGTTAGGTTTAGGGTTCGGGCTAGGGTTAGGGATAGGGGATGGGGACGGTTTAGGGTCCAGGTGAGTGTACGACAACACTTTAGGGGGAGCGTACGTGTGAGGGCGCTTGTTAGAGTTAGCGTACGGTTTAGGATTAGGGGATGGGTGAGGGTCAGACTTCGGGGAAGTGTTAGGGTTAGGATTCGGGCTAGGGTTAGGGTTAGCGGACGGGGAAGGTTTAGGGTCCAGGTGAGGGTACGACAATGCTTTAAGGGGAGTGTAAGTGTCAGGTCGCAGGTTAGTGTTAGCGTACGGGTTAGGATTAGGGGACGGGTGAGGGTCAGGCTTCGGGGAAGTGTTAGGGTTAGGGTTCGGGCTAGGGTTAGGGTTAGGGGACGGGGACGGCTTAGGGTCCAGGTGAGGGTCCGACAACGCTTTAGGGGGAGCGTGCGTGTGAGGGCGCGGGTTAGTGTGAGCGTACGGGTTATGATTAGGGGACGGGTGAGGGCCAGGCTTCGGGGAAGTGTTAGAGTTAGGGTTAGGGTTCGGGCTAGGGTTAGGGTTAGGGGACGGGGACGGTTTACGGTCCAGGTGAGGGTCTGACAACGCTTTAGGGGGAGCCTGCGTGTGAGGGCGCGGGTTAGTGTGAGCCTACGGGTTAGGATTAGGGGACGGGTGAGGGTCAGGCTTCGGGGAAGGGTTAGGGTTATGGTTCGGGCTAGGGTTAGGGTTAGGGGACGGGGACGGTTTAGGGTCCAGGTGAGGGTCCGACAACGCTTTAGGGGGAGCCTGCGTGTGAGGGCGCGGGTTAGTGTGAGCCTACGGGTTAGGATTAGGGGACGGGTGAGGGTCAGGCTTCGGGGAAGGGTTAGGGTTAGGGTTCGGGCTAGGGATAGGGTTAGGGGATGGGGACGGTTTAGGGTCCAGTTGAGGGTCCGACAACGCTTTAGTGGGAGCGTGCGTGTGAGGGCGCGGGTTAGTGTTAGCGTACGGGTTAGGATTAGGGGACGGATGAGGGTCAGGCTTCGCGGAAGGGTTAGGTTTAGGGTTCGGGCTAGGGTTAGGGTTAGGGGACGGGGACGGTTTAGAGTCCAGGTGAGGGTCCGACAACGCTTTAGGGGGAGACTGCGTGTGAGGGCGCGGGATAGTGTGAGCCTACGGGTTAGGATTAGGGGATGGGTGAGGGTCAGGCTTCGGGGAAGGGTTAGGGTTAGGGTTCGGGCTAGGGTTAGGGTTAGGGGACGGGGACGGTTTAGGGTCCAGGTGAGGGTCCGACAATGATTTAGGGGGAGCGTGCATGTGAGGGCGTGGGTTAGTGTTAGCGTACGGGTTAGGATTAGGGGACGGGTGAGGGTCAGGCTTCGGGGAAGGGTTAGGGTTAGGGTTCGGGCTAGGGTTAGGGTTAGGGGACGGGGAAGGTTTAGGGTCCAGGTGGGGGTCCGACAACGCTTTAGGGGGAGCGTGCGTGTGAGGGCGCGGGTTAGTGTTAGCGTACGGGTTAGGATTAGGGGACGGGTGAGGGTCAGGCTTCGGGGAAGGGTTAGTTTTAGGGTTCGGGCTAGGGTTAGGGTTAGGGGACGGGGACGGTTTAGGGTCCAGGTGAGGGTCCGACAACGCTTTAGGGGGAGCGTGCGTGTGAGGGCGCGGGTTAGTGTTAGCGTACGGGTTAGGATTAGGGGACGGGTGAGGGTCAGGCTTCGGGAAGGTGTTAGGGTTAGGGTTCGGGCTAGGCTTAGGGTTAGGGGACGGGGACGGTTTAGGGTCCAGGTGAGGGTCCGACAACGCTTTAGGGGGAGACTGCGTGTGAGGGCGCGGGATAGTGTGAGCCTACGGGTTAGGATTAGGGGACGGGTGAGGGTCAGGCTTCGGGGAAGAGTTAGGGTTAGGGTTCGGGTTAGGGTTAGGTGACGGGGACGGTTTAGGGTCCAGGTGAGGGTCCAACAATGCTTTAGGGGGAGCGTGCGTGTGAGGGCGTGGGTTAGTGTTAGCGTACGGGTTAGGATTAGGGGACGGGTGAGGGTCAGGCTTCGGGGAAGGGTTAGGGTTAGGGTTTGGGCTAGGGTTAGGGTTAGGGGACGGGGACGGTTTAGGGTCCAGGTGAGGGTCCGACAACGCTTTAGGGGGAGCGTGCGTGTGAGGGCGCGGATTAGTGTGAGCCTACGGATTAGGATTAGGGGACGGGTGAGGGTCAGGCTTCGGGGAAGGGTTAGGGTTAGGGTTCGGGCTAGGGTTAGGGTTAGGGGACGGGGACGGTTTAGGGTCCAGGTGAGGGTCCGACAACGCTTTAGGGGGAGCGTGCGTGTGAGGGCGTGGGTTAGTGTTAGCGTACGGGTTAGGATTAGGGGACGGGTGAGGGTCAGGCTTCGGGGAAGTGTTAGGGTTAGGGTTCGGGCTAGGGTTAGGGTTAGGGTACGGGGACGGTATAGGGTCCAGGTGAGGGTCCGACAACGCTTTAGGGGGAGCGTGCGTGTGAGGGGGCGGGTTAGTGTGAGCCTACGGGTTAGGATTAGGGGACGGGTGAGGGTCAGGCTTCGTTGAAGGGTTAGGGTTAGGGTTCGGGCTAGGGTTAGGGTTAGGGGACGGGGACGGTTTAGGGTCCAGGTGAGGGTACGACAATGGTTTAGGGTGAGTGTAGGTGTGAGGGCACGGGTTAGTGTTAGCGTACGGGTTAGGATTAGGGGACGGGTTAGGGTAAGGCTTCGGGTTAGGGTTAGGGTTAGGGGACGGGTGAGGGTAAGGCTTCGGGGAAGGGTGAGGGTTAGGGTTCGGGCTAGGATTAGGGTTAGGGGACGGGGAAGGTTTAGGGTCCAGGTGAGGGCTTGACAATGGTTTAGGGTGAGCGTACGTGTGAGGGCACGGGTTAGTGTTAGCGTACGGGTTAGGATTAGGGGACTGGTGAGGGTCAGGCTACTGGGAACGGTTACGATTAGGGGACGGGGACGGTTTAGGGTCCAGGTGAGGGTACGACAACGATTTACGGGTAGTGTACGTGTGAGGGCACGGGTTAGTGTTAGTGTTTGGGTTAGGATTAGGGGACGGGTGAGGGTCAGGCTTCGGGGAAGTGTTAGGGTTAGGGTTCAGGCTACGGTTAGGGTTAGGGGACGGGGACGGTTTAGGGTCCAGGTGAGGGTACGACAACGCTTTAGGGGGAGCGTACGTGTGAGGGCACGGGTTAGTGTTAGCGTACGGGTTAGGATTACGGGACGTGTGAGGGTCAGGCTTCTGGGAAGGGTTAGTGTTAGGGTTCAGGCTAGGGTTAGGGTTAGGGGACGGGGACAGTTTAGTGTTCAGGTGAGGGGCGACAACGGTTTACGGGGAGCGTATGTGTGAGGGCGCGGGTTAGTGTCTGCGTACGGGTTAGGATTAGGGGACGGGTGAGGGTCAGGCTTCGGGGAAGGGTTAGGTTTAGGGTTCGGGCTAGGGTTAGGGATAGGGGATGGGGACGGTTTAGGGTCCAGGTGAGTGTACGACAACACTTTAGGGGGAGCGTACGTGTGAGGGCGCTTGTTAGAGTTAGCGTACGGTTTAGGATTAGGGGATGGGTGAGGGTCAGACTTCGGGGAAGTGTTAGGGTTAGGATTCGGGCTAGGGTTAGGGTTAGCGGACGGGGAAGGTTTAGGGTCCAGGTGAGGGTACGACAATGCTTTAAGGGGAGTGTAAGTGTCAGGTCGCAGGTTAGTGTTAGCGTACGGGTTAGGATTAGGGGACGGGTGAGGGTCAGGCTTCGGGGAAGTGTTAGGGTTAGGGTTCGGGCTAGGGTTAGGGTTAGGGGACGGGGACGGCTTAGGGTCCAGGTGAGGGTCCGACAACGCTTTAGGGGGAGCGTGCGTGTGAGGGCGCGGGTTAGTGTGAGCGTACGGGTTATGATTAGGGGACGGGTGAGGGCCAGGCTTCGGGGAAGTGTTAGAGTTAGGGTTAGGGTTCGGGCTAGGGTTAGGGTTAGGGGACGGGGACGGTTTACGGTCCAGGTGAGGGTCTGACAACGCTTTAGGGGGAGCCTGCGTGTGAGGGCGCGGGTTAGTGTGAGCCTACGGGTTAGGATTAGGGGACGGGTGAGGGTCAGGCTTCGGGGAAGGGTTAGGGTTATGGTTCGGGCTAGGGTTAGGGTTAGGGGACGGGGACGGTTTAGGGTCCAGGTGAGGGTCCGACAACGCTTTAGGGGGAGCCTGCGTGTGAGGGCGCGGGTTAGTGTGAGCCTACGGGTTAGGATTAGGGGACGGGTGAGGGTCAGGCTTCGGGGAAGGGTTAGGGTTAGGGTTCGGGCTAGGGATAGGGTTAGGGGATGGGGACGGTTTAGGGTCCAGTTGAGGGTCCGACAACGCTTTAGTGGGAGCGTGCGTGTGAGGGCGCGGGTTAGTGTTAGCGTACGGGTTAGGATTAGGGGACGGATGAGGGTCAGGCTTCGCGGAAGGGTTAGGTTTAGGGTTCGGGCTAGGGTTAGGGTTAGGGGACGGGGACGGTTTAGAGTCCAGGTGAGGGTCCGACAACGCTTTAGGGGGAGACTGCGTGTGAGGGCGCGGGATAGTGTGAGCCTACGGGTTAGGATTAGGGGATGGGTGAGGGTCAGGCTTCGGGGAAGGGTTAGGGTTAGGGTTCGGGCTAGGGTTAGGGTTAGGGGACGGGGACGGTTTAGGGTCCAGGTGAGGGTCCGACAATGCTTTAGGGGGAGCGTGCATGTGAGGGCGTGGGTTAGTGTTAGCGTACGGGTTAGGATTAGGGGACGGGTGAGGGTCAGGCTTCGGGGAAGGGTTAGGGTTAGGGTTCGGGCTAGGGTTAGGGTTAGGGGACGGGGAAGGTTTAGGGTCCAGGTGGGGGTCCGACAACGCTTTAGGGGGAGCGTGCGTGTGAGGGCGCGGGTTAGTGTTAGCGTACGGGTTAGGATTAGGGGACGGGTGAGGGTCAGGCTTCGGGGAAGGGTTAGTTTTAGGGTTCGGGCTAGGGTTAGGGTTAGGGGACGGGGACGGTTTAGGGTCCAGGTGAGGGTCCGACAACGCTTTAGGGGGAGCGTGCGTGTGAGGGCGCGGGTTAGTGTTAGCGTACGGGTTAGGATTAGGGGACGGGTGAGGGTCAGGCTTCGGGAAGGTGTTAGGGTTAGGGTTCGGGCTAGGCTTAGGGTTAGGGGACGGGGACGGTTTAGGGTCCAGGTGAGGGTCCGACAACGCTTTAGGGGGAGACTGCGTGTGAGGGCGCGGGATAGTGTGAGCCTACGGGTTAGGATTAGGGGACGGGTGAGGGTCAGGCTTCGGGGAAGAGTTAGGGTTAGGGTTCGGGTTAGGGTTAGGTGACGGGGACGGTTTAGGGTCCAGGTGAGGGTCCAACAATGCTTTAGGGGGAGCGTGCGTGTGAGGGCGTGGGTTAGTGTTAGCGTACGGGTTAGGATTAGGGGACGGGTGAGGGTCAGGCTTCGGGGAAGGGTTAGGGTTAGGGTTTGGGCTAGGGTTAGGGTTAGGGGACGGGGACGGTTTAGGGTCCAGGTGAGGGTCCGACAACGCTTTAGGGGGAGCGTGCGTGTGAGGGCGCGGATTAGTGTGAGCCTACGGATTAGGATTAGGGGACGGGTGAGGGTCAGGCTTCGGGGAAGGGTTAGGGTTAGGGTTCGGGCTAGGGTTAGGGTTAGGGGACGGGGACGGTTTAGGGTCCAGGTGAGGGTCCGACAACGCTTTAGGGGGAGCGTGCGTGTGAGGGCGTGGGTTAGTGTTAGCGTACGGGTTAGGATTAGGGGACGGGTGAGGGTCAGGCTTCGGGGAAGTGTTAGGGTTAGGGTTCGGGCTAGGGTTAGGGTTAGGGTACGGGGACGGTATAGGGTCCAGGTGAGGGTCCGACAACGCTTTAGGGGGAGCGTGCGTGTGAGGGGGCGGGTTAGTGTGAGCCTACGGGTTAGGATTAGGGGACGGGTGAGGGTCAGGCTTCGTTGAAGGGTTAGGGTTAGGGTTCGGGCTAGGGTTAGGGTTAGGGGACGGGGACGGTTTAGGGTTCAGGTGAGGGTCCGACAACGCTTTAGGGGGAGCGTGCGTGTGAGTGCGCGGGTTAGTGTGAGCGTACGGGTTAGGATTAGGGGATGGGTGAGGGTCAGGCTTCGGGGAAGGGTTAGGTTTAGGGTTCGGGCTAGGGTTAGGGTTAGGGCACGAGGACGGTTTAGGGTCCAGGTGAGGGTCCGACAACGCTTTAGGGGTAGCGTGTGTGTGAGGGCGCGAGTTAGTGTTAGCGTACGGGTTAGGTTTAGGGGACGGGTGAGGGTCAGGCTTCGGGGAAGGGTTAGGGTTAGGGTTCGGGCTAGGGTTAGGGTTAGGGGACGAGGACGGTTTAGGGTCCAGGTGAGGGTCCGACAACGCTTTAGGGGTAGCGTGCGTGTGAGGGCGCTGGTTAGTGTTAGCGTATGGGTTAGGATTAGGGGAAGGGTGAGGGTCAGGCTTCGGGGAAGGTTTAGGTTTAGGGTTCAGGCTAGGGTTAGGGTTAGGGGACGGGGACGGTTTAGGGTCCAGGTGAGGGTCCGACAACGCTTTAGGGGGAGCGTGCGTGTGAGGGCGCGGGTTAGTGTTAGCGTACGGGTTAGGATTAGGGGACGGGTGAGGGTCAGGCTTCGGGGAAGGGTTAGGGTTAGGGTTCGGGCTAGGGTTAGGGTTAGGGGACGGGGACGGTTTAGGGTCCAGGTGAGGGTCCGACAACTCTTTAGGGGGAGCGTGCGTGTGAGGGCGCGGGTTAGTGTGAGCCTACGGGTTAGGATTAGGGGACGGGTGAGGGTCAGGCTTCGGGGAAGGGTTAGGGTTAGTTTTCGGGCTAGGGTTAGGGTTAGGGGACGGGGACGGTTTAGGGTCCAGGTGAGGGTCCGACAACACTTTAGGGGGAGTGTGCGTGTGAGGGCGCGGCTTAGTGTGAGACTATGGGTTAGGATTAGGGGACGGGTGAGGGTCAGGCTTCGGGGAAGGGTTAGGGTTAGGGTTCGGGCTAGGGTTACGGTTAGGGTTAGGGGACGGGGACGGTTTAGGGTCCAGGTGAGGGTCCGATAACGCTTTAGGGGGAGCGTGCTTGTGAGGGCGCGGGTTAGTGTGAGCCTACGTGTTAGGATTAGGGGACGGATGAGGGTCAGGCTTCGGGGAAGGGTTAGGGTTAGGGTTCGGGCTAGGGTTAGGGTTAGGGGACGGGGACGGTTTAGGGTCCAGGTGAGGGTCCGACAACGCTTTAGGGGGAGCGTGCGTGTGAGGGCGCGGTTTAGTGTTAGCGTACGGGTTAGGATTAGGGGACGGGTGAGGGTCAGGCTTCGGGGAAGGGTTAGGGTTAGGGTTCGGGCTAGGGTTAGGGTTAGGGGACGGGGACGGTTTAGGGTCCATGTGAGGGTCTGACAACGCTTTAGGGGGAGCGTGCATGTGAGGGCGCGAGTTAGTGTGAGAGTACGGGTTAGGATTAGGGGACGGGTGAGGGTCAGGCTTCGGGGAAGGGTTAGGGTTAGGGTTCGGGCTAGGGTTAGGGTTAGCGGACGGGGATGATTTAGGGTCCAGGTGAGGGTCCGACAACGCTTTAGGGGGAGCGTGCGTGTGGGGCGCGGGTTAGTGTGAGCCTACGGGTTAGGATTAGTGGACAGGTGAGGGTCAGGCTTCGGGAAGGGTTAGGGTTAGGGTTCGGGCTAGGGTTAGGGTTACGGGACGGGGACGGTTTAGGGTCCAGGTGAGGGTCCGACAACGCTTTAGGGGGAGCGTGCGTGTGAGTGCGCGGGTTAGTGTTAGCGTACGGGTTAGGATTAGGGGACGGGTGAGGGTCAGGCTTCGGGGAAGGGTTAGGGTTAGGGTTCGGGCTAGGGTTAGGGTTAAGGGACGGGGACGGTTTAGGGTCCAGGTGAGGGTCCAACAACGCTTTAGGGGGAGCGTGCGTGAGAGGGCGCGGATTAGTGTGAGCCTACAGGTTAGGATTAGGGGACGGGTGAGGGTCAGGCTTCGGGGAAGGGTTAGGGTTAGGGTTCGGGCTAGGGTTAGGGTTAGGGGACGTGGCCGGTTTAGGGTCCAGGTGAGGGTCCGACAACGCTTTAGGGGGAGCGTGCGTGTGAGGGCGCGGATTAGTGTGAGCCTACGGATTAGGATTAGGGGACGGGTGAGGGTCAGGCTTCGGGGAAGGGTTAGGGTTAGGGTTCGGGCTAGGGTTAGGGTTAGGGGACGGGGACGGTTTAGGGTCCAGGTGAGGGTCCGACAACGCTTTAGGGGGAGCGTGCGTGTGAGGGCGCGGGTTAGTGTTAGCGTACGGGTTAGGATTAGGGGACGGGTGAGGGTCAGGCTTCGGGGAAGGGTTAGGGTTAGGATTCTGGCTAGGGTTAGGGTTAGGGTACGGGGACGGTTTAGGGTCCAGGTGAGGGTCCAACAACGCTTTAGGGGGAGCGTGCGTGTGAGGGCGCGGGTTAGTGTGAGCCTACGGGTTAGGATTAGGGGACGGGTGAGGGTCAGGCTTCGTTGAAGGGTTAGGGTTAGGGTTCGGGCTAGGGTTAGGGTTAGGGGACGGGGACGGTTTAGGTTCCAGGTGAGGGTCCGACTACACTTTAGGGGGAGCGTGCGTGTGAGGGCGCGGGTTAGTGTGAGCCTACGGGTTAGGATTAGGGGACGGGTGAGGGTCAGGCTTCGGGGAAGGGTTAGGGTTAGGGTTCAGGCTAGGGTTAGGGTTAGGGGACGGGGACGGTTTAGAGTCCAGGTGAGGGTCCGACAACGCTTTAGGGGGAGTGTGCGTGTGAGGGCGCGGGTTAGTGTTAGCGTACGTCTTAGGATTAAGGGACGTTTGAGGGTCAGGCTTCGGGGAAGGGTTAGGTTTAGGGTTCGGGCTAGGGTTAGGGTTAGGGGACGGGGACGGTTTAGGGTCCAGGTGAGGGTCCGACAACGCTTTAGAGGGAGCGTGCGTGTGAGGCCGCGGGTTAGTGTTAGCGTACGGGTTAGGATTAGGGGACGGGTGAGGGTTAGGCTTCAGGGAAGGGTTAGGGTTAGGGTTCGGGCTAGGGTTAGGGTTAGGGGACGGGGACGGCTTAGGGTCCAGGTGAAGGTCCGACAACGCCTTAGAGGGAGCGTGCGTGTGAGGGCGCGGGTTAGTGTGAGCCTACGGGTTAGGATTAGGGGACAGGTGAGGGTCAGGCTTCGGGGAAGGGTTAGGGTTAGGGTTCGGGCTAGGGTTAGGGTTAGGGGACGGGGACGGTTTAGGGTCCAGGTGAGGGTCCGACAACGCTTTAGGGGGAGCGTGCGTGTGAGGGTGCGGGTTAGTGTTAGCGTACGGGTTAGGATTAGGGTTCGTGTGAGGGTCAGTCTTCAGGGAAGGGTTAGGGTTAGGGTTCGGGCTAGGGTTAGGGTTACGGGACGGGGACGGTTTAGGGTCCAGGTGAGGGTCCGACAACGCTTTAGGGGGAGCGTGCGTGTGAGGGCGCGGGTTAGTGTTAGCGTACGGGTTAGGATTAGGGGACGGGTGAGGGTCAGGCTTCGGGGAAGGGTTAGGGTTAGGGTTCGGGCTAGGGTTAGGGTTAGGGGACGGGGACGGTTTAGGGTCCAGGTGAGGGTCCGACAACGCTTTAGGGGGAGCGTGCGTGTGAGGACGCGGGTTAGTGTTAGCGTACGTGTTAGGATTAGGGGATGAGTGAGGGTCAGGCTTCGGGGAAGGGTTAGGGTTAGGGTTCGGGCTAGGGTTAGGGTTAGGGGACGGGCACGGTTTAGGGTCCAGGTGAAGGTCCGACAACGCTTTAGGGGGAGCGTGTGTGTGAGGGCGCAGGTTAGTGTGAGCCTACGGGTTAGGATTAGGGGACGGGTGAGGGTCAGGCTTCGGGGAAGGGTTAGGGTTAGGGTTCGGGCTAGGGTTAGGGTTAGGGGACGTGGCCGGTTTAGGGTCCAGGTGAGGGTCCGACAATGCTTTAAGGGGAGCGTGCGTGTGAGGGCGCAGATTAGTGTGAGCCTACGGATTAGGATTAGGGGACGGGTGAGGGTCAGGCTTCGGGGAAGGGTTAGGGTTAGGGTTCGGGCTAGGTTTAGGGTTAGGGGACGGGGACGGTTTAGGGTCCAGGTGAGGGTCCGACAACGCTTTACGGGGAGCGTGCGTGTGAGGGCGCGGGTTAGTGTTAGCGTACGGCTTAGGATTAGGGGACGGGTGAGGGTCAGGCTTCGGGGAAGCTTTAGGGTTAGGGTTCGGGCTAGGGTTAGGGTTAGGGGACGGGGACGGTTTAGGGTCCAGGTGAGGGTCCGACAAAGCTTTAGGGGGAGCGTGCGTGTGAGGGCGCGGGTTAGTGTTAGCGTACGGGTTAGGATTAGGGGACGGGTGAGGGTCAGGCTTCGGGGAAGGGTTAGGGTTAGGGTTCGGGCTAGGGTTAGGGTTAGGGGACGGGGACGGTTTAGGGTCCAGGTGAGGGTCCGACAACGCTTTAGGGGGAGCGTGCGTGTGACGGCGCGGGTTAGTGTGAGCCTACGGGTTAGGATTAGGGGACGGGTGAGGGTCAGGCTTCGGGGAAGGGTTAGGGTTAGGGTTCGGGCTAGGGTTAGGGTTAGGGGACGGGGACGGTTTAGGGTCCAGGTGAGGGTCTGACAACGCTTTAGGGGGAGCGTGCGTGTGAGGGCGCGGGTTAGTGTTAGCGTACGGGTTAGGATTAGGGGACGGGTGAGGGTCAGGCTTCGGGGAAGGGTTAGGGTTAGGGTTCGGGCTAGGGTTAGTGTTAAGGGACGGGGACGGCTTAGGGTCCAGGTGAGGGTCCGACAACGCTTTAGGGGAAGCGTGCGTGTGAGGGCGCGGGTTAGTGTGAGCCTACGGGTTAGGATTAGGGGACAGGTGAGGGTCAGGCTTCGGGGAAGGGTTAGGGTTAGGGTTGGGGCTAGGGTTAGGGTTAGGGGACGGGGACGGTTTAGGGTGCATGTGACGGTCTGACAACGCTTTAGGGGGAGCGTGCATGTGAGGGCGCGAGTTAGTGTGAGAGTACGGGTTAGGATTAGGGGACGGGTGAGGGTCAGGCTTCGGGGAAGGGTTAGGGTTAGGGTTCGGGCTAGGGTTAGGGTTAGGGGACGGGGATGGTTTAGGGTCCAGGTGAGGGTCCGACAACGCTTTAGGGGGAGCGTGCGTGTGGGGCGCGGGTTAGTGTGAGCCTACGGGTTAGGATTAGGGGACAGGTGAGGGTCAGGCTTCGGGAAGGGTTAGGGTTAGGGTTCGGGCTAGGGTTAGGGTTACGGGACGGGGACGGTTTAGGGTCCAGGTGAGGGTCCGACAACGCTTTAGGGGGAGCGTGCGTGTGAGGGCGCGGGTTAGTGTTAGCGTATGGGTTAGGATTAGGGGACGGGTGAGGGTCAGGCTTCGGGGAAGGATTAGGGTTATGGTTCGGGCTAGGGTTAGGGTTAGGGGACGGGGACGGTTTAGGGTCCAGGTGAGGGTCCAACAACGCTTTAGGGGGAGCATGCGTGAGAGGGCGCGGATTAGTGTGAGCCTACAGGTTAGGATTAGGGGACGGGTGAGGGTCAGGCTTCGGGGAAGGGTTAGGGTTAGGGTTCGGGCTAGGGTTAGGGTTAGGGGACGTGGCCGGTTTAGGGTCCAGGTGAGGGTCCGACAACGCTTTAGGGGGAGCGTGCGTGTGAGGGCGTGTATTAGTGTGAGCCTACGGTATAGGATTAGGGGACGGGTGAGGGTCAGGCTTCGGGGAAGGCTTAGGGTTAGGGTTCTGGCTAGGGTTAGGGTTAGGGGACGGGGACGGTTTAGGGTCCAGGTGAGGGTCCGACAACGCTTTAGGGGGAGCGTGCGTGTGAGGACGCGGGTTAGTGTTAGCGTACGGGTTAGAATTAGGGGACGGGTGAGGGTCAGGCTTCGGGGAAGGGTTAGGGTTAGGGTTCTGGCTAGGGTTAGGGTTAAGCTACGGGGACGGTTTAGGGTCCAGGTGAGGGTCCGACAACGCTTTAGGGGGAGCCAGCGTGTGAGGGCGCGGGTTAGTGTGAGCCTACGGGTTAGGATTAGGGGACGGGTGAGGGTCAGGCTTCGTTGAAGTGTTAGGGTTAGGGTTCGGGCTAGGGTTAGGGTTAGGGGACGGGGACGGTTTAGGGTCCAGGTGAGGGTCCGACAACATTTTAGGGGGAGCATGCGTGTGAGGGCGCGGGTTAGTGTGAGCCTACTGGTTAGGATTAGGGGACGGGTGAGGGTCAGGCTTCGGGGAAGGGTTAGGGTTAGGGTTCGGGCTAGGGTTAGGGTTAGGGGACGTGGCCGGTTTAGGGTCCAGGTGAGGGTCCGACAACGCTTTAGGGGGAGCGTGCGTGTGAGGGCGTGGATTAGTGTGAGCCTACGGTATAGGATTAGGGGACGGGTGAGGGTCAGGCTTCGGGGAAGGCTTAGGGTTAGGGTTCGGGCTAGGGTTAGGGTTAGGGGACGGGGACGGTTTAGGGTCCAGGTGAGGGTCCGACAACGCTTTAGGGGGAGCGTGCGTGTGAGGGCGCGGGTTAGTGTTAGCGTACGGGTTAGAATTAGGGGACGGGTGAGGGTCAGGCTTCGGGGAAGGGTTAGGGTTAGGGTTCTGGCTAGGGTTAGGGTTAGGCTACGGGGACGGTTTAGGGTCCAGGTGAGGGTCCGACAACGCTTTAGGGGGAGCCAGCGTGTGAGGGCGCGGGTTAGTGTGAGCCTACGGGTTAGGATTAGGGGACGGGTGAGGGTCAGGCTTCGTTGAAGGGTTAGGGTTAGGGTTCGGGCTAGGGTTAGGGTTAGGGGACGGGGACGGTTTAGGGTCCAGGTGAGGGTCCGACAACACTTTAGGGGGAGCGTGCGTGTGAGGGCGCGGGTTAGTGTGAGCCTACGGGTTAGGATTAGGGGACGGGTGAGGGTCAGGCTTCGGGGAAGGGTTAGGGTTAGGGTTCGGGCTAGGGTTAGGGTTAGGGGACGGGGACGGTTTAGGGTCCAGGTGAGGGTCCGACAACGCTTTAAGGGGAGCGTGCGTGTGAGGGCGCGGGTTAGTGTTAGCGTACGTCTTAGGATTAGGGGACGTTTGAGGGTCAGGCTTCGGGGAAGGGTTAGGTTTAGGGTTCGGGCTAGGGTTAGGGTTAGGGGACGGGGACGGTTTAGGGTCCAGGTGAGGGTCCGACAACGCTTTAGGGGGAGCGTGCGTGTGAGGCCGTGGGTTAGTGTTAGCGTACGGGTTAGGATTAGGGGACGGGTGAGGGTTAGGCTTCGGGGAAGGGTTAGGGTTAGGGTTCGGGCAAGGGTTAGGGTTAGGGGACGGGGACGGCTTAGGGTCCAGGTGAAGGTCCGACAACGCCTTAGAGGGAGCGTGCGTGTGAGGGCGCGGTTTAGTGTGAGCCTACGGGTTAGCATTAGGGGACGGGGGAGGGTCAGGCTTCGTTGAAGGGTTAGGGTTAGGGTTCGGGATAGGGTTAGGGTTACGGGACGGGGACGGTTTAGGGTACAGGTGAGCGTCCGACAACGCTTTAGGGGGAGCGTGCGTGTGAGGGCGCGGGTTAGTGTGAGCCTACGGGTTAGGATTAGGGGACGGGTGAGTGTCAGGCTTCGGGGAAGGGTTAGGGTTAGGTTTCGGGCTAGGGTTAGGGTTAGGGGACGGGGACGGTTTAGGGTCCAGGTGAGGGTCCGACAACGCTTTAGGGGGAGCGTGCGTGTGAGGGCACGGGTAGTGTGAGCCTACGGGTTAGGATTAGGGGACGGGTGAGGGTCAGTCTTCGGGGAAGGGTTAGGGTTAGGGTTCGGGCTAGGGTTAGGGTTAGGGGACGGGGACGGTTTAGGGTCCAGGTGAGGGTCCGACAACGCTTTAGGGGGAGCGTGCGTGTGAGGGCGCGGGTTAGTGTTAGCGTACGGGTTAGGATTAGGGGACGGGTGAGGGTCAGGCTTCGGGGAAGGGTTAGGGTTAGGGTTCGGGCTAGGGTTAGGGTTAGGGGACGGGGACGGTTTAGGGTCCAGGTGAGGGTCCGACAACGCTTTAGGGGGAGCGTGCGTGTTAGGGCGCGGGTTAGTGTTAGCGTACGGGTTAGGATTAGGGGACGGGTGAGGGTCAGGCTTCGGGGAAGTGTTAGGGTTAGGGTTCGGGCTAGGGTTAGGGTTAGGGGACGGGGACGGTTTAGGGTCCAGGTGAGGGTCCGACAACGCTTTAGGGGGAGCTTGCGTGTGAGGGCGCGGGTTAGTGTTAGCGTACGGGTTAGGATTAGGGGACGGGTGAGGGTCAGGCTTCGGGGACGTGTTAGGGTTCGGGTTCGGGCTAGGGTTAGGGTTAGGGGACGGGGACGGTTTAGGGTCCAGGTGAGGGTCCGACAACGCTTTAGGGGGAGCGTGTGTGTGAGGGCGCGGGTTAGTGTTAGCGTACGTGTTAGGATTAGGGGACGGGTGAGGGTCAGGGTTCGGGGAAGTGTTAGGGTTAGGGTTCGGGCTAGGGTTAGGGTTAGGGGACGGGGACGGTTTAGGGTCCAGGTGAGGGTCCGACAACGCTTTAGGGGGAGCGTGCGTGTGAGGGCGCGGGTTAGTGTTAGCGTACGGCTTAGGATTAGGGGACGGATGAGGGTCAGGCTTCGGGGAAGGGTTAGGGTTAGGGTTCGGGCTAGGATTAGGGTTAGGGGACGGGGACGGTTTAGGGTCCAGGTGAGGGTCCGACAACGATTTAGGGGGATCGTGCGTGTGAGGGCGCGGGTTAGTGTGAGCCTACGGGTTAGGATTAGGTGACGGGTGAGGGTCAGGCTTCGGGGAAGGGTTAGGGTTAGGGTTCGGGCTAGGGTTAGGGTTAGGGGACGGGGACGGTTTAGGGTCCAGGTGAGGGTCCGACAACGCTTTAGGGGGATCGTGCGTGTGAGGGCGCGGGTTAGTGTGAGCCTACGGGTTAGGATTAGGTGACGGGTGAGGGTCAGGCTTCGGGGAAGTGTTAGGGTTATGTTTCGGGCTAGGGTTAGGGTTAGGGGACGGGGACGGTTTAGGGTCCAGGTGAGGGTCCGACAACGCTTTAGGGGGAGCATGCGTGTGAGGGCCCGGGTTAGTGTTAGCGTGCGGGTTAGGATTAGGGGACGGGTGAGGTTCAGGTTTCGGGGAAGGGTTAGGGTTAGGATTCGTGCTAGGGTTAGGGTTAGGGGACGGGGACGGTTTAGGGTCCAATTGAGGGTCCGACAACGCTTTAGTGGGAGCGTGCGTGTGAGGGCGTGGGTTAGTGTGAGCCTACGGGTTAGGATTAGGGGACAGGTGAGGGTCAGGCTTCTGTGTAGGGTTAGGGTTAGGGTTCGGGCTAGGGTTAGGGTTAGGGGATGGGGACGGTTTAGGGTCCAGGTGAGGGTCTGACAACGCTTTAGGGGGAGCGTGCGTGTGAGGGCGCGAGTTAGTGTGAGCGTACGTGTTAGGATTAGGGGACGGGTGAGGGTCAGGCTTCGGGGAAGGGTTAGGGTTAGGGTTCGGGCCAGGGTTAGGGTTAGGGGACGGGGACGGTTTAGGGTCCAGGTGAGGGTCCGACAACGCTTTAGGGGGAGCGTGCATGTGAGGGCGCAGGTTAGTGTGAGCCTACGGGTTAGGATTAGGGTACGGGTGAGGGTCAGGCTTCGGGGAAGGATTAGGTTTAGGATTCGGGCTAGGGTTAGGGTTAGGGTACGGGGACGGTTTAGGGTCCAGGTGAGGTTCCGACAACGCATTAGGGGGAGCGTGCGTGTGAGGGCGCAGGTTAGTGTGAGCCTACGGGTTAGGATTAGGGGACGGGTGAGGGTCAGGCTTCGGGGAACGTTTAGGGTTAGGGTTCGGGCTAGGGTTAGGGTTAGGGGACGGGGACGGTTTAGGGTCCAGATGAGGGTCCGACAACGCTTTAGGGGGAGCGTGCGTGTGAGGGCGTGGGTTAGTGTGAGCCTACGGGTTAGGATTAGGGGACGGGTGAGGGTCAGGCTTCGGGGAAGGCTTAGGGTTAGGGTTCGGGCTAGGGTTAGGGTTAGGGGACGGGGACGGTTTAGGGTCCAGGTGAGGGTCCGACAACGCTTTAGGGGGAGCGTGCGTGTGAGGGCGCGGGTTAGTGTTAGCGTACGGTTTAGGATTAGGGGACGGGTGAGGGTCAGGCTTCTGGGAAGGGTTAGGGTTAGGGTTCGGGCTAGGGTTAGGGTTAGGGGACGGGGACGGTTTAGGGTCCAGGTGAGGGTCCGACAACGCTTTAAGGGGAGCGTGCGTGTGAGGGCACGGGTTAGTGTGAGCGTACGGTTTAGGATTAGGGGACGGGTGAGGGTCAGGCTTCGGGGAAGGGTTAGGGTTAGAGTTCGGGCTAGGGTTAGGGTTAGGGGACGGGGACGGTTTAGGGTCCAGGTGAGGGTCCGACAACGCTTTAGGGGGAGCGTGCGTGTGAGGGCGCGGGTTAGTGTGAGCCTACGGGTTAGGATTAGGGGACGGGTGAGGGTCAGGGTTCGGGGAAGTGTTAGGGTTAGGGTTCGGGCTAGGGTTAGGGTTAGGGGACGGGGACGGTTTAGGGTCCAGGTGAGGGTCCGACAACGCTTTAGGGGGAGCGTGTGTGTGAGGGCGCGGGTTAGTGTTAGAGTACGGGTTAGGATTAGGGGACGGGTGAGGGTCAGGCTTCGGGGAAGGGTTAGGGTTAGGGTTCGGGCTAGGGTTAGGGTTAGGGGACGGGGACGATTTAGGGTCCAGGTGAGGGTCCGACTACGCTTTAGGGGGAGCGTGCGTGTGAGGACGCGAGTTAGTGTGAGCGTTCGGGTTAGGATTAGGGGACGGGTGAGGGTCAGGCTTCGGGGAAGTGTTAGGGTTAGTGTTCGGGCTAGGGTTAGGTTTAGGGGACGGGGACGGTTTAGGGTCCAGGTGAGGGTCCGACAACGCTTTAGGGGGAGCGTGCGTGTGAGGGCGCGAGTTACTGTTAGCGTACGGGTTAGGATTAGTGGACGGGTGAGGGTCAGGCTTCGGGGAAGTGTTAGGGTTAGGGTTCGGGCTAGGGTTAGGGTTAGGGGACGGGGACGGTTTCGGGTCCAGGTGAGGGTCCGACAACGCTTTAGGGGGAGCGTGCGTGTGAGGGCGCGGGTTAGTGTTATCGTACGGGTTAGGATTAGGGGACGGGTGAGCGTCAGGCTTCGGGAAAGTGTTAGGTTTAGGTTTCGGGCTAGGGTTAGGGTTAGGGGACGGGGACGGTTTAGGGTCCAGTTGAGGGTCCGACAACGCTTTAGGGGGAGCGTGCGTGTGAGGGCGCAGGTTAGTTTTAGCGTACGGGTTAGGATTAGGGGACGGGTGAGGGTCAGGCTTCGGGGAAGGGTTAGGGTTAGGGTTCGGGCTAGGGTTAGGGTTAGGGGACGGGGACGGTTTAGGGTCCAGGTGAGGGTCCGACAACGCTTTAGGGGGAGCATGTGTGTGAGGGCCCGGGTTAGTGTTAGCGTGCGGGTTAGGATTAGGGGACGGGTGAGGGTCAGGTTTCGGGGAAGGGTTAGGGTTAGGATTCGTGCTAGGGTTACGGTTAGGGGACGGGGACGGCTTAGGGTCCAATTGAGGGTCCGACAACGCTTTAGGGGGAGCGTGCGTGTGAGGGCGCGGTTTAGTGTGAGCCTACGGGTTAGGATTAGGGGACAGGTGAGGGTCAGGCTTCGGGGAAGGGTTAGGGTTAGGGTTCGGGCTAGGGTTAGGGTTAGGGAACGGGGACGGTTTAGGGTCCCGGTGAGGGTCCGACAACGCTTTAGGGGGAGCGTGCGTGTGAGGGCGCGGGTTAGTGTTAGCGTACGGGTTAGGATTAGGGGACGGGTGAGGGTCAGGCTTCGGGGAAGTGTTAGGGTTAGGGTTCGGGCTAGGGTTAGGGTTATGGGACGGGGACGGTTTAGGGTCCAGGTGAGGGTCCGACAACGCTTTAGGGGGAGCGTGCGTGTGAGGGCGCGAATTAGTGTGAGCCTACGGATTAGGATTAGGGAACGGGTGAGGATCAGGCTTCGGGGAAGGGTTAGGGTTAGGGTTCGGGCTAGGGTTAGGGTTAGGGGACGGGGACGGTTTAGGGTCCAGGTGAGGGTCCGACAACGCTTTAGGGGGAGCGTGTGTGTGAGGGCGCGGATTAGTGTTAGCGTACGCTTTAGGATTAGGGGACGTGTGAGGGTCAGGCTTCGGGGAAGTGTTAGGGTTAGGGTTCGGGCTAGGGTTAGGGTTAGGGGACGGGGACGGTTTAGGGTCCAGGTGAGGGTCCGACAACGCTTTAGGGGGAGCGTGCGTGTGAGGGCGTGGGTTAGTGTTAGCGTACGGGTTAGGATTAGGGGACGGGTGAGGGTCAGGCTTCGGGGAAGGGTTAGGGTTAGGGTTCGGGCTAGGGTTAGGGTTAGGGGACGGGGACGGTTTAGGGTCCAGGTGAGGGTCCGACAACGCTTTAGGGGGAGCGTGCGTGTGAGAGCGCGGGTTAGTGTGAGCCTACGGATTAGGATTAGGGGAAGGGTGAGGGTCAGGCTTCGGGGAAGGGTTAGGGTTAGGGTTCGGGCTAGGTTTAGGGTTAGGGGAAGGGGACGGTTTAGGGTCCAGGTGAGGGTCCGACAACGCTTTAGGGGGAGCGTGCGTGTGAGGGCGCGGGTTAGTGTTAGCGTACGGGTTAGGATTAGGGGATGGGTGAGGGTCAGGTTTCGGGGAAGGGTTAGGGTTAGGGTTCGGGCTAGGGTTAGGGTTAGGGGACGGGGACGGTTTAGGGTCCAGGTGAGGGTCCGACAACGCTTTAGGGGGAGCGTGCGTGTGAGGGTGCGGGTTAATGTGAGCCTACGGGTTAGGATTAGGGGACGGGTGAGGGTCAGGCTTCGGGGAAGGGTTAGGGTTAGGGTTCGGGCTAGGGTTAGGGTTAGGGGACGGGGACGGTTTAGGGTCCAGGTGAGGGTCCGACAACGCTTTAGGGGGAGCGTGCATGTGAGGGCGCGGGTTAGTGTGAGCCTACGGGTTAGGATTAGGGGACGGGTGAGGGTCAGGCTTCGGGGAAGGGTTAGGGTTAGGGTTCGGGCTAGGGTTAGGGTTAGGGGACGGGGACGGTTTAGGGTCCAGGTGAGGGTCCGACAACGCTTTAGGGGGAGCGTGCGTGTGAGGGCGCGGGTTAGTGTTAGCGTACGTCTTAGGATTAGGGGACGGGTGAGGGTCAGGCTTCGGGGAAGGGTTAGGGTTACGGTTCGGGCTAGGGTTAGGGTTAGGGGACGGGGACGGTTTAGGGTCCAGGTGAGGGTCCGAGAACGCTTTAGGGGGAGCGTGCGTGTGAGGGCGCGGGTTAGTGTGAGCCTACGGGTTAGGATTAGGGGACGGGTGAGTGTCAGGCTTCGGGGAAGGGTTAGGGTTAGAGTTCGGGCTAGCGTTAGGGTTAAGGGATGGGGACGGTTTAGGGTCGAGGTGAGGGTCCGACAACGCTTTAGGGGGAGCGTGCGTGTGAGGGCGCGGGTTAGTGTGAGCCTACGGGTTAGGATTAGGGGACGGGTGAGGGTCAGGCTTCGGGGAAGGGTTAGGGTTAGGGTTCGGGCTAGGGTTAGGGTTAGGGGACGGGGACGGTTTAGGGTCCAGGTGAGGGTCCGACAACGCTTTACGGGGAGCGTGCGTGTGAAGGCGCGGGTTAGTGTTAGCGTACGGGTTAGGATTAGGGGACGGGTGAGGGTCAGGCTTCGGGGAAGGGTTAGGGTTAGGGTTCGGGCTAGGGTTAGAGTTAGGGGACGGGGACGGTTTAGGGTCCAGGTGAGGGTCCGACAACGCTTTAGGGGGAGCGTGCGTGTTAGGGAGCGGGTTAGTGTGAGCCTACAAGTTAGGATTAGGGGACGGTTTAGGGTCAGGCTTCGGGGAAGTGTTAGGGTTAGGGTTCGGGCTAGGGTTAGGGTTAGGGGACGGGGACGGTTTAGGGTCCAGGTGAGGGTCCGAAAACGCTTTAGGGGGAGCGTACGTGTGAGGGCGCGGGTTAGTGTGAGCCTACGGGTTAGGATTAGGGGACGGGTGAGGGTCAGGCTTCGGGGAAGGGTTAGGGTTAGGGTTCGAGCTAGGGTTAGGTTTAGGTGACGGGGAAGGTTTAGGGTCCAGGTGAGAGTCCGACAATGATTTAGGGGGAGCGTGCGTGTGAGGGCGCGGGTTAGTGTGAGCCTACGGTTTAGGTTTAGGGGACGGGTGAGGGTCAGGCTTCGGGCAAGGGTTAGGGTTAGGGTTCGGGCTCAGGTTAGGGTTAGGGGACGGGGACGGTTTAGGGTCCAGGTGAGGGTCCGACAACGATTTAGGGGGAGCGTGCGTGTGAGGGAGCGGGTTAGTGTTAGCGTACGGTTTAGGATTAGGGGACGGGTGAGGGTCAGGCTTCGGGGAAGGGTTAGGGTTAGGGTTCGGGCTAGGGTTAGGGTTAGGGGACGGGGACGGTTTAGGGTCCAGGTGAGGGTCCGACAACGCTTTAGGGGGAGCGTGCGTGTGAGGGCGCGGGTTAGTGTTAACGTACGTCTTAGGATTAGGGGACGGGTGAGGGTCAGGCTTCGGGGAAGGGTTAGGGTTAGGGTTCGGGCTAGGGTTAGGGTTAGGGGACGGGGACGGTTTAGGGTCCAGGTGAGGGTCCGACAACGCTTTAGGGGGAGCGTGCGTGTGAGGGCGCGGGTTAGTGTGCGCCTACGGGTTAGGATTAGGGGACGGGTGAGGGTCAGGCTTCGGGGAAGGGTTAGGGTTAGGGTTCGGGCTAGGGTTAGGGTTAGGGGACGGGGACGGTTTAGGGTCCAGGTGAGGGTCCGACAACGCTTTAGGGGGAGCGTGCGTGTGAGGCCGCGGGTTAGTGTGAGCCTACGGATTAGGATTAGGGGACGGGTGAGGGTCAGGCTTCGTTGAAGGGTTAGGGTTAGGGTTCGGGATAGGGTTAGGGTTAGGGGACGGGGACGGTTTAGGGTACAGGTGAGCGTCCGACAACGCTTTAGGGGGAGCGTGCGTGAGAGGGTGCGGGTTAGTGTGAGCCTACGGGTTAGGATTAGGGGACGGGTGAGTGTCAGGCTTCGGGGAAGTGTTAGGGTTAGGTTTCGGGCTAGGGTTAGGGTTAGGGGACGGGGACGGTTTAGGGTCCAGGTGAGGGTCCGAC
Organism: Lagenorhynchus albirostris; assembly: GCF_949774975.1. Taxonomy (NCBI): domain Eukaryota; kingdom Metazoa; phylum Chordata; class Mammalia; order Artiodactyla; family Delphinidae; genus Lagenorhynchus; species Lagenorhynchus albirostris. The sequence goes on along the minus strand of NW_026783294.1, from coordinate 13,896 downwards.
AACGCTTTAGGGGGAGCGTGCGTGTGAGGGCACGGGTAGTGTGAGCCTACGGGTTAGGATTAGGGGACGGGTGAGGGTCAGTCTTCGGGGAAGGGTTAGGGTTAGGGTTCGGGCTAGGGTTAGGGTTAGGGGACGGGGACGGTTTAGGGTCCAGGTGAGGGTCCGACAACGCTTTAGGGGGAGCGTGCGTGTGAGGGCGCGGGTTAGTGTTAGCGTACGGGTTAGGATTAGGGGACGGGTGAGGGTCAGGCTTCGGGGAAGGGTTAGGGTTAGGGTTCGGGCTAGGGTTAGGGTTAGGGGACGGGGACGGTTTAGGGTCCAGGTGAGGGTCCTACAACGCTTTAGGGGGAGCGTGCGTGTTAGGGCGCGGGTTAGTGTTAGCGTACGGGTTAGGATTAGGGGACGGGTGAGGGTCAGGCTTCGGGGAAGGGTTAGGGTTAGGGTTCGGGCTAGGGTTAGGGTTAGGGGACGGGGACGGTTTAGGGTCCAGGTGAGGGTCCGACAACGCTTTAGGGGGAGCGTGCGTGTGAGGGCGCGGGTTAGTGTTAGCGTACGTGTTAGGATTAGGGGACGGGTGAGGGTCAGGGTTCGGGGAAGTGTTAGGGTTAGGGTTCGGGCTAGGGTTAGGGTTAGGGGACGGGGACGGTTTAGGGTCCAGGTGAGAGTCCCACAACGCTTTAGGGGGAGCGTGCGTGTGAGGGCGCGGGTTAGTGTTAGCGTACGGCTTAGGATTAGGGGACGGATGAGGGTCAGGCTTCGGGGAAGGGTTAGGGTTAGGGTTCGGGCTAGGATTAGGGTTAGGGGACGGGGACGGTTTAGGGTCCAGGTGAGGGTCCGACAACGATTTAGGGGGATCGTGCGTGTGAGGGCGCGGGTTAGTGTGAGCCTACGGGTTAGGATTAGGTGACGGGTGAGGGTCAGGCTTCGGGGAAGGGTTAGGGTTAGGGTTCGGGCTAGGGTTAGGGTTAGGGGACGGGGACGGTTTAGGGTCCAGGTGAGGGTCCGACAACGCTTTAGGGGGATCGTGCGTGTGAGGGCGTGGGTTAGTGTGAGCCTACGGGTTAGGATTAGGTGACGGGTGAGGGTCAGGCTTCGGGGAAGTGTTAGGGTTATGTTTCGGGCTAGGGTTAGGGTTAGGGGACGGGGCCGGTTTAGGGTCCAGGTGAGGGTCCGACAACGCTTTAGGGGGAGCATGCGTGTGAGGGCCCGGGTTAGTGTTAGCGAGCGGGTTAGGATTAGGGGACGGGTGAGGTTCAGGTTTCGGGGAAGGGTTAGGGTTAGGATTCGTTCTAGGGTTAGGGTTAGGGGACGGGGACGGTTTAGGGTCCAATTGAGGGTCCGACAACGCTTTAGTGGGAGCGTGCGTGTGAGGGCGTGGGTTAGTGTGAGCCTACGGGTTAGGATTAGGGGACAGGTGAGGGTCAGGCTTCTGTGAAGGGTTAGGGTTAGGGTTCGGGCTAGGGTTAGGGTTAGGGGATGGGGACGGTTTATGGTCCAGGTGAGGGTCTGACAACGCTTTAGGGGGAGCGTGCGTGTGAGGGCGCGAGTTAGTGTGAGCGTATGTGTTAGGATTAGGGGACGGGTGAGGGTCAGGCATCGGGGAAGGGTTAGGGTTAGGGTTCGGGCCAGGGTTAGGGTTAGGGGACGGGGACGGTTTAGGGTCCAGGTGAGGGTCCGACAACGCTTTAGGGGGAGCGTGCGTGTGAGGGCGCAGGTTAGTTGAGCCTACGGGTTAGGATTAGGGTACGGGTGAGGGTCAGGCTTCGGGGAAGGATTAGGGTTAGGATTCGGGCTAGGGTTAGGGTTAGGGTACGGGGACGGTTTAGGGTCCAGGTGAGGTTCCGACAACGCATTAGGGGGAGCGTGCGTGTGAGGGCGCAGGTTAGTGTGAGCCTACGGGTTAGGATTAGGGGACGGGTGAGGGTCAGGCTTCGGGGAACGTTTAGGGTTAGGGTTCGGGCTAGGTTTAGGGTTAGGGGACGGGGACGGTTTAGGGTCCAGATGAGGGTCCGACAACGCTTTAGGGGGAGCGTGCGTGTGAGGGCGTGGGTTAGTGTGAGCCTACGGGTTAGGATTAGGGGACGGGTGAGGGTCAGGCTTCGGGGAAGGCTTAGGGTTAGGGTTCGGGCTAGGGTTAGGGTTAGGGGACGGGGACGGTTTAGGGTCCAGGTGAGGGTCCGACAACGCTTTAGGGGGAGCGTGCGTGTGAGGGCGCGGGTTAGTGTTAGCGTACGGTTTAGGATTAGGGGACGGGTGAGTGTCAGGCTTCTGGGAAGGGTTAGGGTTAGGGTTCGGGCAGGGTTAGGGTTAGGGGACGGGGACGGTTTAGGGTCCAGGTGAGGGTCCGACAACGCTTTAGGGGGAGCGTGCGTGTGAGGGCACGGGTTAGTGTGAGCGTACGGTTTAGGATTAGGTGACGGGTGAGGGTCAGGCTTCGGGGAAGGGTTAGGGTTAGAGTTCGGGCTAGGGTTACGGTTAGGGGACGGGGACGGTTTAGGGTCCAGCTGAGGGTCCGACAACGCTTTAGGGGGAGCGTGCGTGTGAGGGCGCGGGTTAGTGTGAGCCTACGGGTTAGGATTAGGGGACGGGTGAGGGTCAGGTTTCGGGGAAGTGTTAGGGTTAGGGTTCGGGCTAGGGTTAGGGTTAGGGGACGGGGACGGTTTAGGGTCCAGGTGAGGGTCGACAACGCTTTAGGGGGAGCGTGTGTGTGAGGGCGCGGGTTAGTGTTAGAGTACGGGTTAGGATTAGGGGACGGGTGAGGGTCAGGCTTCGGGGAAGGGTTAGGGTTAGGGTTCGGGCTAGGGTTAGGGTTAGGGGACGGGGACGGTTTAGGGTCCAGGTGAGGGTCCGACAACGCTTTAGGGGGAGCGTGCGTGTGAGGACGCGAGTTAGTGTGAGCGTTCGGGTTAGGATTAGGGGACGGGTGAGGGTCAGGCTTCGGGGAAGGGTTAGGGTTAGTGTTCGGGCTAGGGTTAGGTTTAGGGGACGGGGACGGTTTAGGGTCCAGGTGAGGGTCCGACAACGCTTTAGGGGGAGCGTGCGTGTGAGGGCGCGGGTTACTGTTAGCGTACGGGTTAGGATTATTGGACGGGTGAGGGTCAGGCTTCGGGGAAGTGTTAGGGTTAGGGTTCGGGCTAGGGTTAGGGTTAGGGGACGGGGACGGTTTCGGGTCCAGGTGAGGGTCCGACAACGCTTTAGGGGGAGCGTGCGTGTGAGGGCGCGGGTTAGTGTTATCGTACGGGTTAGGATTAGGGGACGGGTGAGCGTCAGGCTTCGGGAAAGTGTTAGGTTTAGGTTTCGGGCTAGGGTTAGGGTTAGGGGACGGGGACGGTTTAGGGTCCAGTTGAGGGTCCGACAACGCTTTAGGGGGAGCGTGCGTGTGAGGGCGCGGGTTAGTGTTAGCGTACGTCTTAGGATTAGGGGACGGGTGAGGGTCAGGCTTCGGGGAAGGGTTAGGGTTACGGTTCGGGCTAGGGTTAGGGTTAGGGGACGGGGACGGTTTAGGGTCCAGGTGAGGGTCCGAGAACGCTTTAGGGGGAGCGTGCGTGTGAGGGCGCGGGTTAGTGTGAGCCTACGGGTTAGGATTAGGGGACGGGTGAGTGTCAGGCTTCGGGGAAGGGTTAGGGTTAGAGTTCGGGCTAGCGTTAGGGTTAAGGGATGGGGACGGTTTAGGGTCGAGGTGAGGGTCCGACAACGCTTTAGGGGGAGCGTGCGTGTGAGGGCGCGGGTTAGTGTGAGCCTACGGGTTAGGATTAGGGGACGGGTGAGGGTCAGGCTTCGGGGAAGGGTTAGGGTTAGGGTTCGGGCTAGGGTTAGGGTTAGGGGACGGGGACGGTTTAGGGTCCAGGTGAGGGTCCGACAACGCTTTACGGGGAGCGTGCGTGTGAAGGCGCGGGTTAGTGTTAGCGTACGGGTTAGGATTAGGGGACGGGTGAGGGTCAGGCTTCGGGGAAGGGTTAGGGTTAGGGTTCGGGCTAGGGTTAGAGTTAGGGGACGGGGACGGTTTAGGGTCCAGGTGAGGGTCCGACAACGCTTTAGGGGGAGCGTGCGTGTTAGGGAGCGGGTTAGTGTGAGCCTACAAGTTAGGATTAGGGGACGGTTTAGGGTCAGGCTTCGGGGAAGTGTTAGGGTTAGGGTTCGGGCTAGGGTTAGGGTTAGGGGACGGGGACGGTTTAGGGTCCAGGTGAGGGTCCGAAAACGCTTTAGGGGGAGCGTACGTGTGAGGGCGCGGGTTAGTGTGAGCCTACGGGTTAGGATTAGGGGACGGGTGAGGGTCAGGCTTCGGGGAAGGGTTAGGGTTAGGGTTCGAGCTAGGGTTAGGTTTAGGTGACGGGGAAGGTTTAGGGTCCAGGTGAGAGTCCGACAATGATTTAGGGGGAGCGTGCGTGTGAGGGCGCGGGTTAGTGTGAGCCTACGGTTTAGGTTTAGGGGACGGGTGAGGGTCAGGCTTCGGGCAAGGGTTAGGGTTAGGGTTCGGGCTCAGGTTAGGGTTAGGGGACGGGGACGGTTTAGGGTCCAGGTGAGGGTCCGACAACGATTTAGGGGGAGCGTGCGTGTGAGGGAGCGGGTTAGTGTTAGCGTACGGTTTAGGATTAGGGGACGGGTGAGGGTCAGGCTTCGGGGAAGGGTTAGGGTTAGGGTTCGGGCTAGGGTTAGGGTTAGGGGACGGGGACGGTTTAGGGTCCAGGTGAGGGTCCGACAACGCTTTAGGGGGAGCGTGCGTGTGAGGGCGCGGGTTAGTGTTAACGTACGTCTTAGGATTAGGGGACGGGTGAGGGTCAGGCTTCGGGGAAGGGTTAGGGTTAGGGTTCGGGCTAGGGTTAGGGTTAGGGGACGGGGACGGTTTAGGGTCCAGGTGAGGGTCCGACAACGCTTTAGGGGGAGCGTGCGTGTGAGGGCGCGGGTTAGTGTGCGCCTACGGGTTAGGATTAGGGGACGGGTGAGGGTCAGGCTTCGGGGAAGGGTTAGGGTTAGGGTTCGGGCTAGGGTTAGGGTTAGGGGACGGGGACGGTTTAGGGTCCAGGTGAGGGTCCGACAACGCTTTAGGGGGAGCGTGCGTGTGAGGCCGCGGGTTAGTGTGAGCCTACGGATTAGGATTAGGGGACGGGTGAGGGTCAGGCTTCGTTGAAGGGTTAGGGTTAGGGTTCGGGATAGGGTTAGGGTTAGGGGACGGGGACGGTTTAGGGTACAGGTGAGCGTCCGACAACGCTTTAGGGGGAGCGTGCGTGAGAGGGTGCGGGTTAGTGTGAGCCTACGGGTTAGGATTAGGGGACGGGTGAGTGTCAGGCTTCGGGGAAGTGTTAGGGTTAGGTTTCGGGCTAGGGTTAGGGTTAGGGGACGGGGACGGTTTAGGGTCCAGGTGAGGGTCCGACAACGCTTTAGGGGGAGCGTGCGTGTGAGGGCACGGGTAGTGTGAGCCTACGGGTTAGGATTAGGGGACGGGTGAGGGTCAGTCTTCGGGGAAGGGTTAGGGTTAGGGTTCGGGCTAGGGTTAGGGTTAGGGGACGGGGACGGTTTAGGGTCCAGGTGAGGGTCCGACAACGCTTTAGGGGGAGCGTGCGTGTGAGGGCGCGGGTTAGTGTTAGCGTACGGGTTAGGATTAGGGGACGGGTGAGGGTCAGGCTTCGGGGAAGGGTTAGGGTTAGGGTTCGGGCTAGGGTTAGGGTTAGGGGACGGGGACGGTTTAGGGTCCAGGTGAGGGTCCTACAACGCTTTAGGGGGAGCGTGCGTGTTAGGGCGCGGGTTAGTGTTAGCGTACGGGTTAGGATTAGGGGACGGGTGAGGGTCAGGCTTCGGGGAAGGGTTAGGGTTAGGGTTCGGGCTAGGGTTAGGGTTAGGGGACGGGGACGGTTTAGGGTCCAGGTGAGGGTCCGACAACGCTTTAGGGGGAGCGTGCGTGTGAGGGCGCGGGTTAGTGTTAGCGTACGTGTTAGGATTAGGGGACGGGTGAGGGTCAGGGTTCGGGGAAGTGTTAGGGTTAGGGTTCGGGCTAGGGTTAGGGTTAGGGGACGGGCACGGTTTAGGGTCCAGGTGAGAGTCCCACAACGCTTTAGGGGGAGCGTGCGTGTGAGGGCGCGGGTTAGTGTTAGCGTACGGCTTAGGATTAGGGGACGGATGAGGGTCAGGCTTCGGGGAAGGGTTAGGGTTAGGGTTCGGGCTAGGATTAGGGTTAGGGGACGGGGACGGTTTAGGGTCCAGGTGAGGGTCCGACAACGATTTAGGGGGATCGTGCGTGTGAGGGCGCGGGTTAGTGTGAGCCTACGGGTTAGGATTAGGTGACGGGTGAGGGTCAGGCTTCGGGGAAGGGTTAGGGTTAGGGTTCGGGCTAGGGTTAGGGTTAGGGGACGGGGACGGTTTAGGGTCCAGGTGAGGGTCCGACAACGCTTTAGGGGGATCGTGCGTGTGAGGGCGTGGGTTAGTGTGAGCCTACGGGTTAGGATTAGGTGACGGGTGAGGGTCAGGCTTCGGGGAAGTGTTAGGGTTATGTTTCGGGCTAGGGTTAGGGTTAGGGGACGGGGCCGGTTTAGGGTCCAGGTGAGGGTCCGACAACGCTTTAGGGGGAGCATGCGTGTGAGGGCCCGGGTTAGTGTTAGCGAGCGGGTTAGGATTAGGGGACGGGTGAGGTTCAGGTTTCGGGGAAGGGTTAGGGTTAGGATTCGTTCTAGGGTTAGGGTTAGGGGACGGGGACGGTTTAGGGTCCAATTGAGGGTCCGACAACGCTTTAGTGGGAGCGTGCGTGTGAGGGCGTGGGTTAGTGTGAGCCTACGGGTTAGGATTAGGGGACAGGTGAGGGTCAGGCTTCTGTGAAGGGTTAGGGTTAGGGTTCGGGCTAGGGTTAGGGTTAGGGGATGGGGACGGTTTATGGTCCAGGTGAGGGTCTGACAACGCTTTAGGGGGAGCGTGCGTGTGAGGGCGCGAGTTAGTGTGAGCGTATGTGTTAGGATTAGGGGACGGGTGAGGGTCAGGCATCGGGGAAGGGTTAGGGTTAGGGTTCGGGCCAGGGTTAGGGTTAGGGGACGGGGACGGTTTAGGGTCCAGGTGAGGGTCCGACAACGCTTTAGGGGGAGCGTGCGTGTGAGGGCGCAGGTTAGTTGAGCCTACGGGTTAGGATTAGGGTACGGGTGAGGGTCAGGCTTCGGGGAAGGATTAGGGTTAGGATTCGGGCTAGGGTTAGGGTTAGGGTACGGGGACGGTTTAGGGTCCAGGTGAGGTTCCGACAACGCATTAGGGGGAGCGTGCGTGTGAGGGCGCAGGTTAGTGTGAGCCTACGGGTTAGGATTAGGGGACGGGTGAGGGTCAGGCTTCGGGGAACGTTTAGGGTTAGGGTTCGGGCTAGGTTTAGGGTTAGGGGACGGGGACGGTTTAGGGTCCAGATGAGGGTCCGACAACGCTTTAGGGGGAGCGTGCGTGTGAGGGCGTGGGTTAGTGTGAGCCTACGGGTTAGGATTAGGGGACGGGTGAGGGTCAGGCTTCGGGGAAGGCTTAGGGTTAGGGTTCGGGCTAGGGTTAGGGTTAGGGGACGGGGACGGTTTAGGGTCCAGGTGAGGGTCCGACAACGCTTTAGGGGGAGCGTGCGTGTGAGGGCGCGGGTTAGTGTTAGCGTACGGTTTAGGATTAGGGGACGGGTGAGTGTCAGGCTTCTGGGAAGGGTTAGGGTTAGGGTTCGGGCAGGGTTAGGGTTAGGGGACGGGGACGGTTTAGGGTCCAGGTGAGGGTCCGACAACGCTTTAGGGGGAGCGTGCGTGTGAGGGCACGGGTTAGTGTGAGCGTACGGTTTAGGATTAGGTGACGGGTGAGGGTCAGGCTTCGGGGAAGGGTTAGGGTTAGAGTTCGGGCTAGGGTTACGGTTAGGGGACGGGGACGGTTTAGGGTCCAGCTGAGGGTCCGACAACGCTTTAGGGGGAGCGTGCGTGTGAGGGCGCGGGTTAGTGTGAGCCTACGGGTTAGGATTAGGGGACGGGTGAGGGTCAGGTTTCGGGGAAGTGTTAGGGTTAGGGTTCGGGCTAGGGTTAGGGTTAGGGGACGGGGACGGTTTAGGGTCCAGGTGAGGGTCGACAACGCTTTAGGGGGAGCGTGTGTGTGAGGGCGCGGGTTAGTGTTAGAGTACGGGTTAGGATTAGGGGACGGGTGAGGGTCAGGCTTCGGGGAAGGGTTAGGGTTAGGGTTCGGGCTAGGGTTAGGGTTAGGGGACGGGGACGGTTTAGGGTCCAGGTGAGGGTCCGACAACGCTTTAGGGGGAGCGTGCGTGTGAGGACGCGAGTTAGTGTGAGCGTTCGGGTTAGGATTAGGGGACGGGTGAGGGTCAGGCTTCGGGGAAGGGTTAGGGTTAGTGTTCGGGCTAGGGTTAGGTTTAGGGGACGGGGACGGTTTAGGGTCCAGGTGAGGGTCCGACAACGCTTTAGGGGGAGCGTGCGTGTGAGGGCGCGGGTTACTGTTAGCGTACGGGTTAGGATTATTGGACGGGTGAGGGTCAGGCTTCGGGGAAGTGTTAGGGTTAGGGTTCGGGCTAGGGTTAGGGTTAGGGGACGGGGACGGTTTCGGGTCCAGGTGAGGGTCCGACAACGCTTTAGGGGGAGCGTGCGTGTGAGGGCGCGGGTTAGTGTTATCGTACGGGTTAGGATTAGGGGACGGGTGAGCGTCAGGCTTCGGGAAAGTGTTAGGTTTAGGTTTCGGGCTAGGGTTAGGGTTAGGGGACGGGGACGGTTTAGGGTCCAGTTGAGGGTCCGACAACGCTTTAGGGGGAGCGTGCGTGTGAGGACGCAGGTTAGTTTTAGCGTACTGGTTAGGATTAGGGGACGGGTGAGGGTCAGGCTTCGGGGAAGGGTTAGGGTTAGGGTTCGGGCTAGGGTTAGGGTTAGGGGACGGGGACGGTTTAGGGTCCAGGTGAGGGTCCGACAACGCTTTAGGGGGAGCATGTGTGTGAGGGCCCGGGTTAGTGTTAGCGTGCGGGTTAGGATTAGGGGACGGGTGAGGGTCAGGTTTCGGGGAAGGGTTAGGGTTAGGATTCGTGCTAGGGTTACGGTTAGGGGACGGGGACGGCTTAGGGTCCAATTGAGGGTCCGACAACGCTTTAGGGGGAGCGTGCGTGTGAGGGCGCGGTTAGTGTGAGCCTACGGGTTAGGATTAGGGGACAGGTGAGGGTCAGGCTTCGGGGAAGGGTTAGGGTTAGGGTTCGGACTACGGTTAGGGGACGGGGACGGTTTAGGGTCCAGGTGAGGGTCCGACAACGCTTTAGGGGGTGCGTGTGTGTGAGGGCGCGAGTTAGTGTGAGCGTACGGTTTAGGATTAGGGGACAGGTGAGGGTCAGGCTTCGGAGAAGGGTTAGGGTTAGGGTTCGGCCTAGGGTTAGGGTTAGGGGACGGGGACGGTTTAGGGTCCAGGTGAGGTTCCGACAACGCATTAGGGGGAGCGTGCGTGTGAGGGCTCAGGTTAGTGTGAGCCTACGGGTTAGGATTAGGGGACGGGTGAGGGTCGGACTTCGGGGAAGGGTTAGGTTTAGGGTTCGGGCTAGGGTTAGGGTTAGGGGATGGGGACGGTTTAGGATCCAGGTGAGGGTTCGACAACGCTTTAGGGGGAGCGTGCGTGTGAGGGCACGGGTTAGTGTTAGCGTACGTCTTAGGATTAGGGGACGGGTGAGGGTCAGGCTTCGGGTAAGGCTTAGGGTTAGGGTTCGGGCTAGGTTTAGGGTTAGGGGACGGGGACGGTTTAGGGTCCAGGTGAGGGTCCGACAACGCTTTAGTGGGAGCGTGCGTGTGAGGGCGCGGGTTAGTGTGAGCCTACGGGTTAGGATTAGGGGACGGGTGAGGGTCAGGCTTCGGGGAAGGGTTAGGGTTAGGGTTCGGGCTAGGGTTAGGGTTAGAGACCGGGGACGGTTTAGGGTCCAGGTGAGGGTCTGACAACGCTTTAGGGGGAGCGTGCGTGTGAGGGCACGGGTTAGTGTTAGCGTACGGTTAGGATTAGGGGACGGGTGAGTGTCAGGCTTCGGGGAAGTGTTAGGGTTAGGTTTCGGGCTAGGGTTAGGGTTAGGGGACGGGGACGGTTTAGGGTCCAGGTGAGGGTCCGACAACGCTTTAGGGGGAGCGTGCGTGTGAGGGCACGGGTAGTGTGAGCCTACGGGTTAGGATTAGGGGACGGGTGAGGGTCAGTCTTCGGGGAAGGGTTAGGGTTAGGGTTCGGGCTAGGGTTAGGGTTAGGGGACGGGGACGGTTTAGGGTCCAGGTGAGGGTCCGACAACGCTTTAGGGGGAGCGTGCGTGTGAGGGCGCGGGTTAGTGTTAGCGTACGGGTTAGGATTAGGGGACGGGTGAGGGTCAGGCTTCGGGGAAGGGTTAGGGTTAGGGTTCGGGCTAGGGTTAGGGTTAGGGGACGGGGACGGTTTAGGGTCCAGGTGAGGGTCCTACAACGCTTTAGGGGGAGCGTGCGTGTTAGGGCGCGGGTTAGTGTTAGCGTACGGGTTAGGATTAGGGGACGGGTGAGGGTCAGGCTTCGGGGAAGGGTTAGGGTTAGGGTTCGGGCTAGGGTTAGGGTTAGGGGACGGGGACGGTTTAGGGTCCAGGTGAGGGTCCGACAACGCTTTAGGGGGAGCGTGCGTGTGAGGGCGCGGGTTAGTGTTAGCGTACGTGTTAGGATTAGGGGACGGGTGAGGGTCAGGGTTCGGGGAAGTGTTAGGTTTAGGGTTCGGGCTAGGGTTAGGGTTAGGGGACGGGGACGGTTTAGGGTCCAGGTGAGAGTCCCACAACGCTTTAGGGGGAGCGTGCGTGTGAGGGCGCGGGTTAGTGTTAGCGTACGGCTTAGGATTAGGGGACGGATGAGGGTCAGGCTTCGGGGAAGGGTTAGGGTTAGGGTTCGGGCTAGGATTAGGGTTAGGGGACGGGGACGGTTTAGGGTCCAGGTGAGGGTCCGACAACGATTTAGGGGGATCGTGCGTGTGAGGGCGCGGGTTAGTGTGAGCCTACGGGTTAGGATTAGGTGACGGGTGAGGGTCAGGCTTCGGGGAAGGTTTAGGGTTAGGGTTCGGGCTAGGGTTAGGGTTAGGGGACGGGGACGGTTTAGGGTCCAGGTGAGGGTCCGACAACGCTTTAGGGGGATCGTGCGTGTGAGGGCGTGGGTTAGTGTGAGCCTACGGGTTAGGATTAGGTGACGGGTGAGGGTCAGGCTTCGGGGAAGTGTTAGGGTTATGTTTCGGGCTAGGGTTAGGGTTAGGGGACGGGGCCGGTTTAGGGTCCAGGTGAGGGTCCGACAACGCTTTAGGGGGAGCATGCGTGTGAGGGCCCGGGTTAGTGTTAGCGAGCGGGTTAGGATTAGGGGACGGGTGAGGTTCAGGTTTCGGGGAAGGGTTAGGGTTAGGATTCGTTCTAGGGTTAGGGTTAGGGGACGGGGACGGTTTAGGGTCCAATTGAGGGTCCGACAACGCTTTAGTGGGAGCGTGCGTGTGAGGGCGTGGGTTAGTGTGAGCCTACGGGTTAGGATTAGGGGACAGGTGAGGGTCAGGCTTCTGTGAAGGGTTAGGGTTAGGGTTCGGGCTAGGGTTAGGGTTAGGGGATGGGGACGGTTTATGGTCCAGGTGAGGGTCTGACAACGCTTTAGGGGGAGCGTGCGTGTGAGGGCGCGAGTTAGTGTGAGCGTATGTGTTAGGATTAGGGGACGGGTGAGGGTCAGGCATCGGGGAAGGGTTAGGGTTCGGGCCAGGGTTAGGGTTAGGGGACGGGGACGGTTTAGGGTCCAGGTGAGGGTCCGACAACGCTTTAGGGGGAGCGTGCGTGTGAGGGCGCAGGTTAGTTGAGCCTACGGGTTAGGATTAGGGTACGGGTGAGGGTCAGGCTTCGGGGAAGGATTAGGGTTAGGATTCGGGCTAGGGTTAGGGTTAGGGTACGGGGACGGTTTAGGGTCCAGGTGAGGTTCCGACAACGCATTAGGGGGAGCGTGCGTGTGAGGGCGCAGGTTAGTGTGAGCCTACGGGTTAGGATTAGGGGACGGGTGAGGGTCAGGCTTCGGGGAACGTTTAGGGTTAGGGTTCGGGCTAGGTTTAGGGTTAGGGGACGGGGACGGTTTAGGGTCCAGATGAGGGTCCGACAACGCTTTAGGGGGAGCGTGCGTGTGAGGGCGTGGGTTAGTGTGAGCCTACGGGTTAGGATTAGGGGACGGGTGAGGGTCAGGCTTCGGGGAAGGCTTAGGGTTAGGGTTCGGGCTAGGGTTAGGGTTAGGGGACGGGGACGGTTTAGGGTCCAGGTGAGGGTCCGACAACGCTTTAGGGGGAGCGTGCGTGTGAGGGCGCGGGTTAGTGTTAGCGTACGGTTTAGGATTAGGGGACGGGTGAGGGTCAGGCTTCTGGGAAGGGTTAGGGTTAGGGTTCGGGCAGGGTTAGGGTTAGGGGACGGGGACGGTTTAGGGTCCAGGTGAGGGTCCGACAACGCTTTAGGGGGAGCGTGCGTGTGAGGGCACGGGTTAGTGTGAGCGTACGGTTTAGGATTAGGTGACGGGTGAGGGTCAGGCTTCGGGGAAGGGTTAGGGTTAGAGTTCGGGCTAGGGTTACGGTTAGGGGACGGGGACGGTTTAGGGTCCAGCTGAGGGTCCGACAACGCTTTAGGGGGAGCGTGCGTGTGAGGGCGCGGGTTAGTGTGAGCCTACGGGTTAGGATTAGGGGACGGGTGAGGGTCAGGGTTCGGGGAAGTGTTAGGGTTAGGGTTCGGGCTAGGGTTAGGGTTAGGGGACGGGGACGGTTTAGGGTCCAGGTGAGGGTCGACAACGCTTTAGGGGGAGCGTGTGTGTGAGGGCGCGGGTTAGTGTTAGAGTACGGGTTAGGATTAGGGGACGGGTGAGGGTCAGGCTTCGGGGAAGGGTTAGGGTTAGGGTTCGGGCTAGGGTTAGGGTTAGGGGACGGGGACGGTTTAGGGTCCAGGTGAGGGTCCGACAACGCTTTAGGGGGAGCGTGCGTGTGAGGACGCGAGTTAGTGTGAGCGTTCGGGTTAGGATTAGGGGACGGGTGAGGGTCAGGCTTCGGGGAAGGGTTAGGGTTAGTGTTCGGGCTAGGGTTAGGTTTAGGGGACGGGGACGGTTTAGGGTCCAGGTGAGGGTCCGACAACGCTTTAGGGGGAGCGTGCGTGTGAGGGCGCGGGTTACTGTTAGCGTACGGGTTAGGATTATTGGACGGGTGAGGGTCAGGCTTCGGGGAAGTGTTAGGGTTAGGGTTCGGGCTAGGGTTAGGGTTAGGGGACGGGGACGGTTTCGGGTCCAGGTGAGGGTCCGACAACGCTTTAGGGGGAGCGTGCGTGTGAGGGCGCGGGTTAGTGTTATCGTACGGGTTAGGATTAGGGGACGGGTGAGCGTCAGGCTTCGGGAAAGTGTTAGGTTTAGGTTTCGGGCTAGGGTTAGGGTTAGGGGACGGGGACGGTTTAGGGTCCAGTTGAGGGTCCGACAACGCTTTAGGGGGAGCGTGCGTGTGAGGACGCAGGTTAGTTTTAGCGTACTGGTTAGGATTAGGGGACGGGTGAGGGTCAGGCTTCGGGGAAGGGTTAGGGTTAGGGTTCGGGCTAGGGTTAGGGTTAGGGGACGGGGACGGTTTAGGGTCCAGGTGAGGGTCCGACAACGCTTTAGGGGGAGCATGTGTGTGAGGGCCCGGGTTAGTGTTAGCGTGCGGGTTAGGATTAGGGGACGGGTGAGGGTCAGGTTTCGGGGAAGGGTTAGGGTTAGGATTCGTGCTAGGGTTACGGTTAGGGGACGGGGACGGCTTAGGGTCCAATTGAGGGTCCGACAACGCTTTAGGGGGAGCGTGCGTGTGAGGGCGCGGTTAGTGTGAGCCTACGGGTTAGGATTAGGGGACAGGTGAGGGTCAGGCTTCGGGGAAGGGTTAGGGTTAGGGTTCGGACTACGGTTAGGGGACGGGGACGGTTTAGGGTCC